>NC_135168.1:15088869-15437369 GCF_041146795.1 Maylandia zebra | reverse complement strand
TGCCTTACCCAAGAACACAAAGGGACCATGGATCAAAGTGCCAAACTACTCCTTATAATTAG
This sequence comes from Maylandia zebra, assembly GCF_041146795.1. Taxonomy (NCBI): domain Eukaryota; kingdom Metazoa; phylum Chordata; class Actinopteri; order Cichliformes; family Cichlidae; genus Maylandia; species Maylandia zebra. The sequence continues at coordinate 15,437,307 of NC_135168.1, read as the reverse complement.
GAGACAACCTGCTCTAAATACAAACTTCTTACCAAGTGTGAAATTATTTTACTTATTTCATTTATGTAGCATTGAAGTTCAGTCTTGTTTATGATAACACAGTGAAACACAATGATGTGATTCAGTTCATTAAAAGATTCTTAAACATAAAGATAGAAGTAATTAATTGACTGGCAGTTTTTTGTTTTTTGTTTGGGGGTTTTTGTAAGTAGTTAGCCGTCTTTTGGTATGACACACCACAAGTATACTGCTTCAAAAACTGAGTGTAAAGAACATGTTGATAGCCATTAACATCTACTTGTCTTATTTATAACTGCATATATATTTCCCTTCTAACGACTGCAATGGTGCCTATTCCTGCTGCTCAGGATAACAGTCTGTGCCAGTATGACAGACGGCAGCACGTAGCCCATGTGCGCCGTGGGAATTGACAGTTTGTGTCAGCTGTGTCTTCTACCTGTCGTCAATAAGCTGCCACTAACTCTCTTCCTCTTTCCCTGAGCAGGCTTGTTTTCCGTCCACTTGTATCTAAAGGCTCCTTGCTGGGTGACATACCTCTGTAATGCCAAGGAGCTCCAGAGCTATTTATCTCCATCTCTGCACCTTTTGGAATTAGTAACATCGCATTTCAATAGTGATTCCTCAATCAACAGTGGAGTGCTTGGACATCTGGCTGTAGCTGTGATACTTGTATATTCTTACATGTTGAAATAGCAGCAAGTAAATGAGGGAGTTGGTGAGTGATTGACTGAGTGTTGAATTTGTCAGGGAAGCACCATGTTTAGTCAGTGGTAAGACCTTCAGGCATACAAACTACAAACTACTACAGGAATGTAATATCAAATCTCCAAACAACTTGTAAATTAGTGAAGCTGAGCATGATCTAGGATGTACTGTCTAAATAACCTTAACAATGAGCTGGCTGCTAGATTGTCCTATGTCAGAATTTTACCTGTACTTTGGGAAGTGTACAAATAAAATATTCTCAATAAACTGCAATAGTCAATTTGCCAGCATTGATTTTTGTTCTGCAGCAGCAGAAAAACGTTGGTATGCCTCAGCCTGTGAGTGCTGACAATTTGATCTAACTAATTTCCAAATATTTGTTTGGCTCCAAGAAGTTTCAGAGTTGACCACACTTATCCTTTGGCAATAACGTGCAAAAACTGCAGCGATAAAATGCATTATCATTCACCGTTAATTGTTAAAGGAAGCTGCAGAGTTGGACGTGTTGTATTTTTAAGTAATATTCTATGAACTGCATCTTTAATAAACTCCAAAATTAATGGAACTGTTTTATTACAGTTTGAAAAAAATGTCCAGAATACCACCAACATCAGAGAGGTTAATTTTGTGAATGTGTGTTTCATCACAGTAAAATATGTTCCACCTAGTATAGCAGACATGACCACAAGATCAACCTGCAAACTGAGTTTGAATGTGGGTATCAAAATTTACATGTAACCAAAGTACTTTGGTTACATGTAATTATGTTACAAGTACAATGTAAAAAATTAAATTTAATGTAATCTGGTCAAAGAAAATGTATGTAATTAGTATACATTCATTGAGCATATTTTGTTAAGTATTTAGAGTTATTATTTTAAATAAATCAACCTTTTATTTTATACATCTCAGTCACATTTTACTCAAACATTTTTAGTGTCAAACTTACTGATTCATGTTTATGAGGGCAAAAATAATTTATTTGAGTGCTGGTCGCTTTCAGCCACTATCCGGCTTAGAGCTCAGTGACCCTGTCTGTAACTTTATGAAGTCTGCCACTTTATGCCTGAATTGCTGTGGTTTCTAAGCACTTCCACTTTGCAATAATACCAATTAAGATTGAAATATCTAGGATGAAAGAAATTTCACAAGCTGCCTTGTTGCAACAGTGGCATCCTACTACAATCCCACACATGAAATTCAATGAGCTCTTTAGATCAACCTATCCTTTCACAAATGTTTGTGAAGGCAATGTGAATAGCTAGGTGCTTGATTTTATACACATTGTACATTGTCCACAGTGTATTTGTAACTCCCCTTATGATGTATCTTGATCTGGTGGTATATTTCAATCAGCTTTGAATCCATCATGAAACAAACATTGCTTTACTCTGCTATGTATGGTAACCAGTAATTTACCTGAAGCCTGCTTCTCAGCTGCTGGTTAAACATTTAAACTGTGTGTCAAAAAAGTAATATAAAATCTTTAAATTGCCTGGTTTTGTCACTGTAGCTTCAGAATGATGATAAATTAAACTGAATTCTTCATTGTCTGTGGGCTCAAAAGTCAACTCCATATGACAGGAACACTGAAAGAGCTCAATTTTAAGTCTAGGCCCTCAGATTATACTAATTATACGCAATAACAGACTCAGTTCTTTGAAGGTTAAGCCTCATTAACTTCTCCGTGTAGGCACATGTAGCAGTAAAAGATCATCGGAAAACCCCTGGAAGAGTGTCAACATGTACAAATTCGGCTGTATCTACAAGTGGTATGTATTGTAAGTATTTCGGCATGCTGTACTTTCTGTAAATTATTCTGACTTCATGTTTTTTCCATTTTGTAAGTAGTTTTGTTAAAACCACTACTGTTTTCTAGACCAAATTAAAACAATTTGTGCATGTATTGTTTATCCAAGATCCATTCATTCACCTGACAGTTGTTGTTGATCTACTTATCAACTTCAGCTTAGTAAATTGTGTGATTTTTAATGCAATTTTGTTAGGCCTTTTTTGTAAATGAAAAAAGACAAAAAGGTAATCTACTTGGTTTAACTTGAAACAAAGTTGAAACACACAACCCTAAATCCATCTGCTTCCTCGGTGCTGGTACAAAATTCATCTCAAAAACAAACACCTGTTTCAGAGATGCTCGCTCCCTCAGTTTTAAGCTTTATTATTGGAGAACAAACATGGTGTTTAATCGTTCATATTAGACATGATTTTGATAAACCCAAGATTTTAATGTATCTCAGTGCACTGGCTCAAAGGTCACTGCCTTCCACCTAACAGAGGAGTCATATAGTAAGAGAATGAGCCCTGTAAAGGAGACCAGAGATTTACTGTGTCTTCCTCATACCCATGCTTTGATGCCATAACATTTTATGATGTATTTTCAGCAATACTTTTTAAGCACATCTATCCCATAAGGCAGAGACATAATTCACTTATGGCTATAGCTGAGTCATAGCCTTTCAAAGCCTGATCTAAACCTGATTTGAATTGCTGACGCACACAAGAGCTCATCTACAGTGTTATAGAATAGTCCATACAGAACGGATTTAAACTGATTATTATGTTATGTATACCATTGTTATGGTACTATAATGTTATTGTTGATAGTCGCATCATAACTGCACTATGCAAGTCAGTGTCAATTAAAACTCATATATTATACGCTAATTTTATTTCCATAATTCACTTATTATAAATGGGAAAATAATTTTGGTAGCTTCTGTGGATATTTTGTTATATTGTTATGGTTATATTTAACTTATGACTTATTATTTTTGATTTTTATTTAGATTTATTTATTTATCTAGACATATGTTGTGTTGCAAGGAAAATTAGCTAAAACTATTTATATTATACATGCAGAAGAAGAACATTCCCCACATTTTCCCACACTTAAGGTCATGAAAGTGTCTTGAAAAAATGATTATCGAAAAGAAAAAAAATGCTTACATATAGATTTAGCTAGGTGTCTTAACTTAGAAAGGAACCACTGCCACTTTTAGCCACTTCTAAATGTACATGAAACTCCCATTAAATGTGATAGAATAAAAGAAAATATCTAAAGATAAACTTTATTAGATAATTACAATTTATTGTTACTTAAAATGAATCAGAACATTTCCATATAAGGATGTAAGACAAAACACATTCATGTCTGATGCAGACAAGCAAATGCATGCAATATTTAGTTTCAGAAATGTTACACCGTAAAGAGTTTTGGCAGTGAGGCTGCTCTAATTAAGCTTAGATGTTTTGGTTCATAGTTCAAACTCACCCGTTTTTATTTGGAGAGCAGTAAGGGTTCAAACTTGTCCTCTGAGTGATGTGATTGGAGGACACTAAATCCTTGTTCTGTTAAGGCTCAAAGAAATATTGTGGATGAGAGAAAATATCTTGGCAAAAAGCATCAGTCAGAGATGCTCATGGGAAATTATTGTTTTTAAGTTAATAAGTTGTTTTACTCTTAGCTGAGTGAAAGGGGATTTTAGGGATTCAAATCAAAACAAACAAAATGTCCAAATGAACTAAAGTGCAAAGGAAGAATCCTTGGAAGGAAATCAGTTCTACACATGGTATGAGCAAAATAAAGTCCAGATGTAGTGAGCTGATTTTCTGCTTCAGCTGTGTTTATAGGCATGCAATAACTAACACAAACACACACACAAACTCTCAAAATGGCTTGTCAGGAATAAAAAATTATGAAGGAGCCCACAATTTCTTCATACTAATCAAGATAAATAACCTCTACTGTAGCAAATTGAACTTGCTCCATTTAATGCTTCTCTAATTTCTTATCTCAGCTGAGACATGGCATTAATACAAATTGTGAACACGAAGGTTTGGACCATATTTAAAAGCTTGATTGCAGCCACATGATTAATGGATTAATGTAGTAGAGTTGACAGATAGGAGCAGCTGTCATTTTAGCACCTTGACAGTCCATTTTAACTGAGTCTTGTGCACTTTTAGTATATTTACAATATAAAAAACATGTATAATAGCAATATAATAACTTTCATTAAATGTGCTACATTTCATAATAAAGTTTTATGTGTAATATGTACATTTTTTTCTACCTTACACACAAAAGACAGATTTTTCATTATATTATTAAATATATGTTTTCCTTTTCAATAATAAAATTTATAATTACAGTTAACAATGAACTCCTTTGCATGATGTCTCCCAGTTAGGGGATGTACTTTTCTCTAACCAACTACTGTTGCAACGTTGCTCCCCCTAGTGGACGTCCTTCTCTGCTGAATGAACAAGAAAACAGAAATTGTAAACAACTTATTTCACACAAGCAAGACTAGTCATATTTCTTGATGATGTTGTTGAATTTACTTTGAACATGTCTGCAAAGCTACAGGTTTCAACTTGGGCAACAAAAATTAATCACAGGAGACAAATCTCTCCCTTAATATCTCCAAATATTGAGCACATCTCAAAGAGCAATGCTGTAACTGATCATTAGGCAACACTCTCGGGTTAGGGCTCCCTTTGAAAACAGCCCAGTTAGCAAACAGAATGCTGATCCCTCTGTCACTGTGCTCTTCAACCATTAAACCGCCTTTCTTTATGAGTCCAGAGATGAGGTTTAGGTGCTAACAGAGAAGGACGCAGAAGGAGCAAGGGCCATAAAATCACTTGGCTTCCCATATCTCCATAAAGTCATATTTTTCATGCTTCACACAAAGTTATGTTCTATTTGCCCAGAAATGAGATATACCGACTCATAGAGATAGACTGTTAACTTCATTAACCATGAAATTGGATGCTTTGTTCATGTCTTTTAGGTGTTCTGTACTTTTTGAACTGTATTATGTGATACTGGCATTTAAAACACATTTTGAAAACTTAAAGAAGGCACAATTAATCATTTTGATTAATCTAAATGTTCTAAAACAAACATTTTATGGTGGTTGTGGGTGTTCCAAGAGCCCATGCAATAGTCTAACTTGTCAGGGCAGGGCAGAGCTCTGGGGTGGGTAAATCTACCTCCAGTACCCTGGGGATGTGGGATTACCCTGGGCCATTTGGCTGTTTCCAAACAGGTGAGGAGTCAGGTTAGACAAGACGGACTTTGTTGGGGTGTCCAGGGCTTAGTGGATATTACTTTAAAAGCAACTTGGTGGGTGTTCCCTTTGGCATCTCCCTGCCTCTCTGGGTTGTTTGTTTGTCAGTCATTAGAGATGGAGCATTTTGTGTGGGTAGTAGGTCTTAATCCAAGTGATAGTGATTATAGGGGCAGTCAATAGAAGCTAATTGTGTGCACTGCAGAGTTAATAACACAAACATAATCAGTCAGCTTTTAAACGATGAAGTAATCTTGTATTGTGCTGAAGGACTTTCCTTGCTGATTGCTAATGAATTAACATAGTATGAAAACTACTTCTGCGCCTTCTGTTAAAATATAATAATTTCTATGTACAAATGCAATGACCTTTGACTAGGGTGCGTATTCAAAGTCTTTAAATTGAATTGTTACTCGACCAAACTGTCAAGCATAAACCCTACCTTGACTGGGGACTTTGTGTGCCTTAATAAAGTCCTAATAACTGGGAAGCATTGTTTATTTTCTGTTACACTGGCCCTGGGGCCAAACAAATTTAAACCCACTGGCACTGTGGCTTTACCTCAAAGCCTCACATATCCGCTAAATACCATTGGAGATCTGAGACTTTTCCTCGACCGTCCCTTTCACTAATGTTTCTGGTGACCTGACTAGGCCTCCCTGGCACTAGTTTCATTTCCTAATAGTGGATCAGCTATGCTTTTTCTGTTAAACATAATAGAGTTCATTCTGCAGGGAGATTTGTTATTGGTTGCCGAGACGCTGTGCCGCTGATTCTTTTACTTGTTATCATTTGTTGCTTTACATGTAATGTTTGCAATTTAGGATTTGTAGCTTGTTTTGCTGTTACTTTTAGTATCCTGGTTAAGAGCAGACATTTAATGCTGAGAAATACAAGAGGAATATCTCTGAAATATCAATGTAAAGCTAGCGTTCTGTCAAAATAGAAATACATAAGCGCTTGAATAATAGACAAAGAATATTTTGATTAACAAGCTAAATTCAAGTAAACATGGCAATCTGGTCTTTTTTTGTTGTACTAACTCTTTAAAAAGTTCTGTGTATTTGCAGTGGCAAACAAATGTTTTAAAAAGATTTGATAGTATTAGCTTGGAGTATTTATAATGTGGATGTGTGGATCTGGGTTTTTGTAGATAAGCACATCACCACCTAGTGGAGCTTATTGTTTTTACAGCTACAGCAGATGCATTTCTGTCTCAAATAAAAGGCAGCCAATAGAATGAATGAAAAAAGAAAACCGCTAAATCATATTTTGTAGAAAATGTCAGGCCATGTATGTCACTTTATTACATCTCTGTATGTTGGGCATTTCAATGTAGATCTAAACATCCCATCCTATAATCGCTGACTGTCACTGATATCCATATCAAGGCCAGATTTTCCACGTTTGCTCAGAGAACATCCCTTTCAAGCAAATGTGTTTGCTCTTACACTCAAGACATGTGAGCTGAGGAATGAAATATCAAACAGGACAACTGTTTAATGGGATGCACGCATGCTCGCGCAGCCACACGGGCGCACACACACACACACAGTTATGCATGCAAAAACAAAGCAAATGAATCTCTGAGTTTACACTTGCAGACACTTCATACCTCAGTGTCCTTAATGATAATTAGTCCTCTATGATGCCCACCGAGTGATCAATGACTGTTCTGTGGGTTTTGCATGAATAATTTGTAAAGGAGAGAGTATGACAAAGAGATTGAGAGAAGCAGTAGCTGTGTCCTGTTGTGTTCTGGGACAGGGGAAGGCTAGATTACCCATGTGCCAGGGGAATCTAATGCAATTACGAGTGTTTGCTTACACCATGTGTCCTCTTCCGTCTGCGCAGCGGCATCGGGACTGCACCCGCCGCCATCCTCCCATTCAGCTCTCTTGTTTGTTTTCAGTATTTACGCCACCACAATTCCCTGCTCCTTCACCACCCCCTCCTCATTTGCCCCTGTTTTCAATATCACTAATTAAAGTAAACCAATAAGGTTGGGGGAGGGCAGAAAATAAGATTTGTTTGAAGACCAGATTGAACTCTACCGGCAACTCAGAAGTCAAAAGAGACATTGTGGGGGTTGTTGTTGGTGGTGTGTGTGTGTGTGTGTGTGTTTTGCTGGCAAAATATACATTATTTATAATGCAAGAAAGGAAGCCACAAAGGGAGAAAGGAGGTTTGTTTAAGAGATTAACATTGGCCTGCTTATTAGCTTTAGCACTCATTCCCAGTCATTTGCCTGTTCTCCCATGCCATCCACAATGGAGCCAGATTATTGATTAAAATCAACTTTTACATTTTAGTCTTAATTTGAGTCTCCAATAACGCTTCACATTAATGTATCTGTACGTAGAGCAGTAGAGGTAGGATGTTGCCCATTGTACTATATCAAGCCCTGGCTTGGCTGTCGATACCGTGGGACATGGATGACTTAAATATTTTGTGTATTAGCTCCAAGGATGACATTAAGTTAATCTGTCTATGCTCCCATTTGTTCTTTGAGATTTAAGAAATATAAGCAAACATGAAGCACACAGAGACTCCAGCTAAGATGAGGGCCGATTGAGAGACTTTTGGTAAAGAGAGGGAGCTGATCGCAGTGAACTGTTGGCTTTCTCAGTGTGAGGCTGTAAGAACACTGTCCATGTTCAAACCTCCCCGGTTAGGATTACATATTTGATGGTTAATCCTTTGCTTAAGTTTAAATCTGTGTGTCTTGCTGACAGCAAAGTTGACCTTACAATGTGAACCTTCTTAAAAACTAACTTCCCAGAGGCATACAAGATTTAATTCAAGATCACTAGGAAGAGATCACATTTACAAGCGATATGCAGTGAAAAACTGCGTCTACATGCAAGTCTGTGTTTTCAGTAGCAAGTCTTTACTTGCTAGCCTATTAATGAGGAAGAAAAAAACTTGCTGCAAGACCTACACTGTTAGTCTCTAACCCCTTCATTGAACAGCATTATTATCATGCCACTATAAATTTTGTTCCTGTTGCCCACATGCTAGAGTACTCTTACAGAAACTCTCGATATTAAAAAACTCCAAAAATCAATCTATTTATTCCTGCTAAACTGCAACCATTGATAGGTGATACAACTAACATTGTTCATCTCACTAAAGTGCATTACGCAAGCTTTGGGTCGTGACGTTCATCTGAATGTTACACGGCCATATAATTTACAATATAATAAAATAATATTGTATCTGCTTTTGAACACCATTTCTTACTGTCTTAAATGTATTATTCAAATATTGTCTGTGCCCTGCTTCATTACTGCTATAATATAAAGTATAATACAAAAAATAAAAGTTAAACTCTCTTAAGTCTCGAGGCATTAGTTTCCGGTTGCTTTAGCACTACATACATTTCTGTGTACATCGGTGAGATGGATTTATCTAAAACTGCTGAATCTGTTTGTCAGCTATGCAGACTCCTAAAGACACAAAACAAAGTGTCTTTATAATTTAGACTTCCAGGTACGTACATATTTAAATACACGTATATGTGAATTCAGCATTACTCAGTTGAATTGCTGCTGCCCACGTGTAATTGAAACTGTGGGATGGTTGAGTATGAGTAATCTAACCCAGCCACCTATAATGGATCATTTCAGGTTTCTTTTCTGTTCACCACAATTACTATCCAAAGAAAAGTGTATCAACTGTGTGTGTTTTTTGGGATTGGCCCAGTCTTTTTGTGGACAGGCAGTAAAAAAAGGAAGCGTGATCCGGGTGCCTCAATTTGGAACAATGGTGAGTTGTTGTGAGGAAAAGTGGAAAAACAGAATGATGTACTTCACCGTGGTGGTAGAGCAAGGTTAACTATGGCCAACCGCACTCATCTTGACTTTTCTTGTCTTACCACAACCTTGAAACTCCTATGAAGCAATGTTCAACTTGGGAGCCATCAGAGCCAGAATATTTTTCAAGGCCAAAAACAACGAGTGCTTGTCTACCACTAAAGTCAATTTATTTCACGTGATTTTTTTTTATCCTAATATTTTATCTCATCATATTCTTGGGAAAAGGTGAACAAAGTTCTTTTAAATAAACTGCAAAAAATGTTATAAAAATGTAACTCGCTTTAAAGGCATATTACTACAGCATATTGACCATTTTAAATTGTTCCATGTAGATACACAACCACTTATTTCATATCAATTATGTTCTTACAGTCACATAAATAAAACGTTCACAAACCCTCCCAGGAATTACCTCAGCCACATGAGGCTGTGGGAAACAAGGGAGAGGTAAACTGAGCAGGTTTGGAAGAAAGGTAAATCTCCAAGTACTTTCTTCATGCTTGTGAACTTCTCCGGGATTACCGGGTAAACACACAGGGTCTCAGAGAAATATTTCCCCTACCTCCATGCCATAACCACATCAAAATACTCTGTTGACTCAAAGTTAGCACTAAAACAAAGAATAAGTGGCAGATGGGATAGGGCTGTGTTCAAGTCTGTCATGGATAAGTCCTGTCAAGCCCACAGGGTCAGAAGTTATTCCACTGTTTTGGGGCACTACATTTAAGTCAAGTGACAGTGAGTCACGGGTAAGAGCATGAACACAAATTATGATTCTCTACTTTTGCCATGGTATCTAATTAATATATAATAAAAAATGTATCCTCAGAGTCTTTAATACTAGGTCATAAGAGCTATAAAAAGCTAGACTCAAACTACCCCAGAGTATGACTCCTTCCCATGCCTGTTGGTGATGTGCTGGGTGACCACTATGGGAGAGACTAAACAAAGGAGTGCCATGATAGCACCTTAGAGCTAATCTCTCAATTACTACTTTACTGCTGCTGTCAGACAAAACACAACAAAAGCTTAGACCTGTCACGCATGTATCTCTGTATGTGTGTGTTTGTGTGTCTCTTTGGTAATAGCCATGTGTGGTCTGCCTAATCCTGCTCTTTGTTGCAACTTAACTATTAAACAGTGTCACAGGTTATAAAACACAAACATATGGTCATGCATGGCTCAATAAGGGGTGCATGATAAAGTTCTTATTAGGGTTAAAGGTTTTGTATAACACTAATGCCGCTGAGAAATGTAACTATAGATTTTAATATTGTACGAGGAGCACAGAAAAATGTAATAGTCTTGTATATACTTTTGTTAGCCATGTCATATGTCTTTTGCTTTTAGAGTGCTGTTGCATGGAAAACATTACTATAACAACACTAGTATCTGAATCCATTTCAGTCACTTTATAATGCCAAATGCACTGTTATCAAGTCTTCAACACATGGCAGCCATAATTTCTAAAAATAAATGATAATACCTAGATAAAGTAGGCTTTTCACTTAAAAAACAACACACAATGCCGTGCCAGATATGTTACTGCACAGTTCACTAATGCAGCAGAAAACCAGTTGTCCTTCCACTACACTAAGTACCACATTGTGCTGTCCTCCAGTGAATCTGAGTATATTCCACTAACACAGCAGCTAAAGCTAACCGTGTCAGTGAAAGACCGGGAATGTCACAGGCAATGCCTGGCATTAGCCGTATAATGGCCAGGATTTGCTGATAAAACAGGGGCCTCACACTGGCAGTCTTTAGTGACTTAAGTGGGCCGTTCTTCCATAGCCTTGAGGCTATACAGTATATCTACTTGGTCTCAGGTTTAGTTCTCACAGATATGGATATTGTAATTTCTTGACTGATCAATTTTAGTTTTACTTTTTTGATTTTCCAGTGACACGAAACAAGTGTGCAAGAGGTTTATGAGAACACAGTGATATCAGTATCGTATAGAACTGAAGCCCTGCAATGTCGCACTGCAAAAAGAACATATAAAGACTAATTAAAAGTAGTTAACACTGAATATTTGCAACACTGCGTTTGCCACTGAAACACATCAAAATATATTGTGTGTAGAATGGATATAATACAGAATGATTGCTTCTGTATGTTCACTGAATACATCATCAATGTCCTTAAGAAATGAAAAAATGGAAAAGTGAAACACTTCTAGAAAATGTATTTGTCATAGAATAAAATATCTCAACATTTTGTCAGACTTAATTGTTAGCCAGTGAAAAACAAATAAACCTGTCACTTTTCTTGTTTGATATGAATTCTCACTGTGTGACTGAAGCAGCCATAATGTGAAACGGGAACGAAAAACAGATAAAGCCAAATATAAATTAGATGTGTATTAAATTATTTCAGAATATCTAGTAAAAGAATAAATATTACTAAGAGTAGATGCATTGCGTTGCTGTATTGTGTAACCATGTTGCTGAAACTGACCCTTTTTTTCGTCTTTAATTGTTTTAGTTTTGTTATTTATTTATTCTCCTTAATGTGGCAGAGAAAGAAAAATATTAAAAATTAAAATTAAAAAAAACTTTTTTAAAGTAATGTCTTTTACTTTTTGAATATACATAAATGTAATCATAAAAATGCATACAGCTTGATTCCAGGTAGCAGGAATGTGAAAATGATGGGGTGAAACAGCTAAACATCGGCTGCTGCTTTCAGCGAATCTCATCGAGTCAATGCCACTCCACAAGACAAATAATATTCAACCGCGTCCTTCTATTTCCATTACTAATTCTTTTGTGTTCAGAGAAACCTTTTCCATATGACATGAAATAACAAACAAAGACCAATATAGCATATTCTTTTTTAAACCCACATAGACTGTTTTCTGCCTACTATTCTTATATTCTTAGCATATATAATGTGCCATCATCCTGTCACACAGGAATATAGCTTAATAAATATGAGGAAATCCCTTGATCCCACTCTAAATGTTGTGAAAAGGCAAGGCAGCATGTTTTGATTTTTTTCCAGACATACCTTTATTTGTGCCATGGCATTTACCTCAAGTATCGTGTCTAAAAGTCTCAGGAAAGTAATGATACCAAGAGAAAACGAAAAGAAAATCAACAGAGGGGGGAAAAAACATGTAAATATCAGGGTTGGTATCTCTTATCACTATTCAACTCCATGCTCCTTCATGCTAAAAGGTTGTATCCAAGAAATATCTGCAGAAAAGCTGTACAGATGAGTGAAAAATATGACGAGATGGACAGTTAAGGCTTTTCAAATGCATACAGTGCTGAGGTTGTAATTCAGATAACATGTCCTCCCTGTGTTGGTGCACAATGCTGTGATAATTCCAGAGGTTACAAGGATCAAAAACAAAGAGGGGAAAAAAGAGGTGGGAGACTTACGGTCGTCACTTTGGATAGTTTTCCCATGGATGAGGCAGATATTTGGACACATGTCCGCAAGAAAGCCTTATAAATCTGTGAGCATGTCCAACATTTATAGATGACAGTGCCCAGTCACATAACCACCTGTCAAAACTTGTCTTCCTATTTCTTTTGATCTTCCCCTCTTATCTCCTTCTACTGCAGCATTATGTGCATTATTATGTGTTCTATTTCTCGACAACATTCTCTACTTTGAGGGTTTTTTAGTAACAGAAGGTGACCTAAATTGTATAATCTGTGATTGATAGCATACAGGCAGAGGAGAAGGAAAGGAAGGAAGAGCACCAATTTATTTTCCATTTTAAATAAAGATGGAAAAGTGAGGTAAGTGCCAAGGGTATTCATCTGATCTGAATGGAACTTCAATAAAACAAATTCCTTCGGCAGCTATTTCAGCTCTTCACTGGGAGGCATTCCCCAAACAACCTTTTGTCTTCTGTCCTGACAGCCCACAACTGTTATTCTAGCCCTTCTCTGTGACTCCCATTTAAATCAATATATAATATTACCAAGGACGAAATTTGGTAAGCCTGACCACATGAAGCAGATGCTTCTTCATGGTTTATGACAGATTCAGCTACTTGGTTCCTGTGTCTTTTAGAGCACCTTCTATACAAGGGTATTTAATTACAACTATTGCTGTACATTGATATCTGGATTAGAATGACCATCGTTGCAGCTTCCAAGCATGACAAAAAAAAATTGCCCTGATGTTCCTGCAGATGCTGTATATTTATAAATTACAACCAATTTACAAAAAAAAAAAAGAAGTAAACATTTTTGTGTGATGGATCATGATAAACAAAAACAATAATCTCAGAAATCCACATGAATAAATGATTCTTTGCACACTGAAAACCTGTTTTTATTGAGATGATGCCTTTAGTGGACCTAAACATCAAAGCTTTTACACGACTGCCATCTAGTGGCAGATGGTGGCATGTCATTTCCTACAAAGCCGAGCATGGAAAATATTGTAATTGTCAAACTAACACAAAAATGACAAAAACAATGCAAAATGTTATAAAAGTGACAGAATACTTCATTTTATGAGCAGACATTAAAGGTTTATCCTTTGTTTAAGAATCTTGAAGGCTGACGACAGTGCGGATGCTAAGAAAATAAAAAGAAGAAGATGAATTAATATCGAAGTTTCAATTCCCAACAGAACCAAAACATCCATCCTACAATAGAATTGCAATGTTTATACAATTAATCAATCCAGTGGACATTACTACAAACATTATCCATTTTTTTAAGCCACAAGTCACTGTTCTAGCTTAATCAATGTGAATATTTGGATGTTTTAAGGTCTCAAGGTAATCAAATACTTAATCAATAGAAATATTAAGGACACACTATACCAAATAGTATTTAAATTTTAATGTCCTGGGAAATAAGTTTCTGAAATTATTTCTAAAGATCAATCAAATTGAATCTAGTGATTTGTTTAACCAAACAGAACATGTTAGACAGACGTTAAAGATTTGAAAATACTTTTCTTACATACACAATTTTGTCCCTATATAGCAATTCAGCCCCAATATTTATGGCTAAGTAGACTTTTTCGTTGTTGTTTATGTACACATATGAAAGGTCTCACCTTTTACCACTTTTTAAAAGGTCAAAGGCCTTATTGATTTGAACCAGCGGGAGCTTCTCCGTAATAAACTCATCCAGTTTCAACTTGTGATTCATGTAGTCATCCACCAGTTTAGGCACATCCTTCACACTCTTCCACCCTTTAGAAAAAGTTAACAAGCTCAATTTGTAAACATGTTTTCATGTAATATGAATTGCATTGTTGTAAGACCGTCCTGTGGACACATTCACAGCCAGTTCAGTGCACATCAGATGTGAGTTTGATGTGCTCATAGTACATGAAACATATGTAAATGTATTGTTACAAACTGTAAAAGTGATTATATAGTTTATGTAGGATATACCTAACTGTCTGTTCTCACTGAACTTCTTCTTATATACGTTTTGAACTCAGGAACCAAAAACTGATGGGTATTTTGACAGAAATTTAGACGATTCATCGATTGTTTAATTTGTTAACTGAGCACAACTCAAGACTTTTTACAGATTCTATTTTTTGGGGTTATTCTTTGGGTTATTAAATTGTACTTCAATAATATTTAGGTTCAGGAATGTTGATCAGAGAAAACAAGCAATGATTGTTTTTAATGCTTTACCTAAAAAAATTACAAAATAAAATTCTAATGCCAAAGCATTTGTAATATAATTTTTAACACATTTTAAATATTAATAATCCAATAGTAAGGTTTTTTACTCCAATATAACATTCGATTTTGCACTGAAGGGCAACATTAGGGACAGTTTTTCAGGATGATACACTCAATTTTATGTTCATCACTCAATTCCACAATTACACCAGTTACCATAAACCTGTTGATGCGTTATGAAATGCTGTTAAATAATCTAATATGTATGGTAATTTTTTTTACTTCACCTCCAAAATAAGTGCCCTTTAAGGTACGTCCCATGAGAAGCTTTTCAACTGAAATGCTCATTACTTCTGTCTCTGTCCATCCAGCAATGACGCAAGTACCCCAGGCATCTCTTGTGGACTCAAATGCAGCATTCTAGGGTGACAGAAGCAGTTGCTTAGCTAATTATCATTTTGTATTTGCATCATTATAGAACTGTTTCACTTGTGTCACTTTTGCAAAAGAGATCAAATCTAGGTTAACAAGGAAGACATTGTACAGTGTATTCCAATTATAGTCACAAGACTTAATTTGCATTGAACAATCGCACGCCAAATTTCAAATGAGGCACCCACCATGATAGCTGGACTTCCAACACACTCTAGCGCATAGTCCACACCTCCACCTGTCTTCTCCACCACAACCTCTTGGATAGGCTTGCTGTAATCTCTTGGGTTTATGCAGTCTGTCGCTCCAAACTGTCGGGCTTTCTCAAACTTGTCAGGGTTGATGTCAACCCCGATGATCCTTCTCGCCATGGCAACTTTGCAACCCATGACAGCAGCCAGCCCGACAGCTCCAAGCCCAAAAACGGCACACGAGGAATCTTTTTCAACCTGAACGCACAAAAGTTGGAAGCCAGTCAACTAACAATTCTTAAAGATCATTTCAGCATTTTCACAGATAGTTTTTACAGTAAATATAACATTTAGAGTACATTCCTTTAAACGCATACATGAGATATTATCAGGTCTGTGAATCTTGATTAAAGTTATGTCTAAATAAATAACGCATGCAAGGATTTCCACTCATTTTTAGTTGGTTTCTTTTTAGTAAATGAGTACAAAAGTGTCCTGATTTTGTCATTTTGTCATTTTATTTATGTGTGTGTGGACCTACTTTTGGCTGCTCCCTTATTCACAAAGGGTCACCTCAGTGACTTTGGCAATTTTTAAAGCAGATTTCTTTCCACATGCAGCCAAAACAGGAACATTTATTTCACATGTTATACAAATGTGTAAACAATTGCACTACTTTGCATTATTTGAATTTGTATAAAGTAACAAATTAAAGTAGTTGACATGTACACCTTATCCTGAAAACTTAGAGGCACTCATGCCATTTCTGCCATCTAGTGTTGATATTAAATGACTACAGTCTTGCAGCATATTGTAAGACAGAAAACTTCCAAATACAAATATCACTAATTTTTCCTTTTTTTTGGTTAAAATATGCTTGGCTGTTTATATATTGTCATGTTTATCAATATATCTTTTCAAATTTGTTGCTTCGTCACATCTGTTCTAAGAGTATTAGTTTGAACCTTTAGAGTTCAGTTTTCTAACCTTGCCTGCATTAATAGCAGCTCCATAACCCGTGGAGACACCACATCCAAGCAGACAGACTTTGTCTAGCGGTGCATCGCTTCTTATCTTTGCAACCGAGGTGTCGGGGACCACAGTGTATTGAGAGAAAGAACTGACTCCAAGGAACTGGTAAACCTGCTGTCCCTTGCAAGATATCCTGCTAGTCCCATCAGCCAAAATTCCAGCTTGCATATTTGTCCTAAAAACCACAAAGAACAGTATTTACGTGAACACATTTTAAGTAATAGAGTAAACGTGGTTGTCTCAAAAATGGGGAAATAAAATCACCAGTTTTTCTTGCAATGATTTGTTTTTGGACTTAGACAGCGTTCACATTCCCCACAGTATGGCAGAAAAAGAGGAATAACTTTGTCCCCTGCGAAAACAGCAAAACAATTATGTAAGTCTGAGAAGAAAAAAAAGAGAAATAAGACAAATGTCATCTGACTGGTTGTGGCGCACTTTACCCGGGGAGAATCTGGTGACTTCTGGGCCAGTGCTCTCCACTATGCCAGCTGCCTCGTGACCAAGTACCAAAGGGAATGGTCTGAATTTCATCCCTTTTCCAGTCTCAAACAGGTATTCCCAGTCTGTGTGGCACACACCTGTGGCAACAACCTGTACAAGCCAAATGATGTGACAGTTTTAGGAAGTGGAAGTGTCTGTGGTTAACAGTCACACTAACAGGAAATTAGATTAATCATATGCAAATCATATGTATTGTCATATTGCTGACAAATTTGAGCTGTGCCCAACCTTAATTCGGACTTCATGAGCTTTAGGTGGTGCCACCTCCACTTCTTCAATACAAAGAGGCTTCCCGGGCTCCCACGCAACAGCTGCCTTGCATGTGATCACCTAAAGGGGAAGAAACCCCAAAACAAAACAAACAAGTTTGCAAGGATGAGTGACTGTGTTTGGGCGCTGTTACAGATGGAAACAAACAACGAACACTCTCCATGACAGAAAACTTTCGAATGAAAAGCAGAACCCCCAAAAAGCAGCAGTAGCTGTTTATAAGACAAACAGTAAAAAAGAAAAAAAAAAGCTTAAAAACAACTTTTTTCTTACCTTTCCAACTGTTGCCATTGTTGACAGATGCTGTCTTCATATAAAACAGCCTGTATTTAAACAAAATAATTTAAATAAAGGAATAATTAAATCTTCACTTATCACCAAAACAGCTGCGAGTTACATTATATCAACATTTGAGTGGGTAAGGTTGAACTGACCGAGTCAAACAGCAGACAGGTTGCACCCTCTTCTAATTCTAGTTTTTCTTCAATGGTTTAGCTCTGTCAGCGCATTTACGACACTTTCCGAGACTGCCCGGTGCCTTTACGGCACGTTACGGTCACACGTGTTGTAGTCGCATGGAATTTCGGCAGGGCGGTCTGAAGTCTAGCCACTCGGTCAAATTTGTGAGTAATTTTCTTTGTTTGTGCAAAAACAGTGTTGCGCACTTTTTCGGTGTGTATGTTTTTAAACGACTACGTATCGTGTTGGTTTATGTTAGAAAAAACAGATGAATTTTCGTACTTTGAATGACTGAGTAATGCTAACGTGAGCTAACGACTTCAGCTAGCATAAGAAAGAGCTTCCAAGTCGGCATAGTTTGCCTGAATCATGGGCAGGCTAATTCATTCATAAGTGTTTAGCTTCAAGCATGAAATCACGTGAGCTGTGTCGTCTTTGTGTTTTCGTTATTTCTTATTACAGAGCATTTGAGGAAAATGTCGTTCAGAGGAGGAGGAGGACGAGGTGGTGGCGGATTTGGACGAGGTGGAGGAGGATACGGTGGAGGCAGAGGTGGTGGAGGATTTGGACGAGGTGGAGGAGGATACGGTGGAGGCAGAGGTGGTGGAGGATTTGGACGGGGTGGTGGAAGAGGGGGTTTCAACAGACAGCAAGACTATGGACCTCCTGAATATGTTGTTGGTAAGCCCAGTTCTAACAAAACGCTAAACCGAGTGCTTCTTTATACACATGTGAAGCTAAACTTTTACCACAGCTTCGCGTGAGTTCTCAGCCATTGAGATACAAGTAAACAGTCTTGATGTTGCCAAAACACTGACTCTGTAATATTACCATTACACAGTTATGGAGAAATGGTGTGGATGAGTAGGCTGTGAGAATTTTGTCATCATCAAAGATGGAGACTATCCAAGGATGTGGAAAACAAGACTTGTCCTGTTGCCTGTCTTCTGTCTCTTCTTTTCTATGTTTGCTGAAAAGTCACCAGGAACTAGTCTGTGCAGTCACAAAAACAAACAAAAAGAACAGGCAGGCATGCAGATGTCCACGCACACCATCTTGCTTGAATCTATGTAAAGCCCATGTAACATATGTAAGATGACATTATCAAGCCAGCATTTACTGTGTTAATTACTTTGTGGTAGAGTCCTGGCAGTTTACATGCGGTGCCAGTCACGATAGAAACAAACAAAAATACCAGAAAGTTTTTTTTTCCCCCTTCTGGGTTGCCACTCTATGCTTTGTCATTTTTATAATTGTTCCTCTAGTTTTTCCACATCTTTGTACATTACCCTAGTGTCCATTCCAATAGTTTTGGCAATCTCCCTCCAGGAATTTGCTGCCGATTGTGAGTCCGTATTATGGTTTCTATTCCTTTAACAGATCCTTACATTGTTATTCTGTCATTGACAAATTCTAGCACTGCATCAAAAAAGTAGCCAGAAATGCATAGGAGAAATCAAAGGTATTCAACAGGCCATTCACGGTTGTAGTGGGCAGTGTTGATGTGACATGTAATTAAGTTTCTGGGGAGGTGCATGTCAGTTTATGAGGGTAGGTTGCATTATAGGGTTTCTCAGTGTCTGCGGCTATGTACATTGCCCACTGAAGCATACGTTTCCAGTCAGTATTAGCAGGCAACTCTAAAACAACGGTGGACCTTTGGGTGTGTGTGAATGGTGAACTTCAGTAGATATTCTATGTGACGAGAGTATGAAATTAATACACCGTGTGTCACCTACATGAGGTATTCAAGATCCAGTTCATGTTAATTAACTTTAACTACATGTTTCCAAGTTGTCCCAAAAACACCAGAAAACCAAAAAGATGTTATATAATATTAGTAATAGTAGTGGTGATAGTAGTAGTAACAATAGTAATAATAATATGAGCAATATGTAAGTGTTTAAATGCAAACTGCATTACAGACAATCTTTTATATATTTAATGATCATCCCACAAAATGTGAATATGACATGCTGTACCAGGAGTTAGGGTGCATGGAATATATTTTTAAGTCCACATTGTAATATTGTTAAAGATGTATCTGTGTTTCTACTCATTGGGCTGTTCAAAAACAATTTTTTTCCAACTTATTTGAACTTTGTTTTTATATGTTTATATTCTAGTGCCTCAAAGTCTCTGTTTTAGCATATATTCTGGGTCACTTCCTTTAACCCCCATTTATTCCCTCGGCCTCCAAAGAATTTCAGACTTACAGAAACCTTGTGCTGGATGCCCATAAAGTGAACTGCAGAGCAGTCAAGCATATGCTGACGTATTATAACCAGACAGAAATTTAAATTGGGTGTCAGTCATGGTATTGCACGTCTTAAACTTTAACTGTGTTTCATTGTCTTCACAGCAGTGGGAGAGTTCATGCATCCATGTGAAGATGACATTGTCTGCAAGTGCACAACAGAGGAAAACAAGGTTCCCTATTTCAATGCCCCAGTGTACTTGGAAAACAAGGAGCAGATTGGAAAAGTCGATGAGATATTTGGCCAACTCAGAGACTTTGTATCCTTTCTATTGTCTTTGTTTTTCTCTAAACCTTTGATTAAGTAGGGAATCTGTTTGACATTGTCAGTGTTCTTGTTGCTTCCTTAACCCACCTTTGCAGTATTTCTCAGTAAAACTTTCTGAAAATATGAAGGCATCTTCATTCAAGAAACTACAAAAGGTACCAAAAATGTCTCACTAAACTTTTCTAGTGACTAATTTAATATCTTAGATTTCTAACCAAAATGTTGTCTTTTAGTTTTATATAGATCCGATGAAGCTACTACCACTGCAGAGATTCCTCCCGAGGCCACCAGGAGAAAAGGGGCCTCCAAGAGGAGGCAGAGGTGGAGGAAGGGGTGGTGGTCGTGGAGGTAAGATGGCATTCTCATTTTAATTTAATCTTCTGGCTACGTGTTTAGAATATATAACAAAACAGACATTTTTGTTTTTCTTTAGGAATTTTGCTCAGTTTTTGCTCAGTATTTACTTTTGTAGATTGAAAATGGAAAAAGCCTAATGCATGCAAGAGTAGTTTGATTAATTTTACTTTCTTTTTGTCTCAGGTGGTTTTCGAGGAGGCAGAGGTGGAGGTGGCCGTGGTGGAGGAGGAGGCCGTGGTGGAGGAGGAGGCCGTGGTGGAGGAGGCTTCAGAGGAAGAGGAGGTGGCGGTGGTGGACGTGGATTCAGAGGTTGGCAGGTTTTCTATCGTCTTACAATGTTTTGGTTATTTTCCCTGATGTGACACATGGTTTATTATGTCTGAACTTTGTTGATCTTTTGTTTTCTTATAGGTGGGAGATGATCTGACTCTGATGGTTCATTGTGACCATCACATCCTTATGGTCACTCTCGCAGCTAAAAGGTTATGATCTGTGTCAGATCCTGGCCTGTTGGACTCATATGAAGATTGTCTCTATTTGTAGAGTTGATTTTCCTGTTCTATTTTAATTTTTTTTTTTACCAGTTTTAGAAGATTGCTGGATCTTCAAGATTTGTATTTAAAATGTATTCTTGTAGCTGGAACCTTTTTGAGTCATTTGTGGGGATTATTGTATATTTGTGAGAAGAATGACAGGCGTTCGAACGTATTCACAAACCTCCATGTCCAAATGTCTTCATGTGCAGGATGTCAGACGTGTTTTCAGCTAAAAACATTGGTAGTTTGTAATATAAAGAGTTACCATTGCAATCAAATGCCTCAATTAAAAAATGTGCTTTATAATTGTGTGGCTGTTTCTTTATCATTCAGCAGTTTTATCCACATAGAAATTAAAAGAAAAGAAACAAAAAAAACCAGGCACAACTATGTTTTTACTTACTTTGGGCATCTCCTTGCTTATAAGTCACCTAAAAATATGCTCTATTTAACTCAAGTTACAAACCAGTGGAGGTTATGTTTCAAAACCCCTTTAAATTAAGGCTGAGAAAATCCTTCTGCTCATACTGGGTTCCTTGTAATGGCAAGAAGACGTATCTCTTGTCCTGCATGAGTAGGACTGGATGACTTGTGACTTGGGGACAGTTTTGTCAGTTCTTTTTATAAGACTGAAGTGGGAAACTCAAAAGAGGAAGTGATCGATATCATGTTCTTCTTTTGACTTGTTTTGAATGCACTGAGTGACAAAAACAAACGTGTCTTATTCATTGATGTGTTATGGGCTTAGTCTGTGGTTTCTGTTTGGCATGCTTTTAAAAAGCAAAAATATACTTAAAACGATGCAGGTGACGGTTTCACGAGATTGAGGCTGGACCATCTGGCTTGTCCATACTTGCGCAGCACATTGAGGTAGTGCACTTTTATAAATATCTGGGTGTCCCACTGGATGAGAAGTTCTACTGGTCACTGAACACTGATGCTCTACACGAAGGCGCAGAGCCAGCTGGTGGGCAAGCCAACTGTGCTTGGCAGGAGGCTGGACACTTAAGACTGTGGTTGTGAGGGATACATTGAACAAAATGAAAGCTAAAATGGACAACAGCAGACACCCGCTCCACAGCCTCCTGACTGGGCAGAGGAGCAGCAGTGGCATACTGCTGCAGATCTGAGTGGTTCAGGAGGCCCTTTGTCCTCACTGCTAGTTTAACTGGCAGTTTTTTTAACTGGTGAAAGAAGTTTTCTTAGTTGTTTTTTTCCCAACACTGTAGTAGGATTCTTCTTTCCTTCTGATTTTTGCAGGTAAAAATATCAATAACTGAAACTCACATTTTTATATCTTTCTTATATGAGTCTGGCATGTTACAAAAGCCAACTCAGCTTGTTCAGTGTGAATCTTGTTTCCTGTATCTGGGCACAGTGTGTTGATCTATGTCTCAGACTAAACCCTGTGAGTTTTTCAGTGTAACAGAGTAACAGCTGGACAGCATTCAATCAACCCTGGGTTCTGGATGAATCAAACCTAAACAACCGAGCCTAAATAAGGACTAAAAGCAATTCTAATAAATTATTTTATTTTATTTTATTTTTAAAAAGGTGCAAAATGAATAATAAAGGTGCTAAATTGAAAACAACACCAATGAAGTAATTATTCATATAGTGCTGAAACAAATGGTTTGTGACTCTGACTTTTAGATTTATATTGAGGCTTAAAAGCAGATTTGGAAGAGTGTGCTGTACTTTGAAACAAGCTTCAACATATCAAAGATAATTTCCTTATCTAGCTTTTTTTTTTTAATCCTAACATCATCAACATTATTTACATGAAGGAGGTGCTGCTGGCAGTATCTCACCAATCAGAAACAAGGACAAGACTACTGGAAGTAGAGTGACTGATTTTAAAAAGGAAACTCTGATATTAGGAAAATATGACGAGGTTAAACACAGAATACAGACTGAAAACACCAGAGTGTGTACGGTATGTGAGGAAATTTAGAGTCTGGTAGGGAGGTCAGCTGTGTAAGGTTGGCATTTAGGCATTATATATATATATATATATATATATATATATATATATATATTTAATATTTGTATGACAGGTCTATCATAAGTGAATTTGATAGCTTATAATTGTTATTCCAAATTAAATTTTAGATGTGTGTGAAACAGTATTTCAGCTGCATGCCTGGTGCTGCTTAACTGCCATAAGTGAGTGAAAATGAAATATAAAAACAGAATTCAAAACACAAATTGCATTGTAATCCTGCTCACTCTTTAAAGACACCTGAAGCATGTTTGGTCAAGAACATCATTTATTATTGATGTTGACTGGCACCGTTAACAATTGTCTAGTTTAACACGAAGTACTAAGATGTTCAAGTTCAGAGTTAGTACTTATTCCAACTGTACAAATATATCAGTAAACTTTTAAAGATAAACATAACATATTCTCCAGCATCCAAAAAGCAAAAGTCCCCACTGTCAATGATGACA
Organism: Maylandia zebra; assembly: GCF_041146795.1. Classification (NCBI taxonomy): domain Eukaryota; kingdom Metazoa; phylum Chordata; class Actinopteri; order Cichliformes; family Cichlidae; genus Maylandia; species Maylandia zebra. Next base: position 15,413,293 of record NC_135168.1, on the reverse strand, counting down.
TTCAACAATGACTGAAGTTATTTCTAAAAAGTGTTTAAAAAATAAAAGATTGCAGCCTACATGTTTTCATTTATTAATTCGTTTTATTCACAAGTATTTTTTTAAATATTTTTTTTTAAATTATTATCAGTAGTAACATAAGTAGTACCAGCAGCATGCAACTATTTGAAATTCTTAAGCGCCCTTTTTTGGCCTATTTTCTTCATTGCTCCCAAATGCGTCATGCGTACGCTAGTCGTTCTCGTATCTGATTGGTCCGAAGGTTAACTCCTTTACGGCTGCTCAGTGGCCCGTCTTCTTCTCTAGAAACAACGAGCATGGAGACAGCTGGTGAAGTGAGTACTGTTCACAAAGACTGTGTAAGAAATATATGAAAAAACAAACAAAACAAACAAAGTTTCCGTTTGTGCATTAGTCGTAAAGTTGCCTTAAAGTTCAAGTTTATTGTAAACCTGGCAAGTTCTGTAAGCTAGCATGCACGCATTAATTTGCTCTGAATGAAGTACAAAGAATCACTGTTCGATTACTTAACAGGGAACTTTGGTGGGTCAGCGGCAAATGTTTTTTTGCAAGTAGCTGCAGCACTTAAAAGCCATAGTGATAATAGTGATGGCATGGTTTAAAAAGCATCAAGACTGACGGCGCTATTGGGGGTTATGTAGGCTGAATACTATTAAAGCAAACATCAGGAAGAATCTTAGAGATGCATAATCTTTGACAGAGTGCAAAGGCTAACTACGCTGGGTGCAACTAGCTCGATCTGCCACAGGGACTGTAAAGCTGGAGCCAACCCACAGCTGCAGCTACTCACTTGACTTGGAAAAACATGCACATGTAGACATGGAAAAATACTGTCCTTTGCCTTCAGGTAATCAAGTGCAAGGCAGCTGTTGCCTGGGAGCCAGGGAAACCTCTTTCTATTGAAGAGGTGGAGGTAGCCCCACCTAAGGCCCATGAAGTTCGCATTAAGGTAACTCAGATCATCAGACTCGTTCATAAATCTAAAGCCTGACTTGACTGCAACTGAATAAAAACACAAAACAAAACTATGTTCATTTTAGATTCATTCAGTATTTGTGTATTCTTTTAAGATATGTTGCTATAGTCATGTGATAAATAGCTTTCATAGGACTCTAGGCAATCATTTGAAAAACTACCTTTACTATTCCCATAGGAATTAAGAGGGTAAGTAGCAGCCGGGTGCTGCTAATCAAATGCACTTAATTAAAGGATCATCAGCAAGTGTAGCTTCCATTATTAAAGCAGATTTTTTTGGCAGTTTGCTTGTCTGAAGTATTTATACAGTGCTAGAAGTTTGGACATGGCTTTTCAGAATGGGTGGAAAGAAAAGAATGAAGCTGTTGCAATCATTGAAAGTCCAGACCGCATCCTTAAGAGAGCTTAAGAGCTGTGCATAAACAAGGAAGAGTCCTATGAAAGTGTTATTTGATAAGCAGAAAAATAAACACTTTGTTTTTGCTCTTTATTCTTTCAATCCCATCAACCCCAGGCTTTTGCTTTTAAGGTTTGAAACCACATGTTAAATTAGTCAGTGTTTTTTTTTTTTTTTTCATAAATAAGGTTTAAGTTCAATTCAACATAATGTTTTAAATGTAGTACTAATATTATACTCTTCCATCCAGCAGCCATGCCTGACGTGAACTTTAAGTGACACTGTGTCTTTCAGATCTTTGCTACAGGCGTGTGTCATACAGATGCCTACACGCTGAGTGGCAGTGACCCTGAGGGGCTTTTCCCTGTCATCTTGGGACACGAGGGTGCTGGAATAGTTGAAAGTGTTGGCGAAGGTGTTACCAAGTTTAAGCCAGGTAAACAACTGCCAAACAAAACATTAAAACTTTAATATTTTACTTCTTGGTATACTTAGGAATAAATATTTGTTGCATGTGGGTTGTTTTTGTCTTGTTCTTTTTCTAAGGTGATACTGTCATCCCGTTGTATGTGCCTCAGTGTGGTGAATGCAAATTCTGCAAAAACCCCAAGACTAACCTTTGCCAGAAAATTAGGTAATGTATGAAGGCCTATTTCCGTAACCTTGAGGTGCTGAAGTCTACTTTTGTGATAACAATTTCATTAAAGAAAGATGCCCCACCACAGGGAAACAAAAGCTCAGTCAGAACAGATTATGTTTTCTTTGCACATTTCATCATGCTAATCTGCACATTTCCTTCCCCCTTCACCCTGCAGAGTAACCCAGGGTCAGGGTCTGCTTCCTGATAAGACATCACGCTTTACTTGCAAGGGAAAGCAAGTGTATCACTTCATGGGGACCAGCACCTTTTCTGAGTACACTGTAGTGGCTGACATCTCTCTGGCCAAGGTGAATGAGAAGGCTCCGCTGGATAAAGTGTGCCTTCTCGGATGTGGCATTTCTACAGGATATGGTGCTGCTCTTAATACTGCCAAGGTGGGAATGACATGACGCTGCTCATCAGCAAAGACATTGTGCAAAACATTAGATTTCATTGGAATATTCACAATCTTTTTACATGTTTGTCGCAGTCTCACCTATAGAGTAATAAGAAAATAGTTGATAGATTCTTTTTTCTTAGTTTGCAGTTTCACACAAATAGTTTTTGATGTGCTAGCAGGTCCTTCAATTTTAAATGATGTATTCAGGTATTTACAGAAAGAATAATAAAGGAGGCAACTGTTAAGATCCATGTTTCAATTATTGTGTGTTTTTTACACACACGCACACACACACTTAAAAAACATAAGAACAGCAATAGGTAGGCCAAATCTATTTTAGAGTTCATACTTGGATTATTGTTTATATGGTTATTTATCATGTAGGCACAACACTTAAACTTTCACATTTGTATTCTACCTCATGCTCACTCAGGTTGACCCTGGTTCCACATGTGCTGTGTTTGGCCTTGGAGCTGTGGGCTTGGCCGTTATAATGGGCTGCAAGGCTGCCGGAGCAACCGGGATCATCGGTGTGGACATCAACCCTGATAAGTTTGAAAAAGCCAAGGAGTTTGGAGCCACTGAATTTGTAAACCCAAAGGACCACAGCAAGCCAATCCAGGAGGTTCTGGTGGAGATGACTGATGGGGGTGTGGACTACTCATTTGAGTGCATTGGAAATGTGCAAATTATGGTGAGACTCAGGCCCACCAGCATGCATGACCCTCATGCATGCTAGAAAGATGTGTGAAAAAACAGTGCACATTAGAATTCAATTTTTATAGCACTGTGGTGTAACTTTGTAAGTAGTGTACAAGGTAAGTTTAAAAAAACAACAACATTATTGTTGTTTGGGTTTTTTTGTGTGTGTCAGAGAGCTGCTCTGGAGGCATGCCACAAAGGTTGGGGTGAAAGTGTCATCATTGGTGTAGCTGGAGCTGGACAGGAGATCTCCACCAGACCATTCCAGCTGGTGACAGGTCGCGTGTGGAGAGGCACAGCCTTTGGAGGTAACGGCCTGAGTTAAAGAATTTATTTTAAAGTGCTTAATATTGTCTGGCTGCAGCTTTTGTCTTTATTTTGTGTATTTTTTATAAGCATAACCTTTTATTAAGTGGAGTCAGATAGGACACATTGTTTTGTAATGAAAACACAATCTATAATGGTATTTTATGAGCCTTATTGTTGTTGGCTAATGTGAAAACTGGAATGCATATGCTGTTTTTAAACCCATAGATTCAGCATGTTAAGTTTTGTAGCTTCTTTTAGTTGTATTAAGACCTATTATTTATCTATTTTATCTATGTAATTGGTGCTTTGCCTCAACACTTTCAGCAAAATGGTTCAGTCATGCCTTACTGATATTGGCAGTTGTAAAACTGGTTTTGTTGTTCACCCTCAGGGTGGAAGAGTGTGGAGAGTGTTCCTAAACTGGTGGAAGATTACATGAGTAAGAAGCTGAAGGTGGATGAGTTTGTAACCCACACACTGCCCTTTGAGAAGATCAATGAGGGATTTGACCTCATGCATGCTGGAAAGAGGTGTGGAAAAACAGTGCACATTAGAAATTCAATTTATAGAAGTGGCTCTGTAGTGAATGTATTTTGTTGTTGAACTGCAGTGCCTTGCATCCTTAGCCTAACTTTCTTTTTTTTCCCCTTCTCATTGCAGTATCCGCACAGTGTTGACTTTCTGAAGTGCCTGAAAGAAACATCCTTCACATCCAGCTTTTAAAGAGTCTCCTGCCATAGTTAAAGCACTTGTTTCTCAGCACTTGTTTTGATAGTGTACTTTTGACTGTTAGATGTTTTTACTAACAGTAAGATATGTTTGACTGATCCATTTCAATTAAAACCTCTGTAAAACCAAAGGTTTCTGCTTTTCTGTTGGTTGTTGGCTGCTCTTGAGCAGTGTCTTTCAGTGACATTTAGTTGGTTAATATCAAGATGGCAATATTTAATCATTAATTTACATAAAGGCACCAATATTTGTTATATTTTGGAAGCACCTGTTAGATAATACCACAGTGAAATAAATTAATAATTAAGAATGTTGCTTACATACTGCAATATGGTCTCACAGGTCACTCACTCATATTTCCAGTTCTTGTGTATCATATAATGGACAATGGACGTCATACTTTTTCCTATACAGGTACAAAATGAATTTAAAAAATTGCCTTTGCGATATTCTAATGTCTTGTGCATCAGGGTCTGTATAAACTGACAGGCTGTTTGGGTCAGAGGCATGCATAGTCGAAACACAAGAACATATAAATATATATATACACATACACACACTGATTTTCCTAAATGCAACAACACATTTTAGGAATAATTGTCCATATCAAACTGTTATTTAGAAAAACATCGACAAGTTCCCACTGCTACAGTGAAATATTCAGTCTTAACCATAAGATGATTCTGTTTTCGCGTAATGTACATAATTATTATGAATACAGTTTATTCAGTGCGTTCGTATCACTTCAGAGTTTATTTCCACTAACCACTGTCCACGCTATCAAACCTGAAGGAGGATGACGTTTTTCCCCCTCACACGTTGAACCAATATTTAATTTTGTACGTATTTGCTTGCGCATGCGTGTTGTGCTTACCATACGACCCAATCCAAGCTATTTTAACACACGGCGAAAAACTCAAAGTGATTTCCAGAAGATGGCGACCGCACTGGTGGTGAGTCCCTTTGCTAGAATAGGTTATATGTGGTTCTTTATCTTTCAAACAGCACGTTTATGGAGTATTTAATTAACCAGCGGTAAAAGACAACTAGGCGACAGTTTAGTCTAAATAATCGAGAGTCTGAGAAATCTTGTAAACTTTACTTCTGACAGGTAACAGAACTCGCTAGCCAAGCAACTTAGCGTAGTAAATTATAGCCAGTTGTTTTTAAAATCTTAATATCAGCAATATTGCTTGTAAGACCATTTACAGTAACTGTTTTTAAAGCATCGTTTACGCCGGGTTAACACTGCGTTGACTGGGTATATGCCCCGGTCGGTGCCCTGAGTTGAACTCAGATACTTGTATGAATGAGAGGACACCGGTAACGACTCTCGTGGGTTCCAGCTAACGTTAGCTGGAAACCAAATGTTGGTCAGTGTGGGGAAATGTGTTTAAGAATGAGCTAGACATCTTCTCTATAATGCAATTTAAAGTGGCAAACGATAATAAATGCTACCCTTTGAGAAAACCTATTTCTTTTCTCAAGTTTGCTACAAGTCTGTAGATTCAAGCCATTTTACGTCAGCATGGTTCCACGGGGAGGTGGAGCACTCAACAGGGCTAAAGAGGCCCTGAACATGTAGACACGATAGCATAATGTGGCATGGGTTGAAACGATAAAATATCGTAAGACGTTAAATTACTAAACCTCTCAGACACCGTGTGCACACACTTGGTTATAATCATTAAAATACCAAAACAACTTGCACTTCTTTTTCTTCTAGGTGTCAAATTCCGTTCCTGCAAATGGTGAAACTGAGAAATGTGAAACAGCTGTTCAGAAGGTTGTGAATCCTGAAACGTACATCAAACACCCACTACAAAACAGGTAAGCATTTATCCACGTCTGTCTTTTCTTGTAGAAGTATAAATCGATACAGCTTATAACATTCATGTATCATTCTACCTTATGTATAACAGTTGCAAAAATACTGAAGACAGTTAAACTGTTATATTCCAGTAGTGTGAGTCTCCTTAAATGAATTTTGCTGTTATATAGTATGTGTGAGGTGGTAAAAGTTTGCAAATTTTTCTTCACTACCAACCTGACAAATGTAGACAGTATGTGGTCATACTCTGTAGTAAGACGTTTGTTTGTTTGTTTTTCCCAGGTGGGCTCTTTGGTTTTTCAAGAATGACAAAAGCAAAACGTGGCAAGCCAACCTTCGTCTCATCTCCAAATTTGACACTGTGGAGGACTTCTGGGCGTACGTTTTTGTTACTTGTTGAGTTCATGCCACTCAGTATCATAGACTTAAATGCAAAGCTAGAATTATAGTATGGATGGGTTTCTGGTTTTTGTTTTTGTTTTTTTGAGCAAAAATGTTGATGATAATTCCTGTTTGTGTTGGTGTGTTTCAATGAAATTCAAATTGGCCTATTTGTTGAGGAGAGGTTGCATGTATTCATATGCTATGCTCATTATACTAAGCTTGGAAAAAGCATGCCCATCCTTAAACTATAGATCCTATAGTGTAGTCTCTGGGCCAATGGTGACCCTTAGAAGTTATGAACCACTGTAAATTTTATTTGTCGCAGAGTTGACGCCTTATTGTGATGGCATCTCTCTCCTTAAGAGAGAGAGAGAAGTATTTCCTGTGTTGTCTTCTGTTCCAGACATCACAACAGACTAAACCTTCCTAACACTGCCAAATCCAGCTTGTCACAAAATATGAGCCTCACAGTTGAAAAAACAAAATAGACTCTCTACAACTTAACTAACAGTGTTTGATGTTTATGTTTGTCCTGCGCAGCCTTCAGTCATATGCTGAGTCTATGAAATAGGAATTTATTTTTTTTTGTGTGTTGTGCCAAGACGAGCTGTGGGTTGCTGGTGATGCATGAAATTAATTTTCTTTAAAAAAATGCTTTCTTTCTTAGATTATACAATCACATTCAGCTGTCAAGTAACTTGATGTCTGGCTGTGACTACTCTTTATTTAAGGTAAGAAGTGCTTTTGTCCCTTTCAGGACTTGCAGTATCCCCATGTAAAATGACATTTTTCTGGTATTTCCTATTCTCTGGTTCACAAAAGTTGTTTTAGTAAACACTGAAAGTGGACCCCACCTATCGAATAATCAGAATGGAAAGGAGCATCTTCTGCATTAGGCTGACAAATGGCGTAGTCCGTGTGCATTGACTGGTTTATTTCAGCTTTTCAGTTTATTGAAATGCTTCATCCAGTCTTTCAACAGAAAAACCTTCCAAAATTTAAAATCCCACAATAGAGTATTTATTTATTTTTTTGTCTTTTTTCCTCTCCCCGCTGTCATAGATGAGGGTAGTTGTGAGCATACACGTGTCTCAGTAATTCAGCTTCATGTGACTTTAGTTAATACATTAGTTGTCTGTTAATGTATTAATTTCTTGATGACTTGTTTGCAACAGTGATGTATGTGGTGTGGGCTTGTGTTTGAATACAGGATGGGATTGAGCCCATGTGGGAAGATGAAAGGAACCGGCGAGGCGGCCGCTGGCTGATAACTCTGTCCAAGCAGCAACGTAAAGTAGACCTGGATCGGTTCTGGTTGGAGACGGTATGTTGCGCCCTCTTGTATTTTTGTTTGCTCTAACAGAGTCATCATTCTTTTCATCTATTGGCCTTGTACACTGTGTATGTTTTGACACATGGCAATAGGAATGTACAGTGTAAATGGGTGTAGATAAAAGGATGAGTTCCATGTAGCAGTCTTTTTTTATAATAGCAAACCACAACTGTGACAAGCCAGTGAATGCTAAGTACACAACTTTTCAGGTACTAACTGCATGTAAAACAAAAACATGTGTCCACAATAACAAATCTTTTAAAAATTCATATTTTCCTGCAGCTCCTGTGTCTTGTTGGAGAAGCTTTTGACGACTACAGTGACGATGTTTGTGGAGCTGTCATTAATGTTAGAGCCAAAGGTGATAAGATGGCTATATGGACTACAGACTATGAAAATAAAGAGGCCATCACACACATAGGGTAAGTTGAAAATGCCACAATTAAAGATGAGGGAAAAAAATCTGAGCACATTAGATGCTGTTGTGCAAGTTTTTGTTCTTTTGTCTTTTCTCTCTTCTGTCTAGAAGTATGATTCAGAATGATCTGTAGTATCATATAGTATTAGTCTTGGAGTAAGAAGCCTGTTACAGGAAGATATAACAAATGTGTGGGGTTTTTTTTTTTTTTTAAATGACTGAGTTTGTCTCATAGCTACTATGTAAAATGTCTTTGCTTTTTTTAGGCGTGTGTATAAAGAAAGGCTAGGCGTCCCACCAAAAGTGATCATTGGTTACCAGTCACATGCAGACACGGCCACAAAGAGTGGCTCAACAACCAAGAACAAGTTTGTTGCCTGAGGATCCAAGGATTATCAACCAAGCCTTCCTGTGTTTCCAAATAGACTTTTTTTTTTTTTTTTTTTTAAAGTGAATGTAACTTCGATCTTTTGGAAAACATTGGGGGAAAAGGGATAAAATTGCTGTGGGTTTTTTTTTTTTTTTTTTTTTTTTTTTTTTTTTGGTCACTTATCACATGTTTGGGACACTTAAGGAGACTGTGTGATAAAGATGCCTTTTTCCCCCATTTGGTTCTCAATAATTTGGTGTATTTTTAGCTTTTTTTTTTTTTTTTTTTTTTTTTCTGTTGTTAAAGTACTCAACATTAAAGGCATATGCAATAAAAACATGTAGTTTAATAAACTGGTACTGTACTCCTGTAGCAAATTTCCAGTAACGGCATAGGGATTTAAAATGTTTACATTGGAATTAAAATTAAACAAATCCAAGTAATGCGTTGACTTCAGAAAAGTAATTTTTTTTTTTTTTTTTTTTGGGGGGGTTCATGTGAGTGTCTAAAGAGTTAAAACTTCACATCTCTGTAAGGACATCAACATCAGTGTTCCATGATAGATAAAATTAATTTTCTTTGGCCAAAGTATGTGTTCGGTGCATGTGTTTTCCAAAACATGCGTGTTATACAGCATTTGTTTCTTGAAGTGAACAGCCGGGCTGTTCACTTTCTTTGCACGGTATTTGTTTCTAGAACATGGTTAAGCTTTGTTAAACAATGCAAACAGTTATTTCCATTCCACATTTTTGTGACAAAATGAATATTGTTGGATGAAACGGTGCCTTTAATGTAAATCCCTGCCTGGTATTTCTGAAATGTACAGAGCGGCAATGTAAATAAACTTGTACAGTGGCTTTTTTTTTCTGTTTTTTGTCAACATGGTGTGCTATAAACTTGTCAGAAAATGTTTTAAAGCCTCTACCAAAGCACTCAACAGTGGGTTAGGAGAAGTTACTTTTTTTTTCCCTGCATTGCAAATGTCTATTATGAAAGAAACTGATTTCAGGGGGAAAAAAAAGGTTTGATTCTTGTGTCCAAACTTAACTTTGCTGCTTCATGATGTTCTTTTTTTGGCATGGTGTTCATTCATTGAGGAAAGCCTTGTGCTTTATTTTTTTATTTATTTTAATATTTATTTTTTTAGAGACGCACTGCTAAAATGCTTTCAGCCTTAAATAGTGTTTTATGAGGGTTTTTCTTTAATCCTATGATACCCTGTTCACCATTTAAAAAAAAAAAAAAAAAAAAAAAAAATTAATAATAAATAAAATAATAATAATCACATTACTTTTCTGAGATCCTCAGACTCGGTATCCTAGCATTAGGATAAGACATTGTAAAAACAAGGTTTGATATTTGTTCTTCAATAATTAAAGGTTTACACGAAGCAGCTGTAAGTGATGATCATCATAAAGTTGCCCCTGTTTCTTTCTCGAGCATTGTAGGGTTTGTGTTCCAATTTTGTTTGCTGGTTTTATAACTACAGTCTATTGAGGAAGATTAAGCGGTTTCAGTGGGAACCGCTGCATCACTAATTTATGGTCCGTGCCTTTATTAGGCTGCACAAATTGCAGTTTAAGGGGGTTTTAAGTAATCTATGACATCAATTGACTGTTACTTTAGAGCAACAGCAGCTTAGGCCCTCCTGTCCATTTGAAATAAGCATCCTTGTAATTGACACAATCTATCTGGTCACGTTTTCACACGTGACAACTTGGAGGAAATTAGAAGAGAGCTACAGGAAAGTCTCTTGAGGTCATAAGAAAAAGCTTTACCTCATCAAAAGTATTCCTTGTTGAAAGCTTTGGAGCATTTTCATTTTGCTCCCTGGTAGATATTCAAAACATTATTTGTTGATGTTGAACAAGTGAAGGTAATTGAACACATTAAATCTCTCTGCTTTAATGCAGACCAGAGTGACTAGTAAATGTTCTGCAGTTAAAAGGCACTGTTAAATGTTAGCTGTGTTCTACAAAGCCCTTGACATTATGCTTCTTTTCCACTCATTCACATGCTTACACCAATAGTAACAGAGCTGCCATGAGTGCTGCTCACCACTGGGAGAAACTGCAGGATCATGGTCTTGCTCAGTGGTACTTGAGCACATGAAAGGGGCAGGGTATCAAACTGCTAACACTGCAATTAGTGGTTAGCTTGTTCTACAGCCTTTATATTTCATATATTTGCAATGCAGACAAAATACATATGGCCCCATGAATCATGTCTAACCTCATACCTCAACCTTTGGATGGTGTCACCTTGGACTCTACTGCTACTCCAGTACTGCCATTTTGGACCAGGTTATGTCCTTAAGCTTACACACTAAACAAACTACTACTACTGCTTTCCCCAAGTCTGTGCAGGGCTGACAAAATATTGTTTGTATTTGACTGACACTAAAAAAAACTAGTGCATGGATTTACTTCCAGGGTGGACACACAGAGTAATTTCATACTGTCAAGTTGTCCTAAAAACTCCTTGCAGCAAGAGTTCTGACAAGGCACTCAAAAAATAGATATCTCTTCTCCAGTATTAGCTTCAGTGGCTTCAATTTTAATCCAGAATGGAATTTAAAATCATCTTCATATACAAAGTGCTGAATGATTAGGCCCCGTCATATCTTAAAGAGTTCATATTACCTCATTATCCCCATTTGGGAGACAGACAGCCTCTCTACTTTTAAGATTAGACTTAAAATGTCCCTTTTTGATAAAGCTTATAATTAGGGTTGGAACCTGATTAAATTCTTGTGATGTTACAGGCTCAAGCTTCTGGCAGACCTCCTATGATACACGGAGCAGTTCTCCACGTCCCTCTTTTCATGTCCTATTTGTTTTCATACCACATCAACTTTTGTCTGCTCTCTTCCTTAGTTAACTATAGGCATAGCCTAGTCACCTGACGTTCCCCTCACCCTTCAACCAGTTGCACTAGATGTCTGCTACTCCTTGAGTCGGCTTCTACCTGAAGTTTCTTCTTTAAAGGAAGTTCTTTCTCCCCACTGTTGCCAAGCCATTGCAATTTATCTCCAATATATTAAACTATTGTAAACTCCATTCTTATACTCATGGCAAGCTGTGAGTGTGCCACAATAAGCTCTGGTTTTATTGTGTAGTTTTGAAAGAAAATGGTGGATTGGTTGAAGATCTTGTCATAAGACATTGAGTCAAAAGTTTTATAGGTGACTTTGCATTAGTTTAAATGATATCCAACTGCATTTCCCCATCTTGGATAGATTCAGATAGCAATGTCAGCCTTTGCAACTATACCAAAAGATTGCTCAATTTACTAATATCCCACTCTTTAATGTAATGCTGCAGTTATCATAAATACTAATCAATATGACTGCCTATCTAACTGTTTTTATAGCCAGTTATGTCAGGTCATATAAATGCATTTTTAGGTGCACTAAATGGAGCTTATGCGTATGTTCAATAAAAAGAATCTGTATTCATTCATCTGCCTGGATTCCTGGGTGTTCAGGCTGCTAATCTATTCTTTACATCACTTCCGCTTCCCCACACTGTCAGACTTGTTGTCTGATCCAATCAATTTCTTGCCCACCTTCTGCAAGTCAATCCACCTCTCTTCTGTGTGCTTTAAATCTCAGTGCTCTTCTGTCATTCTGTAAGACTCTCATTAGTGCAACCCACCTAGAGATCTTCCTTCACCTGCTTCATCTCTGACATCACCAGCATTTTGACTCCGGCAGTCCTGTCCTATTTCCTACCATCATTAGACTCCACTCTGCAATGTAGATATCAATGAACCATTTTGACTTCCACCAAATGATTCCTTCTTCTCAGATGCTGTTCTTGTATTACTGATCAGTGAGATCATTTTCCTTTTTAGTGTATAAAGGTGTGTCTTTCTTTGCTTGCGCCTCCATCGCACAATCCAAAGACAAGCATGTTACATTGATTGTTGATTCTGTAGGTGTGGCTGTGAATGCTGTCTTGCTTACAATGTTTGCATGTGATAGACTTGTGAATAAATACTGAGTTTACCACACTCAGTGTCACTGCCTCTGACTCAGTGCCAGCAGGGATAGGATGGATGGATGGATGGGATTTAATTGTCTCTTTGGATAGGCAAAACTATGATACAGCATCCAATAAAATCTCAAATAAGATATATTTCTTTATTTTATCAAACATGTCCCATTGTTTTTAACTTATTATTATATATCTGTTGCCACCGGGATGTCTGCCTTTCCTTTATTTTAATAATTTCAAAGCAAATAAGATGCCTGACGCTGCATTATGATCATCTGTTAGCATATTTAGTGCGAGTTTGTGCAACCTGCTTTTCTTCATATGCCTTTTTAGCTGATTAGCACTTCTTGTGCTCCTCTTGTTTACACAGCTGACACCTGAGGTCTGTGGATTTCATGTCTCTGATGCCTTGACAGATGGAATTGCTAATCTGATCTGACACCTAAAATTGACAGTCACAACATTAATGTGCTTCCCATGAAAATCAGGTGCAAATTAAACAGGAGTAACGTATATTTCCCTTCTTTTTTTTCGATTTGTATTTTTAAATTTTGAGGATCCTGTTATGATTCTTAGAAAATGCTGGAAATATTATTCATGTCTTATCTATCTATCTATCTATCTATCTATCTATCTATCTATCTATCTATCTATCTATCTATCTATCTATCTATCTATCTATCTATCTATCTATCTATCTATCTATCTATCTATCTCATTGTTGCTATGAGTGTAATTAATGATGAGCAGTTATGTTGCCATGTGAGTAAGGCAGAAAGGTTCTTTTCGTTTACTAAACTGTCCACCAGGAGGCAGTATAGCTACACACTTGACTTCAGCTTTCACTCTTGAATCCCCCATAAATGTTTTGGTAGATGAAATTGGGATTCCACTGAGTGAGTCTCTGTTGCACACACCAGGGAAAGAAGATATCTGTAAATAGCAGGTGGGTGCCTTATTTATTTATATATCCCCCCCAACCAAGAAACCCCAACTCCCTCTGCCCCCCACCCCCTAGTTGCTTTAGGCAACTGTCAGCCTCCTGTTCACCAGCCCACCTCATATGCACAAGTGCAGCTATAAACACAGTGACATGACACCCCGTTGGATGAAGCTGCAGCATAAAAGGTTGCAGATAGTTCCTTGCATCTGCAGGAGGTGCTGATTCCCTCTGTGTTTCATGACAGATGTGTCACTGAACTACTCGTTCACTGTACCTCACCAGCGGCTGCTTTTGAGGACTCTGAGCTAGTCTCACTAGGTAGGTTATTATCCATGGTGCTGCTGACAGAGTCCTAGAGTCAATAATAATCTTGTCATCTTTCTGTGTGAACCAGAGGGAGGGATCCACTCATTTGCCAAGTAGTATATAGAGGGCTTCATATCACGCAGACACATATAAGTGTGCACAATTGCACACAAATGCACAAGCCCTAGAGTTCTGACTGCATAAGACTCAGGTCCTGTGCTTTCAGATCAGACTCACGTGCAGGCTGCTTGGTGTTTCTGTCTTAGAAGTAGTACACGAGAGACATATATTAAGCCCCTGGTGTTGATAAAAAAGGGAAATATTTGAGTTGACTGCAGTACATTATAAGTATTTGTGTCTCCTTCATGTATTTTTTTGCATATATGACACACATACATTTTAATATTAGACAAAGTGAGTAGATACAAACTAATTACAAAATGCAGTTTTTAAATGATTATTTAATTTATTAAAGGAAGACAGAATCCAAACCTAATATTAATGCGGAAAAGTAATTACCCCGTAAACCTGATAATAGGCTGTGCCACCCTTGGCAGCAAGAACTACAGTCAAGCATTTAGAATAACTGGCCACAGTTCTTGTGGTAGAATTGTGACCCACTCTTCTTTGGGTAGTTGTTTTAAGTTGTTGTTTTGCTCAAGCAGCACTGGAGCATTTTGAGCATGAAAAAATTTAAAAATCCAGATGGGGACAAATACATTTTCAGGACACTTTATACGTCAAAATATAAAGTTTGTCACATAAAAAAAGTGTTAATATTATCATTTCACATTACACACATTACGTCACACGAAGGTAAATGTATATGTGTCTGTTTGCTATACCTGTGAACAGTGCTTCTACATTCTGTGTTTCATCCATTGCCCTTAATTAATTCAGAATAAACGTTTTTTAAAGCTGTAATATGAATAATTTCTATATATCTTAAATTGTTGCAAAGAGAAAGGCTGTGGGGCTAACACCAGCACAAACTAGTTTCGCTCATAACTGCTTCAAACAGATCTGTTTCCAAGTATAGAGAAGCTATTTTACTACCCAAACACAAATCAACTTGTGGAAGTACAACCAGGATTATTCAAATGATCCATTTTCATTCAAATACTGATCATTGTACCACTTGATTGTTTCCAAAGCAAAAATGTCTGCCACAGTAGTTTCATTATTCTTCGTGTAACAACAGTGAATCAGCAGCTGATCACAGAGTCTGAATATTTTTAGACGTAACCCTAATGTGTTAGAACAAGGGGAAAAAAATGTCACGTTCTGTCACATATTTCTCAGCCTTTTCTGTGAACAGACTGCAAAATGGCTAACACTAATGTTAATAATAAGCTGCCTGGACCCTTCAGCAGAAGGATAGATCATGTGTATCTGTGCCTGCAAAATGGCATTACTCAATGAAGTGAACAGCCACAGTAAGCTAATTTATTTAGCAGTTCACTGACTTGCAGTGCTAGAATACAGTATGATTGTCCTTAGCAGCTACAGTTGATGTAATCTGCATGCAGACAATAGCTTATATGCCAATAAGCAAAGCAAACAAAGTGAACGTTAGCTTTTTATGAATTTCTTGAACTCAAACTGACATGAAAATCCAATTTGAACAATGGAAATACACTAAAAATGGTAAAAAAAAAAAAATGGAGATGGCAAAACATTTACAATGCAATACAATGTAATGTGAAGTAAATATATTACTGATCTGAAACTATGTACCCTCATGACTTCCTTCTGGATCCACAAAAATCCAAATAAATATTTAAGGCTTTCATTCTTATACCCCATACCTGAAATTATAAATGAACAATTCCTTTTTTGGTCAGAGGACTAGTTCTGTTACCACTGCTTCACCAGGTGTTGTTGTATTGATTTAAATTGCATTCGTGCCCTGAACAAAAAAGCAGCACCAGAATCAGCAGGCTGCTGACAAACATCATGCCGCAGAGAAATAAAGAGAAATAAAAATCACTTACTTGTGAAGAGTGAAGTGAAAAATACTATGAGTCACCCTTGAAAACACCAGCAGTCAGAAAACATGGATTCTGACTAATCAAAGGCTCTTTTATTAAGCCTCTGAACCCTTTCTTGAAGATTTTAATCATTTCAAAAGAATCGCAAATCATCCTTAATTTTAGGAATCAACTTTAATTTTCTATTCAGATCACCAAATTTGGTTCACCAGAACTTCTTTTTTTTTAATCCATTCAGTTGGTTTTTGTCTTGCTTTGTATTTTCTTCTTGAAAATTATAAACTGTGTTGAAATGTGATAGCACTGATTTTTGTATGTCTGCTGGAAAACTCTTTCACTGTGCAAAACCCAGTAATAAGCAGTAACACTACTGATTAGAGTCTCCGAGGGAAGGAATTAACCTATGTAAAATGGATAAAAAGTAGTTAGGGAAAATAATCCTCAGGTCTTTATTATACAGGAAAAGTAAACAAAGTCTTTTCCACATCATAAGCAATGCTCCCATCCATGCTGATTTGACCTTGAGCGAAACAACAAACTCCTACCTGCTTCGGGCAGTTTTATGCACTGACCCAGTTGGTGAAACAGTAATGTGTTTGTGTGTAACACAGCAGGCAACTAGCTCTTTTTAAAAAAGCACTTATTCCCTTTCGTCAGTTTCTGTACATATATTCAGTTTGGCAGTTATTTAGCTAAATGAGCTTCAGCAGTAATCACTAGTGTCACAACTCCAGAATCAAATCTATGTTAAATTCGTTCCCCAAAGCTTTGGGTATCATCCATCTCTTAGCTTCCTTCTGTGGACAGGTTTGGTTTTATGACCTAGTTTTTCTTTCTTTCTTTCTTTTTATCTGCAACACATTTACATCAGGTAATATCGTGGCAGGATGAGCTGCTGCTTCTTATGCAGAGTTTGATCCCGACTCTGCGGTCAGCTCATCGTGGCTAAATGGTGTTTCCCTGGCAACATATTCCCTATAAGAAATGCTGATGAACGCAGTGGAGTGAGTGGATTGGAGATCTGGGAAATCATTCACTGGTTGCAAGAGCTTGTGATGAGGATAACATATCACTAATATTTGGGACATAACTGAAACACTTTCAAAGCACTCATAGTGCCTGTTTAAAAAACAGGAACATATATAATATATATATTCCTTTGGACATGCTTTTGCCACTTATTTTCCGTGTAGTTCTTGTACCTGATGGTTTCAAAGCAATGTATTTTTGTTTGTTGAGCCACTGTCACAAAAACACATCACTTGTTCCCATTTCTTTAGCTGAATCTAGAAAAACCTAAAGTATAAATGCTATTTTTGCACCAACAGGGTGATTCCCAATAAACTTGGTATATCTCAGCATGGCGTACAATGATTTTGAGGAGAAAAAAAGCAGTGGCAGGATTAACAAAAAAAACTATCAACAGCAAATGAACAGTATCTGAAAAACATTTCAAACAGTCCAGTGAAGATGTGACACAGGAGCTGAGAGATGCATCTGGCCCTTGATCCATCTACTGTTCACTGAAGAAATGGTCTCAGTGGAAAGGTGGCTGTCAAGAAGCGGTTCTTAGGGAAGAAAACAGGCAAAAGGGCTGAGATATGCCAAGTTACACAAGAACTGGGCTGGAAATTAGATGCAAAAGGTCTTCTGAAGTGATGAATCCAAATTTGAAATTTGTTCAAATTGTGGTTAGTTTGTATGGAGGAAGTCAGATGGAGGAGGTACATCAGTGAGAGCCTCCAGCCATCTGCACAGTGGTGGCTCTGTCATGGTTTGTATTTCAGTCAGTGGTGTTGGGGATCTTGTCAGGCAGCCAACATCCAAAGAAAAGCCTTGGAATGTGCTTCAAGAAGCCCAGACAACTATTCCCAAAGACTAATTAAAGGAATTACAAGAAAGCTAGGCAAAGCGAGTTCAGACTCTGTTGTAGAATAAAGGTGGTCATAACAAATGTATGACTTTTAAGTTTATTAGAAGTGTACAACCTTTGTTTTTGCCTTATATACTTGTACAGATGTACTGGTCGATATATAGATCTGCACTTATTACCACTTTTACTAGAACAGTTTAAAGATGGCTCCAAGTTTTTGTACAGTGCTGGATATTTGGTCACGCTGTATTGACTCATCCTTTTCTGCTCGAAATATGTTAGGTTAAATCAGATACTGATATGCCACTTCATTTGAGGCATTTGCTTTTTTGTGACGGATAACTGGGGCGTGATATTGTTTGCGAAACAAACAAAAACCCGCTCGCTCTCTTCTTCGGGACAAAGGTTAATGCAACAAATCTGGCATGGTCTATATTTGTAAGTATACAAAACTGCCTCTAATCCAAATCTCCAGCATTTAGGGAAGTGCCTGTGATTTCCAATGTGTGTACATCGATTTGTTAGCTGTGTAATCCTCGATTGTGACAATGGTCAGCGAGATTAGGGGCTAGAGCCACAGCGTCGGCCCTTTTAGGCGGGTAATGGGCAAAAAAGCGTGTTAATTGCCCTTGACTGTTGAAAGTAAATTAATTATTGATCGCTCTCTCGACTCCTCTTCTGTACTTACATACCCTTACAAATCCTTTTATCTCCGGCTCAGAGTAAGAACATTTCCTCTTTTCCCATCATTATGCAGGGTGGTGAGCAAGAGGACCACTAGCCTACCTCTTCAACCAAAGCCATCTTGAATTTTGTTCCCGCTTGTAGTTGTGTAGCATGCTGAGCAGTCCTGTCAGAAAATCTCACCTCAAAAGACGCTTACCTTCTTCTCTGATCTCTTGCCACCTCTCTCACTCACACCTCCTCTCTCTTTTCCTCCTCCTCTCTAATTTTCTAATAGTGTCTCCTTCATGTTTTTGCTTCTTCCAGCTCACACGCACACATACTTACAGCCCACATACTACGCACATGTCCCCATATACCAGCAGTGGTTGCAAATAAATAAGTGAAAATGAATAAAAACCCAGTTTGAGGTCTAAAGTCTGCTTAAATTGATGACAGTGAACATAAAGGCGTGGAGGCAGTACAGACAACAGCATCATTATTCTACCTATTGATTTTCTCCGACTGCTACTAAAAGGAATAAGCCACCTTGGACTTGAAATGAGATATAAACAAAGTCCAACATGATACAGCTGCATAATTTTTTTTTCTGCAGCAGTAGATGTGAAAGCCCACGCTTAGCTTAGATGCTTGGCTACAAGTTGAACAGCCACAAGGGGTAGTACCCTCCATGGAGAAGGAGGCTAGAGGGCAAGATCAAAGTAGCACGGAGGGAGGTTAGCCAACTAACGGAGTAGCAGAAAGGTGCGACAAAGAAGGTGCATAAGAAATACAGCAAGCTGTCCATACCTGAGGCCTTGGAAACTGACAAGCAAAGACTCACAGCCTTGGCCAGCCGCTTGAGGAGGTACACCAGAGAGATAGAAGGCAGGAGAATAAACCAGCTGTTCTCCACAGAACCAGCAAAGGTGTACTCTCAGTGGCAAGGGAACAATAATAAGAGAACAGCACCACCAAGGCTGGAGACGGAGCAATACTGGAAGAGCATATGGGAGAAGGACGCAACCCATAACGGCAATGCTCAGTGGCTAGTGGATCTGAGGGCAGATCATAGCGACCTCCCTGAACAGGGTCCAGTAACCATCACAGTGGCAGATATCCAAGAAAGGGTCTCCAGTATGAAGAATTGGACAGCACCAGGGCCCGACATGGTTCACGCCTACTGGCTAAAGAAGCTGACTGCACTCCACGAGCGTCTGGCAGCACAAATGAACCAGCTGCTAACCGAAGGTCGGACGGTCCTGATCCCCAAGGACCCCAAGAAGGGACCGGTCCCCTCCAACTACCGACCAATAACCTGCCTCAGTACTACATGGAAGCTCCTGTCAGGCATCATATCGGCTAAGATGAACAGGCACATGGGTCAATACATGAGCGGGACACAGAAAGGAATTGGCAAGAATACCAGAGGCGCAAAACACCAGCTACTGGTAGACAGAACAGTCAGCCGAGACTGCAAGACCAGACTGACCAACCTGTGCACTGCCTGGATTGATTACAAGAAGGCCTATGACTCAATGCCCCACAGCTGGATACTGGAATGCCTAGAATTGTACAAGATCAATGGGACCCTAAGAGCCTTCATCAGGAACTCAATGGGGATGTGGCGCACAACACTAGAGGCCAACTCCAAGCCCATAGCACAAGTCACCATCAAGTGCGGGATCTACCAAGGAGATGCTCTGTCCCCACTGCTGTTCTGCATAGGCCTGAACCCCCTCAGTGAGATCATTAACATGACTGGCTACGGATACCGACTACGGAACGGAGCAGTTGTCAGCCACCTCCTGTACATGGATGACATCAAGCTGTATGCCAAGAGTGAACGAGACATCGATTCGGACTGGAGAAGTGTAGTCGGATGGTAACAAAGAGAGGGAAGGTAGTCAGAACTGATTGGGGATTGAACTACCAGAAGGCAATCTTGCAGACATAGAGGACAGTTACAAGTACCTGGGGATCCCGCAGGCGAATGGGAACCATGAAGAGGCCGCTAGAAAAGCTGCAACCACCAAGTACCTGCAGAGGGTCAGGCAAGTCCTGAGGAGTCAGCTGAATGGTAAGAACAAGATCCGGGCCATCAACACGTACGCCCTGCCCGTGATCAGGTACCCTGCTGGGGTAATAGGCTGGCCAAAGGAGGAGATAGAAGCCACTGACATAAAGACAAGAAAGCTCCTTACCATGCATGGAGGGTTTCACCCGCAGTCCAGCACCCTGAGGCTGTACGCTAAGCAGAAGGAAGGGGGCCGGGGACTGGTGAGTGTCAGCACCTGTTACGTTTCGGTGTTGTCAGTGTTTTGTTTTTGCGTGACTGTCATGTGTTTCCTGTTTTACTTTGAAGGTCTGTTGTTATCTTAGTGTGTTCAGTTTACGTTTCCTTGTCTCGTCAGGTCTAATTTGCCCCAGCTGTGTTTCCCTCCTGTGGTCCATTCCCTGATTGCTCCTTCTATGTATTTAAGCCCTGTGTGTCAGTTGGTCATGGTTGCGATCTCCCCCGTGTTGTAAATAGATTTGTCGATACTTTAGTTTTGGGATTTTGGTGGAGAGCTGTAGTTTTTTTCTCGTGTGTTTTTTTTCTTATTTTTATTTTCATACGTTGCACGCCGGTTGCCTAGGCCGGGGTGTAACATATGGGGACTCGTCCGGGATTGCCTTCCCTGGAGGGTCCGTGGGACCGCTCCAGCCTTCATTCGCCTTCGCTGGAGGGTCCGAGGGACCACTCCAGCCTTCATCTGCCTTCGCTGGAGGGTCCGAGGGACCGCTCCGGCCTTCGTCTGCTGGAGGGTCAGTGGGACCGCTCCAGCCTTCGTCAGCCTTCGTTTGTCTTTGCTGGAGGGTCCGAGGGACCGCTCCAGCCTTCATCCGCCTTCGCTGGAGGGTCCGAGGGACCGCTCCAGCCTTCGTCGTCTGCTGGAGGGTCCGAGGGACCGCTCCAGCCTTCGTCGTCTGCTGGAGGGTCAGTGGGACCGCTCCAGCCTTCATCAGCCTTCGTCCGTCTTCGCTGGAGGGTCCGTTGGAGGCACCGCTCCAGCCTTCGTCTGCCTTCGCTGGAGGGTCCGAGGCACCGCTTCAGTCTTCGTTTGTCTTCGCTGGAGGGTCCGAGGCACCGCTCCAGCCTTCGTCTGCCTTCGCTGGAGGGTCCGTGGGACCGCTCCAGACTTCATCCGTCTTCGCTGGAGGGTCCGGGGGACCGCTCCAGCCTTCGTCGTTTGCTGGGGGTTCATGGGACCGCTCCAGCCTCCACCAGCCTTCATCCGCTTTTGATCAAACATTTCACTTGGGGTTACATGTTTGATTTTTGGGTGGGGGGAAATGTTACGTTTCGGTGTTGTCAGTGTTTTGTTTTTGCGTGACTGTCATGTGTTTCCTGTTTTACTTTGAAGGTCTGTTGTTATCTTAGTGTGTTCAGTTTACGTTTCCTTGTCTCGTCAGGTCTAATTTGCCCCAGCTGTGTTTCCCTCCTGTGGTCCATTCCCTGATTGCTCCTTCTATGTATTTAAGCCCTGTGTGTCAGTTGGTCATGGTTGCGATCTCCCCCGTGTTGTAAATAGATTTGTCGATACTTTAGTTTTGGGATTTTGGTGGAGAGCTGTAGTTTTTTTCTCGTGTGTTTTTTTTCTTATTTTTATTTTCAGACGTTGCACGCCGGTTGCCTAGGCCGGGGTGTAACAGCACCACAGTCCAGGATGAGACAACGAACATCCAAGAATACATTGGGAAGACGGCCCCAACTGACCGAGTGCTCAGTGAATACCTCAGGCAGCAGAAACCCAAGAAAGAGGAGGGAGACGAGGAACCATCATGGAAGGACAGGCCCCTGCACGGTATGTACCACCGGCAGATAGAGGAGGTGGCTGATATCCAGAAATCCTACCAGTGGCTGGACAAAGCTGGACTGAAAGACAGCACAGAGGCACTAATCATGGCAGCACAAGAACAAGCTCTGAGTACAAGATCCATAGAGGCTGGGGTCAATCACACCAGGCAAGACCCCAGGTGCAGGCTGTGTAAAGATGCCCCAGAGACAATCCAGCACATAACAGCAGGGTGTAAGATGCTAGCAGGCAAGGCATACATGGAACGCCATAACCAAGTGGCCGGCATAGTGTACAGGAACATCTGTGCCGAGTATAACCTGGAAGTCCCAAGGTCAAAATGGGAGATGCCCCCAAGGGTGGTGGAGAATGACCGAGCTAAGATCCTGTGGGACTTCCAGATACAGACGGACAAAATGGTGGTGGCTAACCAACCGGACATAGTGGTGGTAGACAAACAGAAGAAGACAGCCGTAGTGATCGATGTAGCGGTCCCGAATGACAGCAACATCAGGAAGAAGGAACACGAGAAGCTGGAGAAATACCAAGGGCTCAGAGAAGAGCTCGAGAGGATGTGGAGGGTGAAGGTAACGGTGGTCCCCGTGGTAATCGGAGCACTAGGTGCGGTGACTCCCAAGCTAGGCGAGTGGCTCCAGCAGATCCCGGGAACAACAGCGGAGATCTCTGTCCAGAAGAGCGCAGTCCTGGGAACAGCTAAGATACTGCGCAGGACCCTCAAGCTCCCAGGCCTCTGGTGGAGGACCCGAGCTTGAAGGATAAAACCGCCCGCAGGGGCGTGCTGGGTGTTTTATATATATATATAAAAACATTCGTTATATATGTATAACGAATGTTGAAATGTAACAAATTGGAGGGAGAAATGTGTCAAACCACCAGAGAAAGGTGTGAGAACAGCTTCAAATCACCTTGGTTTTGGGTCTACAAGTTTATAATAATAATAATGGATTGGATTTATATAGCGCTTTTCAAGGCACCCAAAGCGCTTTACAATGCCACTATTCATTCACTCTCGCATTCACACACTGGTGGAGGCAAGCTACAGTTGTAGCCACAGCTGCCCTGGGGCAGACTGACAGAAGCGAGGCTGCCATATCGCGCCATCGGCCCCTCTGGCCAACACCAGTAGGGTAAAGTGTCTTGCCCAAGGACACAACGACCAGGACAGAGCCCAGGGATCGAACCGGTGACCTTCCGGTTACAGATACGCTTCCCAACCCCCTGAGCCACAGTTGCCCTAAGTTGAGTGAAGTTTAGAACTTCACTCAACAAATAGAAGGCCATACTTGTGAAAGTTCTACCCACCTTTGCAATGGCCATGATGAACATTGTGTTCAGGGTCATTAAGCCATGAAGTGACCTATGGATTTGGGCTTTATCACATGAAATAGACCGCTACGGTCATGAAAGACATGTTTCATGACAAAATAAAGATGACTGGTCTGAACAAGTTTGCAATGATTTGCAGTGACACTTCTGTAAAAAGGGACAAGTGAATACAAACCATACTCACCGCAGGTGTGCAGGTTCAGACTCTTCCTTTATCACGTGTCTGAATGTGTGTTTGCGGATGCGTGAAAGATGCTGTTATGAAATATACCAATATTTTATCAGCGACCAAAATGCATCTCAAATGAAATCAGAGCAGCGTGACAGTGGAAGTAGCATAGTTAGATATTATGTGACAAGATTTTCATCACTATACATACTATACATTACTAAGTAGGTAATTTTAATGCTTTAGTTTGTTAATTATTTAAATAAAAACAAAAGCACAAAGGAAATAAGCATAAATTAAAATGTGGGTCTTAAGTGAAGGTCTCAAGGATCAAAGGAGTATTGTGAGATCGTAGCTGTGGCTAGAACAGGTTATCTTCTAGTTAAAAGTTGGTGGTTTAATCCCTGTTTCTCCAGTCTGTTTGCCAAAATATCCTTGGTGGTTTATCTTTAATACAGGAATTGTTATCCTGACTTTGTGTACCAATATAACACTGTGAGACCTGGTCTGTTTCTCCTTGGTTTGGTCCTTGGTAAGTTAATTGTTCTAGGGTTAAACTACTTATTTAATGCACAGATATTTTAAGGGTGTTTTTGCAACTGCTGTTTTTAGTCCATTTAAATTGAACCCTAGTTCCTTTTCCCAGTTGGTGCAGTCCATTTGTGCAGGTATGAACACATTAATTGCACTTGTGTGTAGATCTAAACAACTTCACGGAAACGCGTTGGAGGAGGTACGGTTTCAAATGAACACCAGAGGAGTTCATTTAAATAAATGTGATCCGAACTAACTACCACCTGCACGTTACAACTTGGAGCTAAAAGAACATTGCGTAGCTATGTATGCTATTCTCCAACTCTCAATGTGGAAAGCTTATAGATGTACAAAGGTCTGTGCGGGCTAGCAGCTAGCCCTAAAAATGAACTTAAATTCTCAATGATCTCCATTGGTCCAGAACAGAGTACTTTTTTTCTACATTTACTTTTGTTGCTTTGACCCCAGACACCTCTGGCCAATGAGTGGACTGAACAATCTCATGTGGTTTGTAATTATGCAGTTTGGCTTGCTTGGTGAAAACTCTCTGTTACGACTGTGCGTAAATCCCCCCTAATATTGGTATGATCCGAGCTCAGACACTAAGCGACTGAGCGAGGGGGCGGGGCAGCTGCTGCCTGCAAGTGCGCTGTTGGAGAAACGCAGCGAGGCAGACAGAGGAGAACTGAAGTTCGACCAGGTACCAAAGAAAATCATTCGTACTGTACAAATCATGTAAATATGACGATGTATCACAAAAGATTGATGTCAAACTGATCACTTGACCCATATTACGTTACTCGTTCTTCAAGAGAATCAACAAAAGGCAAAATGAAAAGCCGAACAACAACAATGCTGTTTCTTTAGAGCAGGGGTAGGCAACTCCAGGCCTCGAGTGCCGGTGTCCTGCAGGTTTTAGCTCTTACCCTGGGCCAACACAACTGGATCAAATGATTAGTTCGTTACCAGTCCTCTGGAGAACTTCAAGACATGTTGAGGAGGTAATTTAGCAATTTGAATCAAGGACACATTTAAAACCTGCAGGACACCGGCACTCGGTGTCACGGTCTGGGGGGCAGACCGTGGGGGATGTTGGAGAAAGGACCCAAACGCTGGACTTAATGAAATGAACAGTGGGTTTATTTACAGTGAGGTAAATGTACACCACACATTGAATCTCCAAAAGTGCTCCCTCGACTCCCGTGACGTGTCTTCTCCCAAGTGCTGGTATCCCGTGCTCTCTGCCCCTGTGCCTTCACACACCCCGTGTGTCTTGCAGTCCTGTGTTCCACTCTCCTGAGGAAAAAACACAGACACAGCCGTTATGGCACCAACTCCAGCAGGCATACACTGACCAGCACTACAAACACTGACATGGAGTCTAACTCAACGATCCTGCGCCGGAGGAAGCTCCATCGCTCTGTTAAGTAGCTCCCCCGACGATCCTGATCAGAAGCAGGTGTGTGGTAAGCTAGGCGTGACCAGCAGCTGGCAGGGCCACACCCATCAGGCCTGCAGGTGGCTGTCCTTCATCCTCCAGCCTCACACACATACACACACCAGCATTGAACACAAGAACACAGTGCAGCAAACATACATCCAATACACTAATAACAATAAAGGTCCACACTGTTCACGAACCCCGAGTCCCCGGAACCGGGTCCGTGACACTCGGGGCCTGGAGTCGCCTACCCCTGCTTTAGAGAGTCTTAGCTTACATGTGTGTTTATTTCATATTTTCAGTTGTTTCCCTCCAGGGCTAAATAACTCAGTTTCAGTAATGCACTGATACACGAGAATGGACATAATGAGCTTCTTTCAAAGAAAAAACTCAGGTAGATGTTATTTTATATATTATGCTTTGTATGTTGTTCAGTATATTTTTATGCAAAACAAGAGGAATTTCAATACACAGCATTATATTTAAACCAGATATTTACATACACTTTATGGAAAACACAAGAACATTTTTTTTACTGTACAACATCAATTTAGAGTAAACTTGTTTTGTTTTGGATAAATAAATATTGAAACATCTTTTGAATTAGTTATATCTCAGAATAAAGAGAGAGAGCTGTCTATTTTTTTATCACTTTGATCAAATTTAGGAGTACATGTACACTAAGGTTATTGTTAATTAATAAGAAAACGCCAGACGATTCCATTCTGAGCTGAAGAAGTTTCTGATAGGTTAGTAGAGTCCATGTGAGTAAATTGGTGGCACAGCTGTGGATGCATATAAGGCAAAACACAGAGCCTGTTTCTTTGAAATGGGAAAATCAAGAGATATCAACCAAAACACCAGGAAAAGAATTGTGTGGCTCAATTTTGAATACAATTTGGTGCCATTGTCAATTAAGAAATACAGATAGTTTCTCTCTTTACTCTTAAAGTTAACAAATATGTTTTTTTATATTTATCAACCTAAAAAAAATAAACATTTAGTCTGATTTGATGTTACAATGAATTGTTTTTAGGTTTGTTATTTTTCAAATTCTATATTTATTAAGTTATGCAGGCTTGTTTGCACAACAAGGCAAAATAATTATATAAACTTTTCTCAATCTAAATATTGTACTTTGGTAGAATTAAAAAATAAGTGTAGTGCAGGTCTATGATGATTTTTAGTGCTACTATCATCTAGTTCTGACTCTGTCTTGGTTAAATCCCAAGTAGTCCTGATTTTGAACTGTTGTAGTCCTGTTTTAATTCTGGATCAGTTCTGGGTTTGGTTGAATTGGGGTTTAGTCCTCGTGTCTTGATACAGCCCTGACTTTGTTCTGCCTTAAAAAACTAGTTTAAGGTGTCCTGCATATGTGATATATAGTTTTCCCTATATGAAGTCATTCTTTTTTGAACAAAACTCAAAACAGAGCCTATTACTCTTTCAGTCATTTCTAAACACCCCCCCAACCCCACATGCATCATACTACCCTTTAGGGCTAAGCCCCGGGTGTATCAAATGTCTGCCTCCGCCTCTGGTTGACAGTGCAAGTTGGGGCCCATTTTTATTAACCTCAGCAGCAATTTCTCAAGGCTGAAGTTAACATTCATCTTAACAACCACGCACAATGACAGTGGGTAATTAGACCTCTGGTTGCTAAAATTATGTTTGCCTGTAATGATATGATGTCACTAAATGTAATTAATGATGAATATGCTAATAGGAAAACTTAGCTGGTATCTGTCATGCACCGTGAACTGCCATACATTGCAGAGATCTAATGTGGCACAAGAGTTTAAATACTTCTGTGTGATGAATTCCATGCATTTAAAAGGTGTCCATGCTGTCAGCTGGGGGATTTCTGCATCACAAATAAATAGCTGTATTTGTGTAGCACTGCCTCTGGAGGCAGGATTTTAAAAATTGCCTTCTCTTTCTTTCTTTTGGCTGGATTTTGTGTCAGGAAAGAAACTCCAGCTAAATTTCCTCATAGCAAAAATGTTGTGAGAGTTTATTTGTAGATTCTCTGAAATGTAACATCTGCTGTGTTGCCACACAGAAAATAGCTCAGTATGATGTAATGTGACATATGTCTGACTACAGAAATAGAAAACCCACACTCCAGAAATTGAACACAGAAAAACATCAGCTGGTATTCCACGTCTGACTCTGTCCTGTTGCACTTTAACTGAGGCTGTGTTGTACTTGAAGTCGCACTTGCTTTAATGTACCCACATGACTTTGATAGTCGCTTGCTGAATGTTCCCACACCAATGTCACACATAAAATTCAACTCACATTCATTGGCCGTGGTGACTTGAGCTATTCCCATCCTGACACATTTATCATTGAAGGACCTTGAATCCTCCTGTAGCATTTTTACTATGATAATTGAGAGAGAGATTTAGACAGATCTCCGGCTTTTCTGTGCCCTCCTGTTGGCAGGGTGGTGTTCATCTCTTTGAGGCTGAGATCTTTATGGTGATCTAATCTCTTGCATTTAGGGTTTTGGTCAGTTGAATTATATTCTTTCACTTTCTGATCAAGAAAGCAATTTCTTTTTGGCTGAGGTTTATGCACTGAACCATTTCACTGACTTGCTTTAGAGAAAGTTAGAGGCAAAGTTATCTATGTGATGACTATGTTATTTCTGTTCAATCATGTGTATTTTCATTTTCTTTTGTCTTCAAAGACAAAAGAAAATGATGTGAACAATGTATAACAACTTGATAAATATAACAGCAATACCGTATATAGTGCAGTAATCCTTTTGGATTTAGGTGATCCACCAAACAACCGATAACAACAACAAAGCAGATCCAGCAAACTAAGCCACTGAGAAGAGCATGTGTGATTATTTGTGAAGAATATAGTTTTATAGTATAGTACAGCGGTCCCCAACCCCCAGGCCTCGGACCGGTACCGGTCCGTGAGTCGTTTGGTGCCGGGTCGCGAGAGTTGAGGCTCAGGTGTGAAATGTATGGTTTTCAGGGTTTTTATCGGTTTTCAGCGTTATTTTGTTATCGTTTTTATCGTTAACTCGGTTTTCCTGGGTCTTTTCACGTGTGTTATGAATAAATTTTCTTTTTTTCGGTACCGGTACTAGTTTTATTTTGTTGTCTTTATCCGCGACACCTTAAAGGCCGGTCCGTGAAAATATTGTCGGACATAAACCGGTCCATGGCGCCAAAAAGGTTGGAGACCGCTGGTATAGTATATCTATGTTTATTAGTGACAGTATAAACAACACTGGCACTGATAATAGTGTGATGAAAAACACAATCCCAATTATACAGAGAACATTAACACTGCATTTTTCATCATTTTCCAATCTCCTCTGTCTGTGAGACACAATTCCCAAAATATTAACGTGTCGTATTTTGTTTTACACATTTAGCCTGGGATTTTAAGATATTTCACAGTGGGTGACGACTTATAGAGAAGATGATATGCGTAGACGAGGAGCATTTTACTGGATATATATCTATGAATATTTTCCTATGACATGTACGAAAACATTGTGAACCAAAGGATATGCCGCTAAATATTTACATCTATTCCCCAAATCTTGTTATTCCATGGATGTTTGTTGGGTAAAGGGTTCTCTTTGTCATTCGTTGTGTCATATTTTTCCATTACATGACCCATGAATGATTCAGGAGCTACTGTGTTTGTTGCAAACAGTCATTCATTTTTCATAACAGCTGTATCTTGAAAAACCTCTTCTGTCCTGGACCACCCTGCTAGAGCATGGTTGCATTTTCATCACTGGTGAATGAAGTGTAATGCAGGCATTCTTCTTTTGTGCATGCTCAGATTTCCAGATGCACGATTTCTCCTGGTTTTTTTTTAATGGCACTTCTATACATTGCTCACAACCTTGAAATATTCACCTCTTTGGCAAAGACGATACTCTAAGTTTCACACACATAAACATTCGCAGTGTATACATAAATATAAATTCTTACTGTTTGTGTATCTTCGTCAGAAAACCCACAAGGTTTATTTTGCCCTAACCACACATGCAAATGCTTTTCAGTGGGAAGACAAATGCATATGCATCAGTAATTGACTGTGCGTGGATATATGCTCTTAGG
The DNA here is from genome assembly GCF_041146795.1 of Maylandia zebra. NCBI lineage: Eukaryota > Metazoa > Chordata > Actinopteri > Cichliformes > Cichlidae > Maylandia > Maylandia zebra. The sequence goes on along the minus strand of NC_135168.1, from coordinate 15,383,580 downwards.
TGTCTGTTGAGTCAGCCTCATTTGAAGCCATTTCCTGTACAGCTGCTCTGGATAAGTAGCTATTTACTGAATGACCAAAATATCAAATGATATAAATGCCTTATATAAGAGGTGCAGTGTTAGAAAGAGAGCCACACTGGATTCTCAGACCTAAAGCTATTAGTCAAGGTATAATACAACCACACATCAACTTTTCACGGCTGTGGCTTATCGCAAAATAAACACTATACTGAACTGAGACGTTTATACTGTAGTTTAATTGAATTTTGACCTCGGGAACAGATATAGAGCTGCAATGTAGAGGCGACCTAAGAAGAGAAGGGATTATGTGCAGTGGGGCCATCCAAAAAGTCTCTGTGGGGCAGAAAATAAATAAATAAATAAATGGAAAAAAAAGAGGCAGTCATGTTTTGGGCAATTGGTGTGACTGTGTCATAGAATGCAGCTCGGTACATATGTGTGTCTCTCTTTGCAGCGATTTCCCGCCAGCCTAGAGGGAACAGTTATCTCCTTGACTTTTCTTTACCTCAAGTCAGTGGCAGACTCTCCACCCACCTATATCTGTGGCTGTGCCAGGTGAGAGTGGCAACCTCATTTAGATAAATGCTTTTCCTTTTTTTCCCCAGGAACTTCAGGTTGTAAAAGGAGTTCAAAGGAAAGTTATCTTGTCCTTTCCTTACACCCTACCCCCAACACACACACATACACACCAATCCTTTACCCTTTCCATTCTTTTTCTCTGTTTCTTTCCCTCCACATCTCAAGATTAATAATGCGGCATAACTGATCCCCCCTCCTTATTTTATCTACACCAGATAGTGCTCAGACAGCACAAGCTAATTTTAGAGGATGACACTGCTGAGTGCTTGCGATAAGGAGCTCACAATGAGCAGGACGTTATTTTCTCTCTCTCTCAGGTTCCAGTCCTCAGGTGGAAATCACCGTAAACACGGCATGTCCCAGATCTTCAAGATTACAAAAAAATTGCAGAACATATTTTGCATCATTAAGCTTTGGAGACTGCATCTGGCATGCATCCTGTCTTACAAAATTAGCGTTTGGCTGTGATGTCTGCACTTATTCTTGTTTATACATATGGCTGTTCGCATTTGAGGGAACAAACCACAGACTTGTGCAGCTGTAGAAGAGGCACAGTACAGAAAAAAGTGACAGTCTTTGAGAAAATCATTAATATTTCATTTTAAAAGGACCCCATGCAGTTTTTCTACAGATAACACATGCTTTAAAGAGACATATTTTTTTTTAACAATTAACAAAAGACGTCGAATAACGGCAGGGGGCTCCAGATCCTTGGCTGACATAGCAACCTGTTTAGCATTCGAAGCTTAGAGCCCACAGTGCAAGTGTTTATCATACAAAATGTATTATTAATTTTCAAGCCTTCAGAAATATCGACCTCAGTATTTGTCTAACCTAATCATGTTTATTTTATCTTGCCCATAGCGTGTAAATCATGCTAAATCAGCTCTAATTACACTGGAGTGGAGTTTGTCTACAGTTGAGGCAGCAGAGATTAGATTCAAGGACAGGATTATTTTATTGCTGCGTTTTTTGTTGCCTCCTGTTCTGGATGTGTATTGCTACACTGACATGTGGGCGTGTGGGTGTTTGTGATCTTATCTTACGAGGTAGATAATTGAAATTTATAGGAGGCACTAGATAACATGAATGTACATCGAGCCAGCAGACAACATCAGGAGGAGCAATATATATCCTGTAGCTGCTGTTCATTTTCCAAGAGGCTGAAAATGGAAAACCAGCGACTGGGTTATATGGTAGACTCTGACATGGACTTTAGTTGCTGGACCTGACATTTTCTCTTTGGTATAAATTGGTAAACCACATACACCGAGTGTTGGTATTACTTATTCGTAACCTGGTGGATTCAAAAACAGCAGCTGTTTTTGTTTTTTCATGTTCAGTGTTCAAAAAAGTAATATATTACAGATTATATGTTACCTTTTCAATATAAAGGATTAAGGTATATAATTACTCTCTAGAGAAAGTAATTCAGCATGATACTCTTTACATATCTTTTATTTTACTCAGTAACATGACCAGAAATAGTGCTATCAGTGTTAATCTCGTTAAAATGACGTTAACGTGGCAAATCTCCGTTAGCAAGTTAACGCGAATCGTCCCGTGCGAGAGGCTGCACAGCGCTAACGCATTAACGAGCTAACAGCACTAACGCGTTGACGGAGATTTGCCGCGTTCATGCGGTTATGACGTTAACGTCATTTTAACGAGATTAACACTGACAGCACTACCAGAAATGCATTGTAATAATAATAATGTTTCGTTAAATTACAGTCAAAGGCCAACACTAATAAGAACATGCATATGCCAACAACACAAAGCAAATGTGAAAGCTAACCCAAAGAGACTTCAAAGAGACCTCCATTGCAGTTCTGCTGTAGAAATGTGTACAGGTAGAAATGGAGGCTACAAGCCTGACTGCTCATCATTACCTTTGTGACCTCCTGAAGATCAGGCTCTGGCTCCTGTGCTGATGCCAGTGTGAACTCAAATACTTGCCATGTTGTGTTAGCAGTACAATGTAGTTGATTCTGTTGTGACCAGTTTACATTTTATCATAGCGTTCTTGTATGTTTCAAGTTTTTTTTCCCTATTAATCTGCCCATCCTGTAATGCAAATATACAGGATGGGCAACTGTAACTGTAACATAATTACAAATATATGGTAAAGGCACAGCTGTCAAAAATGTCAAAAACTTCAGCTACCAAATTACCAGCTTATTAAAATTTTAGGCCATGTACATATTATTATTATTATTATTATTATTATTATTATTATTATTATTATTATTATTATTATTATTATTATTATTATTAAATGGACTACAAATGCAATATCTCATATCTATGGCCAACAAATTATTTTATATTTTATTTCCAGTATTTCCAGTAGGAAATCCTTTTTCCCCCCCTAGGTAATGCCATAGCAAATGATAATCTCTGTCACTGCAAAGTGTTAGAGGAATGCACGCAGAGATTCTTGTCATATTCAAATGAATGTTTGACAAATGAGTTTCTCTTGAGGACATATGATACATTATTAGCATTTTATTATTACTAATGATTGTGGTGATCAGGATTATGTAGAAAAGATCAATCATTTCCCTTCCTTTCATTTAGAGAATGAAAATGGTTTATGGCACTTAGAGGAGCATTAGACCTGGGTCAAAGATTTTGATGTTAGTGGATTTTAAAGGAACATTTCTACTTGGGCCTTATTCTCATAGTTTTTAAGATCATGACCGTTGATTTTGTTGAAGATATCACCACTTCTGTCTCTCTGGAGCTTCTAGATGAGTATCACATGCAAAACCGAAAGAATGACAAACATTAAAACACAAACAAACCTTGCATGATTGCTTAATTATGTCTTTACCTGTAGTGAGCCATGATAAAAGTTCCTTATTCTGCAGCATATATAATGGATTAATAGGCTATGGTGTAACCATTGCAGAGGTCTCAGCTTCTTCATCTATATTGCATTTATACTGCAGTGATAAATCCCACTCTTGACATCTACACTGCATTAATGCTGTAATAATAGCAAAAGTAAAGGTCCCTCACAATGCATCTATCTTACAGTAGTCTTGCAGGAGCTGCTTCAACCTATTCTTTTAAAAATGTGATAAAGTAGAGTTGAAGACTTGCAGTGTGTTGCGACAGTGACCTCATATCTCAAACAACTGGGTACTGAGCCATTCCTTATGCCTGACAACTAAAAAGAGGGAAAATTAGACTTTTTGACTGTTTCTGTAAAGGCCAAAGTAACACTATAAAAGTGGCAAATAAAAAATCTTTGATTTGCTAGAGAGGGATTTGACCAGTTTTCCATGGCTCGATTTGAGGCAGACTAATAAATGCAGAGACAGTATAACTACACAGCCCACTCTATCATTCTTAACTATTGTCAGTGTTTACAATCAAGGGTACATTTTATCCTCAGAGTTTTCTGCGCAGGACTAATGTTCTCTGAATCGTACAGAGAGAAACAATTCAGGTTAAGTGTGGCAGCGGAGACACAGAACTGCCTCTGTTTGGGGATTTCAATTTGCATTCAAGTCTCTGCCCCCCCTTTCTTAACTACTTCTTTTTTTCCTGCAGCCAGTAAGAGACAGAGTAAGCACACACATCGGCCTAATTGAAAGAAAAAAAAAAAAACTTTGTGCAATTTCTAAGGTGGTATGAGCTTGTGTTAAAGTGTTATTTTTTAAATTGTTTGCCACTTGGCATTAACTAAAAGGAAGCTAATTTCTGTAATTACACGGTGACCACCTTTTACACGATGTTCTTGATGATATTTCTTAAAATATAAAGTGACCATGCATAATGTGTACTTGTGCAAATGAATTCATTCAGGCCTGTGAGCTATTGGCATAAGATTAACATGGTGGAAAAATAAACGTTTTTTGCAGCTTAGTTGTTACCCACTTAAATTCTAAGTACCACACTCTTGAGCTCTCAAAACCTGTTAACAACCTATTGTTTAATTTGAAATGCCCTTTGCCAGCAAAAGCAAAATAACACTTTTGTCTTACTTTACACTGAAGTAGGTTCCCCACACCGTGTTTTCATGCAGGTGTTCTTTCCCATTAATGTGGTGGAATGAACAGGTGGACAGTTTGTTTTATGGCTTATTTCACGAATCCTTTCATCCTGCTTTGTATGTTTATCTCATGGTACACTGCTCACCTGCGAAACCTTTGTTGATCCAATTTGCAACCTGCTTTGTATCACACTGCTTTAATACATGCCTGAATGCAGGAGGCATATTTGAAGTGTTACATTGTACTACATGTTTTGTGTAGGTTTGAAATGTTTGGAGGGATTTTTCAACAGAAGTATGTGGTTCTCAATTTATTTGTGTAGTGAGTCAATTCACGAGTTTTTTTTCTTTTTCGGTGTATCTGCTTTTCCACACAACCTGTCTTGACTTTTTCAGGGAAGGATTCTTGACAGTCTTTTGACAGTCCCCAGAGATAATGTGTGAACTTGTTGAACTCATTGTTCAAGAGAGCAGAAGTTAAAGGAAAGCTTTTCCAAAGGATAGGTTAGACCTTTCTGCTTTCTCCCACCTAACATGAGAAAGTTTTTCACTGAAATGATTCAGCGAAGAACATCTTATAAAAAGAATTATAATCCCTGCAAGTTAGAGTGAAAAACATGAGAATCTGACATTCAGACAAGCACGGGCAAACGATTGTACGTCTTAAATGATACAGTGATCAGCCACAACAGGAAAGCCACTATTGTGTACGTTCTCCACATGCCATCAAAAACCGCTATGATCTCTGTCATAAGATCTCCTGTGACTGTTAGCTATGTTTTGGTGTAGGTTTTTATATACTAAATACTATAAAATATCAGAAAATCAATAATAATATATAGTAATGGAGTAAGGAAATTTCATATGCCTTCATAATCATACATAGCAACATTTATAATGAAGTATTTTCTACTGGGACTGTGTACTGGCATGGCTACAGTTACAAATCAAAATGTATTTATGATGTATTTATTTCTAAAACATAATTTTGCAAAAATATTTGTATTAAATTCCTTTTGAATTTTAATTCTATTCTTCTTCTTTTTTGATGTTTGAATAATAAGCAGCATCAGAAACTATTGATGGATGGAAAAGGTTTTCATCCCCTCTTTCAGTAATGATACACAACCTGCTGTCCACAGCTTTAGAACTGTTTGAACGGGCTAAGCCTCAGAGCAGATCGTGCCAGGCACTAAAATTCAGAGTCACATAGCAGTCGGAACAAAGGTGCACTCTACCTGAACTCAAATACATCTTTATTTTTTTTACTCAAAATACAAGAGTCGCTGTCGGATTCCACCAAAAAACTGACTCCTGTGTTGAAACCTATTCATCTTAAAGACGGAAAAAAAGGTTTTAGTAATTAAAACAAGTAAGTGTCTTTCCAGTCCTGAGGATGTTCAATAAAATATTACCTTGGGAGTACTGAGTATTGACTTTTTATTTGTTCCAGTGGCTATGGTCTAATATCCTCAGGCACTTCATTTTCTCTTATTCTTAAATGTTACTCTTTGCTAAAGGGTCAAATGAACAAAAATTAAATCCCCATACAATACACAAACCGACTCAGCGGCCTGGTTGCAATACCGTCACCATTTTCTAATACCATTGGCCTTTTGACTGGATGAACACCATTTGGACCATGTAATCAAGTTCCACATCCACAGTTGGCATTAAAAGATTTTATGGTTCAGATTCATCAGCAATCCTATCACAACTTGATCAAGCATTATGTCTGGCTGCCCCACAGTGAGAAACTGAAGATGATGTGGTTTCCCTAGATTGATGTGGAGAACCATTGCTTATGGGCTTAAAGAGCATTATGTCATTCCATCATAATGACACCAAGGCACATAATCCACATGGGACATGTCTAGTTTTCTTCAGTGATGAGCTCAACTTGCGATTGCCTGCTTCATGTTTGTGTCTCATGTCTATGTTTAGACAGCTAAAAAAAATGTAAAAAGGTTTAACCTTTAAATTAATTTCCAGCCAGTGATTCTGACAGGATTTATACTTTCAATATAAACCATTAGGCAAGGAAAGGACTTTGCAAGGAGGTAATTCAAGGAGCACAGTTTTATTCGTGTTTTCACTGAATACTGTGAAATCAGACTAGCTAACTCCGTCTTCTTAGAACTTCCTATTTGTGTGCACCCAGATATGACACAGTGAAGTGCCTCAGTCCTCAATTCATCTCAACGCAACACCAAAATGTCCTGGATGTTACCTTGTGTTTCTGGCTGGAGAAAGTTTGTCCCTACTTTTCTCTTTCTGTTTATTAGTTTTTGATACCCTTATCTTCTGTGAAGAGCATTCAATACTTTCCAACGTAACCTAAGGTATTATCTACCAAGAATGACAGAAAAGGCTGAGATGACTTTTTGGGGGTAAGACTCTAAAGAATATCATAAAAAGGCTTAATAAGTGATATGAAATTAAAAAAAAAAAGTTTATTGGCTTGAAGTAGCAACTGATACAGAAAAAAATAGTTTCTCAACTAGAACCAGACTACCCATGAAGAAATGTTCCTATTTAACTGAATAATCACCATAGTTGCACAGGTTCAGTAATTACCCCACAGCAATAATAATAATAATTGTTATGAACAATAGGGTCAGCCATTAGTTACGATTTTTTTTGCAGCTGAGAACTACCCATATGGAAAAGATACATATAAATCTTATAAAGTTTGTATCTGTCTTGTGTGAAACTTGTATGAAAAGCACACAAGAGTGAAAACAGATATAAGATCCCTTGGAAAATTATATAATGAAACTTGTATGTTTTGGATACTTACTAAAACAATATATGAAAGTAATGAGAAAGTGGCCACTTTCATGAGTAAATCATATAAGGTTTTACTATTTCTTTTCCATATGGGTAATTTTATTAGTAATTAGCGATTTAATACTTTAACACTCAAGGTAAAGCATATGTCAGGCAGTCTGTTATGAGTTTATTTTGTTTTATTTGCCACATATGAATGTGGGATATGCAAACGAAAGCATTTTCTACTTCAAAATGCGAAATCTTGTGCTTCTTTACTCCGCAGAGCAGCTTTTTAATCATTTTTAAATGATAGAATCAAAGGCTCAGTACACGCAAAAAAAAGAAAGAAAAAAGAAAAAAATATATATATTTATAGAAATAAACAAGGGATGATGTTTGGTCTCATGAAGGACTGTTCAAAATATCAATACCTCTTCCCAGATTGGGGCGCACAATGGTAGATTTACTTTCTGAGATAGTTTCACAGTGACGTATGCCCAGATGCTTCTTTAGCCATGCTGTTTCAACTATTAATACTTTTCCAGCTGCAAACTACAACAGCTCTATGTATTTCTTTGGATTCGATTCATAATGAAATTGAATTTCATTCTCACCACTTGTCTGTGCAAGATATTTTCCTATAGGAATTTATGCTCATCCTTTATCCTCGGCAGCTTTTTGTTTGGAGATTTGACTTTGGCTACATGTTTATGTATGCCACATTCATCACTGTAAAACTGAGCGGTCAGAGAAACTGATAGATAAAATTGTAGTAATCACATTTTCTTCAAGAGTTTACTTTCTACTCTACTGGAAATTATAAAAAGATTATGTTATGACATTCAGCTTCAATTCCCACATGAAAGTTCAGCAAAAATCTGTGGAATGCTAATATAGTTAGAATGTAAAACAAGTAATAGAGATCATTTAAAAAACAATATTTGATATATTTGTCATTCAGCTGTAAAAGCTGGCTGACTCTGCCTGTAAATGTACATGGCCATTTTTTTTCAACTCTTAAGGATCCTGGGTCTTTTCATCCAGCGTCTTGAAACTTCATGTGTTTCATGTCTGTGCGTCTTATATTGTCAAGTTCATGCTGTCATGTCTGCGTCTCATTATGTTTCCTGTTGTATTTTGAAGAGGTCTTGTGTTTCCAGGTTCGATGTGTTTAGTTTTACTCTTCCCCTGTGATGTCATTGGCTGTGTCCCAATTAAGAGACCGCACGCTTGAAGAACGTATTTTGAGTGCGATTACGTCACCGCCACACGACGACAGCTGTCCCAATTCGAAGTGTACTTCAAATGCATACTCCAAATGCACCGTCGATTTCCCCAAATATCAAGCGTTGTCTGGTGCACGCTTCGTGGTCCCATATACCCCACAATTCATAGCGCGGCGGTGGGTGTGGATAATTTTGCCGCAAAATACCCCACAAGAATGGCGCTCCGCAGTGGCTGCAGCCAGATCCTTCTCCAAAATACGGCAGACGGCCGAAGAGTGAACTGTCAAAAGTAAGTACTGAATATGATGCCACTTATCTATGTGCGAATGTTTAATAACGAAGGACATTTAAACATTACTGTTGGCCACATGTCGGCAAAGTTATGTGACATTAGTGATGTTTGTACTAACTTGGTTTTAAAGCCTTTACTTTAAAATATACGCCGTTCGATAGTCGACCTTAATCTTACAGAGAATGTGATGATTCTATGGATAATTAAAGTCAGTCATATATCCACAAACACAACGAGCTGAAAGTCAGTGATGCTGCTCGGTTTGCAGTCCTGAATATGACGGCACAAGCAGGATCCACTGCACTGTTAATGTTAGCTATGTTATATTGCTGCCTCTGTTCGGTGGTGTCGAGCCAAACGGACTTTAACGTGTGTTTGAACGAGCTGACGGTTCACTCGTTAAGCTGAAAGAAAGATGCTTTAATCACAGCAGTCACACATGTGTCCACTGCACCATCTGGGACTCTTCTTGTTTCGTAATAACACAAACACTAAATCCTCCTTCTCTGGTGCTGTTGTGTAGCAGTGTGTACACCTGAGACTGTCACCTGTCTGTCTGTCCTGCACTCTCTCTCTGTTTCTTTCTCTATGATTGTGGAATAAAAGTATGAACATGTGTTTATAAGTCACACTTGTGTTTGAATCCTGCAGCTTATCACACATTTGATTTCCATGTGTGACAACTGCAAGTGTCCAGAGTGAGGACAGACTCAGGGACCCACTGCTGCACATCATCTGTGAGGCTTTGCACCCCTGATGATCCACCAGGACAAACTCAGCAGTGTGTGAGGAAGAGGAGGAGGAAGAGCCAGCAGCAGCTGACAGATGGAGAGAATAGACAGACTGTTCCCTGTTTGTGAAGGACTGCTAGGAAAGTTTAACATACCGGTAACTGTCTGTCTTGAATCAGTCTTATTAGGTAATGTTCAAATAATTTTATCATCCCAGTGTTCTCAGTGTGGGAGAAAGTACTCAGGGCCTTCAAGTTACACACTATGAAAGGCAGCAACAAATTTAATGTTCAGAAAGCTAAAGTATGTATCAGCAGCAGAATGGAGCTAAAAATAAATGTGTGTTTCAGTTCTATGAAGCTTTGAGTATTTTGGATCAGTAGCACTGCTGTGTTTGTTGCATCATACACAGCAAAATCTGCAGTGTTAAATTAACACTGGATAGTGTCTATATGGGTCCACACCTCTGAGTGTTAAATACAACACTGTTGAGTGTTAAATTAACACTTTTGACAGTGTTATATGTTTAGAAGTAACCTAGTCAGTTTTGAAGATTAACAATGGCTAACACTGAGCAGTGCTGATTTTCTAACACTGGAAAATAACTCAAAATGTTAGAAATATTCCAGTGTTAGAAAAGGGCCAAATTGCATTATTATTTCTTCATGTCAATATATGGGCTACATGTAGGGCTGACGTGGACCGCAAGTTTGAGACCCCTGATTTAGAGGGTACTAAAGGACACCGATAGCATGCATGTCTGTAGTTCCATTGACTTCTAACATAGAGACAGTATTTAATAAACTTGAATAAGTATGAACCCGTTAATGAAAACAGTGAGAGGGAAAGGAAAACTACTGATTTAACTTCATTTTTAATCAGATCTTTTATACAGAGTATCATTAAATAAATGCATTATTTTCACATGTTGTTAAAGAGGTATTTAACTGCATTGAAAGTGTTGATGATTGATGCTAATTTATTTTACTTCTACAATAGAGACTTTCTTTATTATAACAACCACAAACAGGGGGTTCACAAGAGACCAGCAGTGAAAAGGTAGGGGTTTTCCCACATTTACTTTTGCTATTAAAGCCCTGTGTTTTGCACATGGTATGAAAATTAAAGTTGCAGGATTAGGTCTAGTTTTAACACTCACTGTTTTTTGTTTGTTTGGGGTTTGTTTTGTTAAAATTAATCAGAATGTTTGCAGAAATATGTAAACAAGGACAAAAATAATCCAAACCTTATATTAATAAATGAAGATAACACTGAGAATTTTTTTTGTGAACTGTGTAGTCGTATCAGCACTCTTTTAAATATAAATAAAAACAAGGGCTCACACAATATTTGTACTAATTATTATCCGTACTTAGGGAAGGATATTCTCCAGATCATGGAGGTCTTTAAAGATCAGCTAATTAAATCTAATGAGTGTGTATAGCTGTGTTTGCATGCACATGACAACCCTGAGCCTTAACAATGTTTCTTTAATGGAATAAAAGTCAACAGTCTGTCTGTAAGGTGCAGAATCCACATCTATCTGTATGGGGTTTTTGTTGTTTTTAGTTTTACTGATTGTTGAGGTTTTGATTTTGATTTACTCAGTTTACAGTCCTGCTATCACTTTGGTTACTGTTTATTATTTCCCTCGGTAATCATTAGGGGTGCAACGATACTCGTATCGATATTGAACCGTTCGATACAGTGCTTTCGGTTCGGTACGCATATGTATCGAACAATACAACATTTTTAATTTATTTTATCAACTTTCCTTCTGACGATGCTGTCTGTGTTGAGCGCTCAGTGTATCTGCGCTCGACAGTGCAGCCTAGGCGGAGTAGTTGAACGCAGATTCACTGAGCGCAGGGCAAGCTAGCGAGACAGAAGTTAAGCTCTCCTTGCAATATGGCAAATTGAACCTCCCCCACCCTCATTCAGATCTGGCGTTTGGAACTATTTTGGTTTTCATGTGACGTATGACCCTGAAGGTAAGCGCATCATGGACTAAAGTAAAACAGTATGTTGGATGTGCCAGGCAATGCTCAATTACATGGGTGGGAGCTAGTGTGTTAGCGCAGTTAGCTCGTTAACGTGTTGGCCGCAGTAACGGAGATTTGCCGCGTTGTGGCGTTAATGTCATTTCAACGAGATTTACGCTGACAGCACTAGTGGGAACACAACGAATATGACTGCACATTTACGCCGACATCATCCTAGTGCAAAGACAAGTGGAAGCAGACAAAAACAACAAGCATGCATGCTACAAACTTTACCCGAGTCATTTAGACAGCCGTTAGCACATGATTCTCCTTATGGGGACCTGATATGTTTAATATGCTGCTGAGAATATACTGAATATGCTGAGCCCGACGTCCTGGGGCTAGCGATTTTTCCAGTCGGGCTACCAAAATCTATCTCTTCCCTGCCCGTCTGCCTATCGTAGGAAGGAAAAATATATGTCAATGCTTTTGCATTCTTTCGGAAAAGTAGCTGGGTAATTATGTCATTGGCATTGATGAGCCACTGTCAATATGTGACATATTGAAATCGCGTTTGAATTTGCGCTTGTTTTTTGCTTTCACTTTGCAATCGCAGAACTGTGTATAGAGAGCGACAGTACTGATTGGTGAGTGATGATAATTTGCGCACCAATTCCTCTGACATCTTCTTATCAATCATTAGCTTACTATGCAAACATGACAAGTGAAATCTCCCACAGCAAGCTTAAACATGTGAGAGGTTGATCACGCAGAGAATCGCTGAGCTTATGTGAGTGCGTGTGTAAAAGCAGCAGGATATATATTTCAGTTCTGCTGAGCCAAATAAGACAGGTCAGGGTGAAGAAGTGACAGCCAAAGAAAAGCTTACCACAAAACGGAAAAGTTATGACAAATCAGACTATAAGGCAAAAAGAAAGTGCAGCTTTATGGTTTCATGGACAAAAGAATTTCTGTGGCTGCGATATGACGAGCTAAATAACCAGGGCTGCACATAAGTGGTCCGCAGGTGCGCATTCGCTGTCAAAATAAAAAACACGCACAAGATAAGAGTTGCAATGCGTGTTTGCGTACATAAGATTTTCAGGAAGAGGACAGACATTTGTTTAGAACTCTTAAAGATGTCGAAGAAGCTCCTTTAAGCAATTACTGTGATGTTCCTCCACCTCCAAAGAAATGTCAGAAGGAGTCCAAACCACAAAAGAAGCGCATATTCTCGGAAAAGTAGTTGCAGGAGGTGAGCTGGCTTCAAACAAATGATGAACGCACAGAGATGTGGTGCGGAATGTGCCGTGAAAATTTAATAAATGACAAATTAAAAAGGCATGAACATTTTTTTTGCATCGAAAAAATATCGAACCGTGACACCAAAGTATCGAACCGAACCGTGAATTTTGTGTATCGTTGCACCCCTAGTAATCATGTAAGCAAAACAAGAAGGGGTATATAAGTAAAGGTCTGTAAGTGTGCTTTATGCTTTACACTATATTTTAAAGTAGTCTCTTGAGTAATAGTTCTCTAGTTTTCTTTGGACGCTGGCTGCTTTTTCACTTGATTTCAGTCCAGTACTTGTACCTGACCATTTTCTTGTCAAACCACTTAGTACTGACCTATGAAACATTCAAGGATAAAAGCACCCCCCCCCCCCCCCCCCCCCATTTCTTTTGTTGAATTTGGGAAAAATTACAAAGACGACATAGTTTACAGGATTAAAATAGTATTTTTGCACCAGGAAGTAATTCCCAAGGAATTATTCGCTAAAAACCCAGCATGATGTGCATTGTATCCTTAAAACATTTGAGGAAACTGGCCAGGTGGAGTTCTCAGTGAAAAGGTGCCTGTCAAGAAATCATTCTTAAGGAAGGTAAACAGGGAAAACGGGCTAAGATATGCCACATTATACAAGAACTGCTCTGAAAATCATTATTAAGTGTTATATAGTGATTAATCCAAATATGGATGTAAGGTCAGGTGAGAGGCACAACACTGAGTATCTATAGCTATTTCTAAAATAGATGGTGGTGGAGGCTCAGTCATGTTTTGGGACTGCATTTCATCCAGTGGTGTGGATGCCAAAATTTATTCAATTATCAATGCAGAAAAGTACCATCAGATTTTGATCCACCATGCAAAACCATCTGGAAAGTGTCTGATTGGCAAAGGCTCAAGTTTACAGCATGGCAGTGATCCCAAACACACTGCCAATGATGAACAACATACCTGGATAGAAAAACACAGTGAAAAATTGTTAGTCATGGAATGGCCTCCCAAGAGCCCCTTAACATTACTGAAGCAGTGTGGGATAATATTGACAGAGAACGGAACAAAAAGCAGACAACTTCTAATATTGAAATGTTGATTTTTAAGCTGTACAATCTCTGCTTTGCCTCATAAACTGTATTTCTTTTGTATATTTGCAGGTTTCTATAAATTGCCTCACCTTTTTTACAATTTCCTAGCAAAGAATAAGGAAATTAAAGTTAAATTCAAACTTTTGCACAGTATTTGTTAAAAAAAAAAAGTTACACACAGTAGAATCCCTTATACTTACCTGCATACTTACTGAATTTGGCATTTCAGCACCCATATAGTCATGCAGATGTCAGGTTAAAAATCAACACATTAATAAGCACATTTGTACAAAATTATGAATTCCAACAGATGATGGTCTTTTGCAATCAGTATTGCTGTTGATCAGGTGAAAATACGTCAACCTCATCCTTGTTACTACTGGGTGGCCTGATCCAGGACAGAAGAGAGCTGCTATCCTGGGCTGCCTAATTCCCTTTCTTTCCATTTCTGAACCTGTCTCTTCTTAGTATCGTGCTGCAATTTACAAATACATACAGGTAGTGTGCGAATTAGTTAACCTAGTAAGGACGTCACGCACAAACTGACTCCGTCCACTCTGGCTGTCTCTGCTTTTTCCTCTGCAGCAGGTCAGACACACACACGACATGCTCCGTCTCATATCTTGTGGACTTGTGCACAAACTTTGACACAATAAGATGTCTTTCATTTGAGTTATATGCCAGGACATCCCTAAGTTCCAGACAAGCAGGGAAGTGGATGTGTGCACTTTGTTGTCATCTAGCACAGCGAGTGTTCAAGAATTCATGATAATCCAAGCGATTTTTGACTAGGCCGATAAGCAATGAAAATGTGGTAAAAATCTGTAAGATTTATGGAAATTCTGTACAAATTGTCATGCATGACTCTGGATGGATACGTCGAAGACTAATGTTTATGACATCCAAATATTTGCATAGACTAATGATCACCCACTTCGATCTGCTTTTAAAACAATGACAAACATGGGCAACTGTAGGGCAACGATATTGTCACCTGCCTGTCACCAATAAAAGCAGATCAGTGAGCGAGGCTGCTTCTCAGGACGCTTGAACGGCAAGTGTACCTGGATGTGAAGGGAGAGAAAGTTGAAAGAGAGGCCAGGGCATGTGGCCTTAAGGCTAGACAGGCAGGTGCTTGAGTGCCACCTGGAGTTTTTTTCTGTGCATGCATTCGGTTCCCTCATCAATTTAATCCTCCGTTGTTTTCCACGCTGTTAAGTACACTCATGTTTCTGTGCTCCTTTCTTTGATATTTATTTCTAAACTTACTTTGTCATTTCCTGTGTCTTGTTTTGCATTTCACTTTTCTGTTGTGGCATCTGTTTTTCGTTTTATCTTTCTGTTGTGTTCTCCCCAAAACTCTAACACTTTAGATTTGGTTTGAGATTTGTTTTATTTTGGGACTTTGAATCTTGCAGGGGTGTTTTCTGGGGTAAGTCGAGAGGGGGTGGGGCAAGGGAAAGAGTAATGCTAATTGTACAGCAACCACCCAATTGGAGGAAACATGGATATGAACAGTGATGATATGTTGTTGTTGTTTTACTGAAGTACAGTTTTAATGTTTTTAGTAATTTGTAGACTGCCCCCCCCCCAGAAAAATAAATAAATAAAAATACAGGTACACTTAAATCACAATCTCGCCTACTCACATCATAGATAATATTTTTCTATGCTAATTTTCTACAGTGCATTTATTGAGTTTCCTAAAGCATATGTGCCAAATAATTTTTTGTAGTTTTTAGCATAGTCAGTCTTGATTATTTAATCATGTGTCTATATCAGGAGAAAATCAAAATAACATTTGATATAATTTTTACCCTGGTTTAGGAAAAATACGATTTGAAAGGAGCATCACAACACAAAATATCTTGTTAAGAGCAATATTGTTTGCAATGACACACTGCCAGGGCCACTGACTATAACGTAATGGGGAGCAGTGTTGTGACTGTGACAAGGGCAGCTACTGATGTTCACCTTGAGACAAGGGTCACTCTTCTGCCTCATAATCCATAAAGGAGCCATAATAGCTTCTCCCTCTGCCAGACACGACCCCTTTTTACATCAAAGTAGAACAACACTGTCTGTCGGCACAGAGAGGTACTTTACTATACTCTCACAACATAAATGAACATGTACTGGCATGTAGGACAAAACAGCCTTGTGTGGAGCATGCAATGCGGAGGTAGTATGCATGCACACATATGTAGGATGTTAACATTTCATGACCTTTTTTTTCTCCCCCCAAGAAAACGTTTTTTTGTTTTGTTTTGTTTTTGTTTTTTTGACAGCAGCAACAGCATACTGAGCGGCTACCATACAAATGTTGATTAGGACGACCCAATGCAGTTTGGCCTCAGTCTTAATCTTTCACTTTGTTTTTCTGAGCTAACAACTCTTGAAATAGTCCGGGAATATAAATATATAAATGAAGTGTACCTTTACGGTCTAGTCGGGGATGATGAAGACGGATACAGACACAAGTATACGCAGAATCTCAGTCACATTCATTCACTATCATCTCTCTATAAATAGAAAAGCTCTATGCTACACTGTATACATGTGTAGGTGCTATTGAAATCTGAGTGACAATTTCAGGACTTTAAGGATGCATAATTAATTCTTTATAAAACACAGAATAACAGACCAGCCTAAGGTGTAACTTGGTCATTTTACAGTCATGGGCAAAATTATTGTTGACCTTCTTCTTGAAAATTACTTACACATTCATTAGTGTATATTTATCAAAAACTACTGACTGTACCTTTAAAGCCGATTTTTCTCTTGCCATTTTTAGTTTGATCAGCTATCTCCGTTTAAACGGAATCCATGGCTAAAGCTTAAAGACACATGATACCAGCTGAAGATAACAGTATACTTGAAAATATCTTTTTGCAGCTTATTTTTGTAAAATTCTGCAAAAAAGCAAAGTCATGCATATTTGAATGACACACCATTATTACTCAAACACTGTCAACAATGCCTTATCTTAAAATATATGTTGTAAGGGTATCGTACGTATCATTGGCTTGTTTACAAGGGTATCACTTATTCACTCTTCTGCAAGGAAGGGATTGTATGTGTTTTCTATAAACTTACTATGTATAGTGTATTTTGTCATTTTTATACCAATGAAGTGTTCAGTATTCCAAGAAATATTACTCCATTTCTTACATCACTAATGCTCTTTCAACCAAAAACTGAGAAAAAGAGAAACATGGTTGGAAACTGAATGAGACAGATACATTTGTTAAAAGGTAATGTTGTTTTGCTCTTCTCTGAGAGGTTTCAGGTCCTTGAAAGGAGCAATTATGGCTGTTTCGTAGCTGCTAGCAAAAACCACTGTCACATTGTTCAAGTGTAGACTGCAAATGGATTCACCTTGATTTAGACCACAGTTTCATTGCATATTCTGCAGTATGATGATTACTATAATAGATGTGCCAGCATATTAAAAAATACAAACTGTTTCTCTTTTGATAAATTCCTTTTTATATTACAAATGAATATTTGTAACATTAGACTAATTAATACTGAATCACAAATCTTTTTATATATTTTTTATTTTACAAAGAGTGTGTCTCCTTGATTTCCCCCCCCCCCTGAAATTACTTAGTAACAGCTGATTTCCTAATTCCAGAATGGATGATGGGTATCAAATTTGTCAGAACTGATTTGTAATTTCTCTGTCAGTCATTTTTTGACAGCAGCTGTCACTTTTCTCAAATGGCAGATGTGACGTCTCACTTTGGTCCCAAACTTTATGAGCTACAATCTTTGAGGAAGTAAAATTTCCCAATTTAAGGTCACCAAATACCCTGGTGCCTACAGCTCTTCTACGAATTTGCTTTTTTTGTAATTATTATGATTCAGCTCAGCCACTAAAATATATAGCAACCACATACATAGCAGAGATGGACTGTAGAGGTCTGACAAAGACAGCTATTAGAGACAGAGAGGGCTACGGGGGGGGGAAGCAAAATTGGACTAAAGTGAGCGGCCTAATGCCTCCACCAGCAGCTGTCAAGCCATCTCACGATGCCGTTGCTAAATGAACTCCATGGCCCTACTGTTCACACTCCACCCACCTCCTCCACCCACTGTCTTCTTCACCCTCCCTCGCTCTTTTCTGCCTCTCCTCTCTGAAATTGGGCACTGAGAATCCATTCTGGCCCACAAATCAAATCATATTATATTGTCATTTTCCATATCCACTCTTTCTCCTCCTTCCTATACATCCTTCTTACTCTATCATTCTCCTATCTCTCCCCTTTAACTTCCTCTGTCAGAATCCTTTGCTATCTCTCTCACTGCACTAAGAAAAGGGCATCTGATGTGAGGAATGATGCAAGTCCAGGAGCACAGATTTCCCCCCCCCCCCGTTCCTGAGGTGTAATCCCATCAGATGAGCTGCAGACATTAGGCTCAAAAGTCACAGACTGCATGGTTGCTTTTATGTTCAAGTTGAACATTTTTCATCTCTGCGGTGCCTTTTGTAGCTGAAGTCATGTGTAAGAGGCAAACCCATTTAATAATGGTTTAATATAATAGTCCTCCTTGAATGACATTTCAATGTCATCAGGGTGAATGTGTTTCATGAAACTGCCGAGTCTGTTTCATAGAAGCGTTCCAAATTAAAATCTAGACTTCGATGCCGCCTCATCATCAATACCTGCTGTTGACCTTGGAGACATTAGATTCTTAACATCCTTGACCAGTCCAAGGAAATAACTTTTCTTTCCCACTCACCAGTCCATCTCTCCACTCCACCTTTGGGCTCTTTAGGAGGAGAATATCTTTCTGAACAACCTCTTATTCCCGAGGGCACGGCAAGGCATGTGTATCTTGGAATCCAAACAGACAAAAGCAAATGAATAAAGTAGATCCCTGAGGGAATCATGACCACGGTCTGAATGCATTAGAACTAATGTCGATCACCAATGTCTTCGCCTTGTTTAGTAAGACTTGTGAACTGCCTTGATGTAAAAGATTGTGTCTGTTTGTAAAGTAATTAAACTCTACAGCAGGGACAGATGGCTCTTGGAGATGAAGAATATATTAGTTCACAACCCAAAACATATTTCCCCAGGACGATGAATTGAATAAACAAAAGAGTGTGGATGGATGGATGGGTGGATGGATGGATGGGTGCAGCAGTATTAGTCGCAGAGAACCTCCAAATTTTTGTTCCAGCAACTGCTGTCTTTCCAAAAATCTTGTAATTTCAAGGCCACGTCTCTATCTAATAAAACAGAGAGAGACATTTAATTTTGGTGGTCAGTGGAACATAAATATTGCAAGCATAGAATAAATCAATCCATCCGTCCATCCATCCACTGATGCATTCAAAAAGCCAAGTGAGAGAGAGAGAGGGAGAGTGCAATCTCTCCAAATGATATTGGGTCTTTTCCGGTCCTTCCAGTTCTCTTCCACTGGAACAGCTCATGTAGGAGGCATCCAGCAGGCATCCGCGTGAGATACGCTTGACCAACCACAGCTCATTCTTTTCAATGTGGAGGAAGTCTTCTCTGTGTTCCTACCTAATGACAGAGCGTCTTACCATGTTCCTAGAGCCCAGTCTAGGTATTCTGTAAAAGAATCCCCTTTTCACCACTTGTATCCAAAATCTTATTATCTCAATCACTACCAACAGTGAGGGTCGGTCATCGAGTAAATAGTTTCAGGATTATGTAAATTTTGGATAATGTAAACGTTTATGTCTCAGATGGATTTTATCTGGTAGCCTTGGTTCCATAGCCTATTACCTTTAGTTTTAACTGAAATAAGTAGTGAGCCTAGATTATGTAGAGTAAAAGTACTAGTACTCTGCTTAGTTATGTTTAAGGTACTTCCAGACTACATTCATGTAATCCATCTGTACATTGTGATCACAGGATCAGATTCATAAAGAAAAAGCATAAATAAACCAAAGGTAAAGGTTAATGTTCTTAGTATAATGTTGTGTAAGTTAATCAATTAGAGAAGCTTGGCTTTTCTGGGAATTAAGCATTCCTTTTTATCTTTAACATATACTATAACTGCACAGGACAGTAATCTTGTAATTCAAGTTGTGTGTGGGTGTGAGAACATGTGGCTTAGTCATCACAGACCCACACTAGACAAAAGAGAAGGTCCACCTACAACCCTGAACTAACTATAAGGGAGTATTTTAGCTATTGATTGAAGCTGAACTGTTTTTCACATCTCATCAACCAGTTTGAGCAAAATAGAAAAGTAACGATGCCTACATAACTAGAGCTGCTAAAACCCTAATAGTAGCAGATGAATGAAGTGGTTTCATATAAAAAATGTAAAGGACTTGGTATGTTCTTTAATAGAGGTAATTAATAGAAGTAATTTTTGAGTACAGAGAAATATCTGTTCTTCAAAGGGGTTAATTGTACCCCCAAAGTACCATCTCTACTAGACATACTTTTGCTTTTGAGGTTTTGCCATTACAACAGTGCACATACATGCCTAAGGAATACAGAAACACTAAAGAAAGTTCTTGTTTATGCTGGAATTGTATGAAATATACAGTACTTAAAATGGCAATTTGAATTCTGCCAAATGATTCTGGGATTATAGAGGCTGTTTTGTGTTGCTTTGGGATATTTCAAATCCTTTTTAGCATTATAAGCTTTTTGAAATTCCTGTCAGTCACTGGCAGGAACTGTCAAAGCTCTGGGACTGAAAGAGTAGCAAGCTAAGTCGGCTTCATCAAGGCAGCCAATAATATCATTTCAGGATGCAAATATCCTCGTGAGGGAAATTTTTAATTCTTTTGCAATGCCCAGAAGCCACAGGCAAGTCCAAGTTCAATCTCTGCACAAAAGAACCACACTGGTTCAAATTTCTTTTCTTATTAACAGCTGGGAGGAGTGGATGCAAGCTTATTAGCTTAGATCTTTTCGTTTTTTATCTTAGGTACAGGAAAGCAGCTGAGATACTCTAGCTTATTCATGTAAAAAGAAGAGTGTAAAGAAGAAAAACTATTAATAGAGAAAGAACAAAAATGACACAAATAATGATAAATCTGGGAGTGAATTAGAAATAAAGTGTGATTCTACTTCCATATATAATTATGATTGTATCAGCCTATTATGTCCATTTCATATGAGCTGACAAGGATATAAAATAATCAAGATGTTAAGTCATAACCTATGATCTACAATCTATGATGTATTCTACTTTACAATCACAAGGCAAGTATATGTGTTTGTATGTGGCATTTTTTTTGCCTGCAGGAAACATGTTTCTCGCTAAATTCTTCATGGGATTAGCAAACTTACATCAGTATTGGTTTGGGGCTAGAGAAACACCTTGAGACACACACACACACACACACACACACACACACACACACACACACACACACACACACACACACACACACACAGAGGTGGGAACTTGCTGGCTTCCTCTTTTGTTATAAAGACTTTTTTTTTAATCTTCAGATCAGTTCTGTCAAATGAGTTTACTATCATAAAAGCCACAGATTTTCAGTGTTTCAAATACTCAACATAACGTTAAAGATATGCATAGTTATTGCAGATCTGATCATGATGATTATTAAAAAGAACTGGGCCATTAAATGAAATGCAGGTTTTCTTTTTTTTTTATCAACCAAGGGAAAAAGTAAATAAGGAAAAACTGAAGCGTAACATTTTGTTGCACTGTTAGAGTGAATCTGATGTTGCAGCTGAATGAGGTCAAAAGTAGATTTGACTTTAACCATTCATATAATATTAACATTTTGCCTAACGAGTAATAACATGCAACAAGCAATAAGTAAAAAAACACAAAATACTTGCCTTCTCTTCTACCATCAAATATAACAAATTTGAACTACTGAAAACAAATGCAAATTAGTTTTTGACACATTTTATATTGTCTCCTTGAAGCAAAAGCGTCACCGCACTATTCTTTTTAGAAAAGCTGAGAGAAGAGCCTGAATGCCTTACTAACATCACACCATTCGTCAGTGACCTTCACCCTTCACCCTCCCCTTCCCTATAAGCAATCAATAAATATGCTATTTCAAGTCATGATGGGAAAATCAATCAGAGTATTTTTTTCAACCACCTTCCTCTCTCTCTTGGTACATTTCTCAGAGTGCCTCCAAGGGCCAGTTGTGAAAGAGGAAAGTATTTCCAAGGACTGCTGTGGATGCGATTGAGTAAGAAGATTAATGAAGCTTGACATAAGAAATGTGTTTTCACAGGACAGCAATGTATGCTGTTTGATTTTATTTCTGACAAATTTCACTCACCACAAAAAAGGCCTTAAAATTGAAGATGATTAATTGATCATTGATTTACAAGACATAGATAGAAAAAATAGCCTTTTATGAAATTGGCATTTTGTGGGATTGCATACAAAATCCAAAAATCACATTTTATGTGAACATCTCAATGATCTACCTTCTGCATTTTTGTTTTGATAGTACTCACTTTATTAAGTCTGCTTATTACAGCTGCACTCCAGTCTTTTAGAGGCAAATTAAAGGCAGTTAGTCAGAGCTGAGACACTACTCAAATGCAATACTGCCAGACTCAAAGTCTGAATCTCCAAAACCTCTTTTATTTATTCATTATTGTGTAGTTAATAAAAAGAAAATGAGAAATTACTTTAATACTCTCCATGAGAACGTATGCCTCATATATAACACATAAATGTTTCTAAGTGCATATGAAATATAAATAAATGTTTATTATAACGGACTAGTCTTATATATTAAATGACAACAATCCACTATGGTACCAGCTTGAGAGCTGAAATGACATTCAAATGCATAAAGTGAATATTACACATACCACCCCTAGTGTGGTGGTATGTGTAATATTATGTGTGCTCTGAGACTATTCACTGAGCCGGGGTCTGCTTGAGGTTTCCTTTCTGTTGAAAGGGAATATTAACACCCCAGCCTTGGCAAAGTGCCTGCTCAAAGGGGTTTGTGGGGATTCCCCCTTTAAAATTGTAAGTGGTTAACCATTTAACGGGGGTTAACTTTATAACACAGTTCATGATGATTCTGCTTGTTGTGAATTTCATGCTGCAAAAAGGCTAATTAAGGCCCATGTTGTTTTGAAGTGACAAATTAATTTGAACATAAGGGCAAAATACTAATGGAGCAAACAGTTTTTCCTTGACCTAAAATGTGTACTGAGAATCTTCATAAATCAAATGACAAGTGATTGAATTAATGGAACATATGGGTAAAATGATGGTAAAATATAAGTTATACAGCAAGGGTCGCTAAAGAGAAATAAAAATATTATCTAATTCCTTTTCCCCCTCTAGAGGGGCAGAAGACCTAGAGGGCAGATATTGGAATGTGTTAGACACCATCATCATCACTCATCAATATTTTTCCAAGAATGTCTTTCATCCCTTCAGCAGAGATTTACCGTAGACAATATCAGCTGAAGGGATTCTGCGTAAACAAAACCATCCTGCTATTGACGTCATCAATAAAATGTTATTAATCTTCATTTCTCTTCTTTTTGCATGTGTTTTCACACAAATTATATCCTAGCCTTAACCCTCTGCAAACGTTTTCACGCCAGTTGTTATAAAAATGTTAAAATCAGAGAATCACAGAATGTACGAAATCCAAAAACCTGAAACATGTCTAACTCACTTTAAGAGCTGGAAGATAAAATACTGTTGTTGTTTTTTTCAGTGAAATACAAGGTCCATCTCTTGTAACCATTTTAATGCATAGTCACATCAAGATCTGAGAAGCAAATTAATGGGTTACACGGTATTTACTGCTTTCCTTCAGTCAAACTAAATCAGATACACAGAATTTATTCCTCATTGACAACAAACTGTGATTAAAAAACGCATTAAAACAAAACAATGATAGCAGTGGTATTTGGGTAATGTATGGGTAATGATGTGGTTCTATTCAGATATCTCTGAGGAACTGGTCGAACTCCACTCTCTGCTAGAACCGGCGACTGATATACAGCATTCTGCCATCGGGAGCTCTGAGCAAGCTGGGTCGACAAGCCCAGTGCCTACTGTTTCTGAAGAGCAGCAGCAATTGGTTGATCAAACAGCAGAAGCTCAGCAAGAAGAACTGATGGAGTTCTTCATACTCATTCTTCAGAGTATGACTCTGTTTCATCAGGATCCCTGACAGATACTCCAACTGTGGACAAGATGACAGTCCTAGATTCCTGGGAATTAGGCCTCACTCCATCCCCTGAGTTCCCTCAACTGATTCCACCGTTTGGAAGTGATGATGATATTCTGACCCTGACAGTCCCAGCCAACGATCTGTTACATGAGTTGTGAGGCAGCCGGCGATCTCAAGGAGGGGGTATCAGAAGAATGTGAGAGTCTCCGGCATGTTTGTCACAAATGGAAATAATGGAAGTTGTTGTGTCTGTTAAAGCGTAAATCAAATAAAAAGAGTTGTGTATGCATTGCATTGCTAAAAGATTAATAAAAAACCATAATGTGTGTATGAGTTAAACGGTCCTTAAGACATGAGAAAAAGGAGAAGTAATTTCTGTTTAGAGTTATTAGGGAAGTTGAGCTGCAGCATTGTTGGGTGGAGTGGAAGAAAAAGAAATGCACCAAAACTGCAAGTCATGCCAGTGCGTCAAAGAGCAAAGGGGGGGGGGGGGGGGGGGGGGGGCAAAGGAGGAACATGACATGTCCATAGATGGTGTTTTCGTCCGGAAGATGTCTAGACATGTCTGGACAGGTCCGTAGAGGTGTATAAAGATGGGAGGCAAAATCAGAGAGGGGCTTTTTTCCTCTAGTCCCCAGCCAGTGAGTAGGTTGAGAAGAGACTGAAGATCCGCGGTGAGAAGACGAGCGAGGGACAGCAAGAGGAGGAGTCATAACCCTTCACCGGGGATCGACTGATTGGGTTGTGAATTTTGAACTGCCTACTCATCATATGCTGAGTTAGGATCGGAGTCAAGAAGGTGAAGACGGGGAGCCTTGTACTGGGCTACACTTTATCTTTCCTTTGGACTTGGCCAACACAGCGGGGAGCTGGATTCTATCAGTGTGCACGATGATCTTCCTTCCCTCCTAAAAGAAGACCCACCTCAACAACGGTTGTAGTCATTTAGCAACAGAATAGTTAGGGTTAATATAGTGTGATAAATTGATTATTTGGATTTGACTGATTAAATTGATTAAATTGCAATTGAGCTGTTTGCTAACCCCTGCTGAAATCTTGCTTCAATAAAAAATTATCTATCTGCATTCAAAGTCAGAATTGTGGACATTCATTCTATTACTTCCTTAAAACAGTAAATGGATGGGACTCTGACCCGAAGGATGGAGAGCTGGTCCAGAGCACCTGTACAGGGGTAACTGGGATCTAACACTGAACTTAAGCCATCAGTTTGACCACTGACTGTAAAAAATTAAGCCAGCAAGGTATTAACAAAAGACATTTTTCAGGATCAGAGAATCACAGAATGTATGAAATCCAAAGATAAAATACTGTTGTTGTTGTTTGTTTGTTTTTTCAGTGAGGTACAAGGTCCATCCCGTTTATTTATGCTTTGGGTTTTGATTTTCCTTATACAATCTATTTGTTATGATTATATTTCAGTTCTAGTCTGTATTTGCTATTGTTATAGTCTTTGTCACAGTATCTGTTTGTTCTCCACTAGTATTCTCCCAGTGCTTCAATGGTTACTTGAGACTCTTGGACTTTAGTTAATGCTTTTAGGTTTGTTATTTGCTGATGTTTTGGTTTTCTGGCCTTGTTCGCAACCTGCCTGCCTGTCTCACAGTCTGGCATTTGGGTGCTTTTCCTTGCAAATTATGACATACATACATCACTGCGAAAATACATTATAGCTGTTTATTTTTGCTTTGCTATACTCTGACCGACTTACACAAGGCTGATTTTTTTTTGCGTGTAATACTTTCCTTTTTCATATTTCCACAAAGATTTCATACCACTTTCTCTACAGCTGGCAAAGAGAAAGAATCACAGACTTTCGGTACATATTTTGATACACGGCTATTTTGTAACATTGCATTACAGAGCAAGGTAATGCCGGGAAATTATAATTCTTGTGCATGTGAAGAAAGAATACTTAACAAAACTGCTGAATGACAGTCATTTGTCTTATAACAATATAAAGTTTTAATAAGTGTCTTGCAGGGTATCCATCCATCCATTCGCTTCCGCTTATCCTTTTCAGGGTCGCGGGGGGTGCTGGAGCCTATCCCAGCTGTCATAGGGCGAAAGGCGGGGTACACCCTGGAAAGGTCGCCAGTCTGTCGCAGGGCCAACACACAGGGGCAGACAACCATTCGCACTCACATTCACACCTAGTGGCAATTTGGATTATCCAATTAACCTATCCCCACAAGTTGCATGTCTTTGGACGGTGGGAGGAAGCCGGAGTACCCGGAGGGAACCCACGCAAACACGGGGAGAACATGCAAACTCCACACAGAAAGACCCCGGCCTGATGGTGGAATTGAACTCAGGACCTTCTTGCTGTGCGGCAACAGTGCTAACCACCGTGCCACCGTGCTGCCGTCTTGCAGGGTAATTGTGTTAAATTTGTTAGTTTACTTCATAGCTCTTTAGTTTGAAGAAACTCAGTAACCTAAACGGGTATTTGTGTGTATAAGTCAGCCTTTCATACAGTTTTAAATATACAGATTACATTGCTACTAAAATTTATTAATTATTATACCAATTAAAATATACAGTTCAACAAATTTTACAATTTGTATGTTTGGCAGAATCATTGGCACTGCTTGGACCATGAGTCCTCTGTGCTCCCTTACTGTAACATAGGCTATATGCAGGCCTTTTTGTCTTATTTAATGTCAATGCCTCTCAGAGTCCTTAAACATTTAATATCCGCAAGGAAGGCAAAGCTGCTATTGACAAAGAATGAGTTAGTGGGTATCTGCAAGTGTGTGTAAGCACACATCAGCTTTTTGCCTTCTATAACCATGTTGCCTTGACAACCATGCTTCTGTGCTCTTTGTCCTTTGTCACTGTGCATAGTGGCAACAGGATGAAATCATTTGTCTGATCAAGGTCATTCACAAACACAAGAGCAAATCTCATAGAGAGAATGAGCTGAAAATTCAGAATTTTACACATTAAGTCTGCAAGTAAAGTCTTAGTATGGTGAATAAAACCGTAATTTTTGATAAAAGCCTTTGATGACATTTATGGATGTATCACTTAAGGACTCCCTGGTGTCTGTTTTGTATTACTGCTTGTCTCCATTCACAAGGGGAGGCTTGGAAATCTTTAGGGGGCTGTGCTCCTCTAATCCCAGAAAAAAATGAAATATGGCGGTAGCAAGTGCCTAAAGCAATTAACAGAAAAGAAAAAAGCCAGAAGTGGCCATTGGCAAATTGGAGGGTGACATATGTCTGTTAAAAAGAGCATCCCAGTGAGACAGTTTGACATTTGAGTCCAGCAGACTGAAGTTTGTTTGCACAGTCTCATCAATTCAGTGTGGTGTTCAAGGTTGTGTCTAGATACACAACAGTACAATGTGCATGTGTGTACGTGTGCTAGAATGTTTGTGTGTGTGTGCGCATGTGGGTATTTATTAAATTCACGTTTGGATTCATGTGCTTGGACTCACAAGCGTTTTAAATCATTTTTATGACTTGTTTGTCTCTACACTCTGCTAAACTCCTTAGCAATAATGGTATACAGTCAGTATAAAAACTATCCTGCAATTACAACTGCTGGATAGTTACATCTTTCCCAGTGCCAAAGTGCTTTCAAATAGATATAAGCAGGTGGCAACCTGGAGGTGTTGTTGAAAATGTAACATGGGGTACTTGGGAAGAAGACAAAACCTTGGCTTGATGATCAACCTTTCACTTTTGAGTAATGAGGCAAGTAAATCATATCACATTTACTTTAAATCTAAACTTCAAACTTGAGAAAATGCTCAGCTTGCATTGTGGAATATTTGAGTTTCTTTCCTAAATGATGATTTAATTTATTAATGCCAATAAGTTATTCAAACCTGCCTGGTCCTACGTGAAAAAGTAATTGCCTCCTAAACCAAATAACTGATTGTGACACTCTTTGCAGCAAGAACTAAAATCAAGCATTTGCAATAACTGGTAATGAGTCTTGCATATTGCTGTGGGGGAATTCTGGCCCACTCTTCTTTGCCTTTTTTTTTCTTTTAAATTTAGTACGCTGGAGGGTTTTCCAGGATGGACAGCCTGTTTAAGGTCATGCCAAAGCATCCCAGTCCAAGTTAATTCTAGACTTTGAGAGGTGAACTTGCTGGTGGGTTTCTGATCATACTCCATAATTCAAGTTAAGATGGCCATTCTCCTTCAACATTTTCTAGTAGAGAGCATAATTCCTGGTTCTACCAGTAATGGCAAGAAGCCCAGATCCCAAAGCAGCAAAGGAGCCCCAGACCATCGTGATGATGTTATTTTTATGAAATACTGTGTTAGCGTAAATGCAACAGGACTCAAACCTTTCATAAAATTTCACATTTTGTGTCACGAGTCCACAGATTATTTTTCATAAAAGTTTTAGGAATTGTTTTTTTTATTTTTTTTATTTATTTTATCAAAATGTGAGATTAGTCTTTCTGTTATTTTTGGTCAGCAACTATGGATACCTAGTCTTAATGTTATTTTGGGTTCTTTTGTGACCACCCGGATGAGTCATCAAAGTGCACCTGAAGTAATTTTGGAAGGCCTGTACACTCCTGGAATGTTTCACTACTTTTCCAGGTTTTCTCCATTTGTGGATAATTTATCTGCCAGATCCTTATACATAGCTTTGTAACCCTTTTAACACTGGAATCACCATTGTTCCAAACTCCCTATTACTGCAGGAGGGGTAATTTTGACCCCTCCAGCAGTAATGGCAAAAGGAGTAATTTCTTAAATTTAAGTTGTTAATTTTCATCTAATTTTTCTTATTAAAAAAAAAGCATTTAAGATGATTTTTTTTAGGGGTTTTATTAGTTTAAAAAAATGATTTACAGATCATAAAGTAAAATTCAGACGGGTGACTGGGCAACTCTTTCATTCAGTAGCTCATGCTATATGGTATAAGCGGACATATTTTTTATTTATTTTGATCTGACACACTGCAAAATTCAGAATTCAATGAATAAGGATCAGTTTTTGAAAAAATCATGAAATATGATAATGATGGGGTTTTATTTGAACAGAGTTACATGATTCTTAAAATGCCAGAAGGTTAAAATGACGCCATTGGCGGTTCTAGTATTAATGACCGTTTCTCAGCTCATGGCATGATCTTTTAGCCTACTTTACTTTGTGAGACAGGTTCTATTTAAGTGAGCTATTTAAGCAGTAATCAGGCTCGGGTGCGGCTAGTGAAATTGAACATAGCTTTCCAAAAAATGTGGTTAATTACAGTTAATTAATGATTCAACAAGAGGGACAATTACTGTTTCGCGCAGGGCTAGGAAGGTTTTCATAGCTTTTCCCCTTAAAATTAAAGCATAATTTTAAAAATAATTTTGTATTTATTCAGGTTCTCTGTGTCTGATATTTAACTTTGTTTGATCATATGAAGCATGTATAATTGTGACAAATATCAAACTACGAAATCAGGATTGGACACTTTTTCACAGTACTGTGCACAAGAGTAAAGAGAAAAAAATAAAACCTTCATTAAACTCTGACTGCTATCCTCTGTCAATATTGCTACTATTATTAGATTCCTGTTCTGGTCACTTGAATGTGGGACTTCAGCCCGGACCTCAAATTTGCACAGAGAGCAAACATGACCTTTAAAGTTAAACTTACAGTATCCAAACCTCATGTTTAGAATCAATACTTGTAATGAAAATTTGGTCTGTGAAAGTCCAAGCAACAAGACGCAAACAAAACATTTAATATATGAGTTGTGCAACTGAATCACTGTTATCAAACTGATAAAGATAAACGATAAAGAAAAAAAGTAACAAATGGACCTCTGCCATTTAACAAGAAATGGAAGTGTGGTATTAGAACTAAAGTGTTAAATACAGTCAAGGGCAAAATCACATTTGCAACTGTTCTGTTCTGCTTTGTACTGCCTGCGGGACTGGAATCATGATTTAGCAAAAATCAAGCATAATATGTTTCTGGGTGCCTTCAGGATTTCTTTATTGGACTTGTTCAAATGAGAAATACACAGTATATATGTCAGAATAGTCCATTTCTGGCCATATTTCAAAATCCACCCAGAGTATGGATAATTTCTGCTTCAGGTATGCTTTACTTTCACAAAACATTGGCTTTCTGCTACATTCCCATCTGTTTCTGCCAGCCATGACAGGCTTCTTTGGTCATTCAGTTGGAGTGAGGAGTGGTGTTAAATGTGTAAAAGTGAAGTCAGCGCACATTCACTGTTTTTGGTGGACTCAGCAGGTTTCTTTCAGAAAGAAGCTTTTTTTGTGGGTGCAACTGCCATAGGTTGCTTGTTACATTGTGGTTATTGGAGGGGCTGGATTTCTGAATAAAAAGTGTACCTGCTGGAATAGTATTTCAATTTTTTTAAAATGCATGGTTTTCACTTTCTTTACAACCATGGTATTTGCATTCATGGCACCCATTTGACTCATAAAGGTTAACAGCCTTTGCTTATAGGTATTTAAAATTTATTCCCTCAATATTTCCTTACCAACAGTAGAACTCCCTGTACATTTATCATGCCTTGTGAATAGCATTCTGCATTCTGATGCAGAAAATGTGTATTTAGCAAATATTTTAATCAACTGGGAATTTAAACACAAAGTCCAGAAGCAATAAAGAAGAAGATAATCAGGGGAGATAGCCAGTTCTATGGGAGTAAGCCAGATAAAATACAGCAGACTATTATTGCATGTAATCGCTGACAATATTCTCATGCTACACCAGCGTGACCTACCTGAACTAATCACAAGCCCATTATACATATCCAACCACAATAAACATATTTCACTTCATTACTTGGCTTTCTGGGGAGCAATCAAGACTTCATAAATAACTCCTACAAACACAGCCTGTCAATTTCTCAGTAGTTGGAGTAATACTACTACTACTGATAATAATAATAATAATAATAATAATAATAATAACCACTCAACTTCTCATTCAATGGAATTTTCTTCTTTCTTATAAACCATTTGGTATATTGATTAAGTCACAAAGAATTAAACTTATTATTGTGGTACAAGGTTTCCAGTTGCATCAAAGTCATATGAGTGGATACAAGGAAACATCAGCAGTGAATGAATAATTATGTGAATGAATACGTTTTTATGTTTCTGAGAAAATCAGCATAAGGCAACATTGTTCCTGGAAGGCCTTCAGTGAGTTTTGTGGTAACAGGAAACTCACTGAAGGTGGGCTGGTGGCATTATTATACTGGGAGCATAGACCAAGGACAAAAAAGAATCCTTCTCACCATAAAGACAAAAACACAGAGTGTGACAAAATATTAAGAACAGATAATTTAAAGCGATCTAAGCGAAAGGCAGTCTGAGCGACAGAGTGCAGTTGCATTCTTTTTCTAGTTGTTGATGGATCCCTTTTTATTGTGCTGATAATGGAAATGGTTGAGTACAAGTGATAAACTGATCACAACGTTTTTTAATGTCCTCACTTACCCTACTCATTAAGACACCCTATCCACACAACCAAGGACCATAAAAATATGAGTTAATCAATTAATTAGGGGGAGCTGAATCAAAGACACATCCAGAGGAAACCCAGCGGCACAGGCGGAGCGTATATATTTCAGCATGAAATATAAAACTCTATAACTTGAACTTTTTATTGCAAACAACACACGCTGATCACTATTCCTGTAAAAATATCTCAGTTAGAAAGCACATTAAAGTAATATATCTTAAAATAAGTCTTCTTAAAATTTTATGTGGTGCAGTGATTTTTATCTAGGCAAGCTTTTCCGTTGTATAAACTGGGTCACTTTAGGTTACACAACCTCCAATTATGTACAACTGTAGCAGAGCTTCCTCTTCCACATAACCTGCCCCACGCCTATAATTTTGGCTGCATTAAAAATCTGTTACTCTATCTGTAATCATTCATTCATTCATTTTCTTCTGCTTATCCAATTTAGGGTTGCAGGGGGGTTTTGTGTGACGAAGCTCACATACACACGGGAAAACATGCAAACTATACACAGAAAGGCTTTAGCCTGGATTCAGTTGCTGTGAAGTGGTAGTGCACTCCACTATCGTGCGCCTCAGTTTGTAACCGTGTCTTCCCTGAATATTGTTTGTTTTAGCAGTGGTGGAATGATTGGTAGTGGTCTTTTCAGCAGCACAGCCAAGATTGAATAATTGTAGATGTATCCAAGGAATTTTAAAGCAATACTACAGGAACCAGTGTGTTTCTGACTTTTGATGGCTTTGTGTTAATGCATATTGAAAGATGTAGATTTCAGCATAGCTCAGTAATTCAAACCAGCCAAGGCATAAGAGGACCAGCATTCACCAGTGAAATTGTATGCATATATGTGTGTGTGTGTGTGTGTGTGTGTGTGTGTGTGTGTGTGTGTGTGTGTGTGTGTGTGTCTGAGCTTACAAGAGTGACAGACAGAGGGAAAAATGTGGACTAGTAATCACAGCCTACCATTTTTCATGCAGCGCTCCCAGGTGCTATTTATAACTTATTTGGAACACTGCTTCGTCACTTTTTGACCTGAACCAACTGAACCTATGATGAGCATGTTCTTTCAAGTTTACCCAAACTGAGCAGCAGATATCACAATGGAGCACTAATCAACCATGCTTGTGTAAAAATACATTTTAAGATTCACAAACTGTGAATCTTATTGTTAGTCAAATAAAAGTGGGTATAATTTAAGTTCAACACTTGGAAAATTACCCACTCTGTTGTGATGTGACCCTAAAGTGACACTACCAGGAAACGTGGTCATTTTTATTGTGCTTTAGAAAAATAGTGTCTTGATTTGGTTAACTCAGGCTTGCGTGTCCTGATTTTACCTTCATTTGATGAGTACAAAAGAAATGATTACAAGCAGAGCAAAAACCATATCTTTTCTATGGACACCTGACTATTAAAAAGACAGAATTGTCAAATATGAAATTTTTAATGCACAACAAAACATTATTTTTTCCTTTTTTAAAACTAATTTCAATTCATCAGTTTCATTACCCACTTGTTAAAATTAAAACACACACACTTTTTGTGTTTTTATATCTCTCTGTATTATCACTATCTTCCAACATTTGTCTATTGTTTTTACAACTTTACAGAACAGTTGAACTTCAATCGTATAACTGTGGGAATAATATTAAGAGGAGATAATTAGAGAGTGATGGGTGATAGAAGACCTTGCTAAGATGGTTGAGCATACAGACATTCAGAGTACTATTAAAGAAATAAAGCTTGACATATTCTCACTGCAGGGACACATCTGACAATGCTGCGTTCCACACAAGTGATCTGTGAGAGCAGTGCAGGGTTGCAATTAGTGTCATAAACTGTAGTATTATAGAATATTGCTAAAATGCATAAATATATTTTAATTGAAGTGAAACCAATGCATACACATCATATATTTCAAACTAATCCCAGTATAAATCTTTAAGACGTCTCTTTTCAAGTTGAGGGATTTATATCAAAGTAACAGCGGTCATCATTTCTGCTGTGAGATTGCAAATGTTTTGAATAGCATTTGTGAATCAAATGGTTTGGCAAAGTCTTGAAAAGAGCAGTGATCATGCATCAAAGTCTTTGTAATCCTTGTCACTAAAATTGCACTGTGATCACAGCTGACATTCCCTATCATTATTCTCTCTTGTGTGGCACAGCCAATGCCATGCACTTCACACTACAATCCAAGGCAGAGGAGAAATGTGACAGCTGGTGCCTCTAAACTTATCTGGTATATAGGTTGCTGCTTTTAAGGTGGAAATCTCTCCATTGCCTCGGGAATAATTACTAATATTATATCTAGGGCTGGGCGATATGGCCTAAAATCCATATCGCGATATAATTTGAAGCACGTGCAGTAACGATATATATCGCGATATATTCTTTTCTTCTGTATAATGTATTTTCCATACTTTAAGGCACACTTAAAATCCTTTAATTTTCTCAAAAATCGAGTGTGCCTTATGTATGAATTCTGGTTGTGCTTACTGACCTCGAACCGATTTTGGCGTGCAGAAATCTGTTAAAAAATGTTTTGATGGATTGTCAGAGCATCATGGCTGCCGTAGTGAGGAGCTTCGCGGAGTAATCTGGGTCCAAAACTCCATCTGCTTCAGGTCCCAAAGTCAAACGAACACTGAGAGTTGAAAACGGTCTAAATTCTTTCATCTTTAATAAAATCATCAGTGTTGCTGCTTTAACAGGTGTAACAATTAAGTTTAACATCCAGGCATCCATGAAAAATGTATTAAATGTAACGGAGTTAGAAATTAACAGGAAGTTAGCCCGCTAGTTTCCACCTAAACATGACATGCCATGTTCTGACTGAGATATTTTTGAAACTAATTAAAACGTACAGCTCTGCTACCACTTCCGACATAAATGAAGACAGAAAACTAAACAGCAGTGACGTTTGCAGGGTTACTGAAGTTGGACTGCCTGGTATATAATGTTGTGCTACATGATTGCTAGCGACACAGCTATGTTAGCATAACATTAGCACAGTGAAGCTGGAGGATGAATGCCAACTTTTTTTCCACTCGATAAAAGTTAACGTGAGGGATTCTGGTGGTCAGGGACAAATGAAATCTCATAGCAGGATGCTGTACACGGGCCAAACTTCAGTCAGGAGAACAACTGAGATTATTCATCCACAATACGAGGTTAGTTATAAATACACTGCAACAACATGGGAATAGAACTCCTGCAAGAGAATTCAACATTAATGAATCAACGTTATGGAAGTGGAGGTAGCGCAGTTTTTGGCTTTCCCCATATTTCAAAAGTGCTTCATCTCTTTGCTATGACTGTCACCTGGCATAATTTGCAGATGATAATGGTTGTAGCCGCTGTGATGCTTTCGACCAAAACAGGCGCAGCTTGATGACATCATCAACATGCGCTATCACGATAGAGCGATATAGTCAAAATCTCTATCGTTGGCCAAATTTATATCGTTTCTATCATATATCGTTTATATCGCCC
This sequence comes from Maylandia zebra, assembly GCF_041146795.1. Lineage (NCBI taxonomy): Eukaryota > Metazoa > Chordata > Actinopteri > Cichliformes > Cichlidae > Maylandia > Maylandia zebra. The sequence continues at coordinate 15,348,476 of NC_135168.1, read as the reverse complement.
ACCCCTAATTATACCCATACTCTCAAATAATGTCATTTAAGCTAAATATTAGTTTTTTAATGAAACAACTCAGAGTTGCAAATGAGAAAAGCTTTCCTCATGTATAATTTTAAACCACTGCTTTAGTGTTTTGTTAAACATGTAGGTACTGCAGTGGTTGTGCTAAAGAATCTGCTCACTATTTAACTGCACGACATACAGCCCATATCTCTCTCTCTCTCTCTCAATGGATGACATTGAAATTACTATAACCTGACAATATCACTGCCACATTTCATTGTCATGTCTCGGACTCTTGTGGAGAATCATAAGAGATCATTTAACTCTCATTTGGCAACACAAGATTGCTCAACAAAACAAACAACAACAAAAATTTAAATACTAAAATAAATAATTTAGTATAGGAATTGAACATTGCTTATGTTAGAGAAAACCGGCTAGGTGTCTTTTTGCAGTCTGCTCTGAGCTGCATCCTGATCACGTCACAAAGAGAGTGGGATGCTGTGGCCTCCAGGTTTACGTAGATGTTAATTCAATATTGATGTTAACGTAGATGTTAATTTTCAATATTGCTGCAGCTGCAGTTTATGTGGCCACTGCTAAGACTGATTTCTCCCCATCTTTTCCCTAAAAATGAAGACTAATCTTATTTTAGTGTCGCTGCATCATATAAAAAGTTTGATTTTTTTCTATACTAGAGGATGTTCCTTCCAACGACAGTTTCACTGAGCTGCTACTGTAACTACAGTTGTAGTCAGTTACATATCTTGCAGCAAGGCACATAGCTACAAGTAAATGTTGAGCATGCAAATGTCTAGTCCTCTGTTTTGATCATGAGCATGAAAAGAATATTGATAGACAGCTCTGATACAATACCAGTGAGTACTGCTGCCCATGCATAGTGCAACTCTGACTCATCGACTCTGAGGAACAGTGGGAGCTTCATGTTGTTTGCTGAAGGGAGCTTATACATCAATAGCAACCAGCCTAATGAGACAGCTATTGGATTTGCTGTTTCTGATGTTGTGGCTTTTGTTTTTGATGTTCTTTAAGTTGATCTAGGCCCAGATTTACATGGTTTATACAGTTTTTTTGTGTTTATGGAAGCCAAAGTAAGTAAAACTACACTCTAAAAAATATTCATGGTGTTTGTAGGTAGAACTTAACAAAAAAGCATTTTTCTGCTAAAAAAAGTAAGTTGCCTACATGTACACGTTTCAGTGAGTTGAATAATCAATGTTAGAAGTCAGTGCAACACAAAAATTAAAAAACAGTTCCTTAACTTAAATGTTTGAGTATATTGAATAAAATACTTTTGTCATCAATCAACAACAGAAAATATTAAGTTTGTGTAACATGTAAAAATGAGTTTCAACATCCTTCCTGTTTGAATTGAGACCATTCAGACAGACGAGGGCAACCCCGTAGCATATGTTCGTATCGTGCGCAACAGTTTCTGGATTCTTGTGGCTTCGTGGGAGAAGAGGTGTGTTTGCCCTCGACTGTGTTCGGTGAGTTAAGTAAGTACTGAATTCTAAATAGATGAATTACAAGTTATATTTGTACACTCTAAAATGTCATATTAAAAAAAACTGAAATTTGATGGTTTTAATCGTAATTTAGCAGAGTAGAGTTGTTGTTGTTTTTTTAAGTTTAGCTAGCCGTTTCTTTTAGCTAGCAAACGTTCCTCACAAATAAAAGAGTACAGATACAATTAAAACATGTCACTTGTCAGGGTACATTTGGTTAGCTGATAGACTATGCCGACAGCAGAGCATGTTCAATTTGAACCCGTATATGTTCAAATTAACCGGTCAGTAGCTGCCTGCATTTTTATCATGGTGTCAGAGTAAATTCGTGTTTCCACAAGATGGTCTCGGGTGAGGTAACTAATTACTGACAGAGTCAAATGTGGTGAATTTATCCCTGACTAAAAGTATTTCTATCAATTGTGTTGATGTTCTAAGCTCGACTGGGAATTCTGCCTGAGATTAAAGTTGGTTGACCTAGCAAAAAAAAAAAACAAAAAACAATATTGTGTGTGTGTGTGTGTGTGTGTGTGTGTGCGTGCATACGACTTGCATTTGCTTTCTGTAATTGTAAGCATAATGTAAAGTGTGGGATTGTGGCATGTCCACAGTGGTATTTAAATAGTTTAAAAGAAATTTCTCTTGCACATTTGGATTTGACACCTTATTACAAGTTTAAACTGCAGTCTGTAGATGTCAATTTTAAAATTCAATTTTGTTCAGTCTTTATGATTAATCTTTTTCAGTGTTGCATTGTAGTGTTTTAGAGAAGGTTTTATACTTAAAATAGCTTGTTAACTCAAAAGCTTCAATAATTCTTTGCATTACAAAAGGTCGCAGTAAATTTCAAAATGCATTGGACTTGCAAAATTTGCAAGTTTGAAACATCAAGAAGGAATGAGCTCTTAAAGCATTACAGGCTTAAACATAGCCATGGTGGACTGTTTATACCTTGCCTGTACTGGGATTGTTACTGCTCATTTGAACATGTGCTTCTCATAGGAACCGAAAACACACTCCTCACTCATTGGATGACTTCAAGCCTGAGCTGATACAGAGGTGTGTCAGTCGTTTAAATGCAGGAGATGATCCTCTTGAGGAACATAATGAAAATCCATTGTGTGAAGATGTAGCAAATGAAGAGGATGAAGAAATTGGGGAATTGCCTAATTTAATTGAGAAACATTTAGCCCACCTACTACTAAAACTGGAAAGTATATTTAATGTACCTCGCAGGTGTATTGATGAATTAGTTGTTACAGTTACAGTTATAGTTCATGTCATTCTCTGATTCAGGTCCTATTCATCAAAAGCACAATTGTGCTGTTGATGAAATTTAGGTTACATTTACTTTTAGTCACTTTATCCTATTGCTAGCAAAGTGGGCATTTAAAGCAGGCCAGTGTGTAACAGTTTAAATTGAAGTTACAAAGATTAAATCTTTATTTCTTTTAAAAACATATTTAAAATCAATATTTGGCACAATGCAAGTCACATAAATGTAATAGTTTTGGCTTTTCACCTAATAAACTGTAAGTTTAAGTTTTGTTTTGCTTTTTTTATTCTCCAGAGTTCGGTGGAAATGAAGAGAGAGGTCGCAATCCGTTGCCTGAAGGTGTATCTGAAAGAGAAGGAAGAGGATCTCTTCAGAGAACAGCTGGTAGGTGAATCTCGCATTCTTTTGTGTTTTATTTTTAAATGGCACATAAAATGCTGACATGTTTCCATTTAAACTACCTACTTGCCAGGATGGTGAACAACAGTTCCCAGAAGAAGTGGTAAAGATTGTAGACACCAGACGAGCAGCAGTGTCTCTCCCAGCTGTCGCTAAAATTGTGATTGAAGGAACAGCAGTCCTGGAAGACCTTGATGTGCCCAGAGTGTGTGCCTTAATGATGGGGCTTATATACACTCTCAATCTGAGCTACCCAAAACAAGTAAAGAACACTCTAGAGGTATTTCTGGAACTTGATGGGCTTAAACCAGTCCACGGGTAATGTCTGTTAAGTGCAAACTTCTGTCATGAAACGAATGTGAATTGGACTGTAGTATTCCGATGTGCCTGTTACGTTTTTGTATGCAGTCCTAGATGAGTGTAGTTTTGAGAAAAGTTTGTAATACATATAATCTTAGCTTTGGATTGTTCTGTTGTTGAACATTAAAATCTTTTGTCATTTCCTTGATTCTGCGACAAGTTGAACAAGTTGATACCAATTGAAGTTAATGTTAATGTACATGAAGTACTTTTTTTTTTTAGTCATTTATAATTAAAGGGCTGCTGTAATGTCTCATTTATGTTGTATTGACACAGAAGTGTATTACTTTGAAAATGTTTTGTAATAAAATAATCAATTGGAATAAGTGAAATGGCTTTGTGTGATTTTTAGAAAAGCTACTATAGAAACCTAAACTAATTGGCATGGATAATTGTGAGTAGGATACATGTAAAAAAGTTCGTTGGTGTAACTCAACTAATGTAATTTCTCAACTTAATTTTACCAGAAATTTTAAATTAATATTAGGTTGCATAAACTTAATTATGCTTGTGGAGGTCAAGGTAAATCATGTTGGTTTGTTAAACAAGTTGAGTTAGCCAAACCTAAAAATTTCTTGCTGGATTTACTTAATAATATGCAAAATTTGTAACTTAAAAAGCTAAGTGGAAATTGTTACCTCAATTTTTTTAAGTTAAGCCAACAAAATATTTTTTAGAGTGTAGAAATATTTTATCCATGCACGCATATTCACAATATAGGTCTAGATTTTGTACAGTGTGCAAAAGTGTGACATTTACATGTTCCATTTTACCTTTCTTGTGAATACTCGCCTCAGTTTGAAAAACAAACTACTCCAGAATAGTCTGAGGAATCTCCACAGTGCTGTGCCTTAAGTGTAGCCCTGACATTGATTTACACATCTTCATCAATCCAATAATCCTCAAGTCCAAGTGGTGTGTTAATAAATTTATATGGTTGGGAGCTGCAGCAGAGTCAGCATGCAGACATTCTTACATTCTTTATGTTTTGGACTCATTTTTGCTCCATGATTTTGTACTCTAATCTGTCGTGGATGGCATTGTAATGATAAAAAGAAGGCACTATTATACTGTTACAGAACAAAATGGAAAACAAGAACAATCAAGGCATACGTACATCTGCAAAACTTAACACAGGTGCACAGAATCATCATCAGTTAATCAATGACCCGAGGCAAGTAGAAGAAATAAATCCCGTTCACAAGCTATAATGAACAAGCCAGGTTCGATTTGTGAAATCTTGATATAAATTTTAAGATTCCTTTATTGATCCTTTTTTGTCAACTTTTGTCAGTAAGGAACTATGCAAGTTTTAATCTGGTCTTTCTGTAACAGTATCTGTATGCCATTTCTGTGGATAGTCATGCATCAAACCAAGAAAGGGCATATAAAAAAATTTAACTACATTACTTCTGTGAACATTTTATTGTGACATGCCGGCCACTTCTCTGACATACATCCTAAAATATTTCACTGTAAAAAGTAGGCTTACCCATCTAGTGATTATACAGTAACATGGGCTCATTGGTCATTACACACACTAACAGGTTACAGTGATTTTAACAGCTAGTTAAGAAACATCATATAAAAGAGCCATCAATCATAAGTGCATTTCACCACTACACACTAAGATTAAGCTCAAACCAGAGGGTGCATAAACAATCACAGCACGCAGAAGTAGATCATCCCATCAAGGCACATTGTCACCTCTACTTGAGGCTCTTGGCTTTAAAATAAAACAAAATACATACGTTATTATAAAAAATTATATTCAAAACATAAGAAAAACCATCACCCTTTCTGTAGTTAACCGTACTGCAGAAACACACTGGTGATTCACAGCTATAAACAGGGCCTCCTTCCCATAGTTAAAAAAAAGAAAGGAAAATAAAATTAAAAATTAAAACAGTCACTCAGAAACAAAATGTAAATTAAATGACCTTCAATTTCAAGCAAATAAACCAATTACTTGTTGTGTGACGTGGTTAACAACCACACATCAGCTTCTCTAAAAAAAGTAACAATTTAATAGATTAAAGGCATTAACAGCTTTTCATATTCCACACATACTGTTTTAAAAAATGATTTTGAAGAGCTGACAGGTTAAATAAAATATAATAAAACTTTCTGGGTCACCACAGAAAATCTCAGACAGTTGTGGCTAAGATAGAGGACTGATTATAACAGATACTAGTGTCCAACCATTCATTGGAATGGACACATTTTTATTTTAAGATACGACCTAGAAAGTTACCCTAAAGAAAAAAGCAGCAAAGCCAGCAACAAAATAAAAACATCAAAAAAGTAGCAAAACAAAAAGATAAAGGAAAGAAACAAAGCAGGAACACTTCTTTAGGCCAGACTAGCATAGCAGCTCTGCTGTAAAGCTATTAGCCAACAACCCAGACCCATGCACAATAAAAATAACGTTAACAGTAAAAGATGATAACAGAAATAAATCCAAGTTCGCAAGAAGCTAAAGTTAGATACTGATCAAATGGCGTTGCCTGTTTCTAAAAGAAGCAGCCAACACAGTGCTCAGAACACCTGCTTACTACAGAGTCCAATAACATGCAGCATAAAAGAATAAATGAAAAGAATAAAAGAATAAATGACACATCAGCCATCCATGGAGAGAAGCTTCTGAGAAAGTAAGAGTCCACAGGCAATTTCTACAAAAGTACAAGTAGCAATCAATCAGCAACAATAAAACCAATTCAGACAAGGCAACTGAGACTCCTAAAAGGTGATAGTTATGGAAGCTGGGTGGAAGGAGACCTGGATGTTTACAGCAACAGGAGAGCAAGATGACAGATGTTTAGATGGAAGCTCCTACTTATAGTGTAACCTCATAATGCAATTGGCCACCGAACAAGCAATTAGCAATTAGTGACACTAAACAAGATATTCATTCTATACATGTGTATTTGCAGTATTGACAAGTGGTTCTTTGGAGAAAGGGCAACTTATGACCTAACCTGATTCTTGTGAAGTTGTCTAGAGTTCAATGCGTAAAACTGGATTACTAGGAAGCTTGCAGGGTAAAGTTAGCTCACTGTCGAGTCATTCTGATTTAGACATGTGCATTCTTACATACAGCTCATTCAACTAATGTCTAGAAAAGTTGAGGGCAGCAGAGCATATGCAAAAAGGGAACAAGCTGAGCAGAGTTACTTCTAGCCTTAACAATTAAATTTAGAAATTCAAAGCCCCAAATCCCAACCCAGTACAAGAATGACAGCAAGTTCAGCCAGAAGTTTCTCCTGCACTGACACTATATCAAGTCATATGGAAATTAATATTCTGATAAAATCGGTTTAGGGTTAAGGAGGCAGACCTAATTGTCTGTGGAGATTCAGCAAGCAGACAAGTGAACTACATTTTTCCCTATGCCTGATATTCAAACATCAGCAATGCAACAACCACTCTAATAGATGTAGAGTGATTTCTGTTTTAAAAAGGAAATTTTTGTGGTTTTCTGTGGACTAAGAGGCCTTTTTTTCCATGACTGACTCATATCAGTAAAAACAGACAGATTACAAGACATATCAAATCTTTTTATGTTGACTTTTTGACAATTATTGTGTTATTTGTTTAAAACAGTAGCCGTAGCAATTGAGCTTAATATATAAATAAATAAACCTGTTGAAATTGCTAGTGAACCTTGGGCTTAGATTTGATAACCTAATTAGTTAAAATGCTCAAAAATGTTTAAAGATATCTCTATAAAACATTTGCATTTGAGATTTTATTCCCTCAATGAAACGTTGCCATAGTAACTGTCACATTAACACTAACCTTTCCGCTATTAAGTGTTTAGCTATATTATATTTTGTACAATAAATTAATCCAATAGTTTCCATTTACCTGTCTTTGACTTGCTTGTATGTCCACTGTTGCGCTTTAATCTTTCACCACACGGACCAGCCGTGAACAACAAAGCACTCTTATCTACTTAAATTGCAAAGTGAGTCTGCAAGAGACAAGACTCTGTCCTCTCCTCTTTAATTGGGACCTTGAACGCCCAGTACGCATAAATACAAATTTGACTATGCATAACACCGTTCAAATATAAGGACAAAGTAACTGTAATAATCAACAAGAACATGAAGAACCTTGTCTTTCTGATGTAATATAACACCTAATGTTTGGTAATCACAGTTTGACATATAAAGGTGTTTTGTTTTTGTTTTTTTGGTCCAGAAGACCTACTTTATTTGGTGCAGTTTGAAAATCTCCCATACTTCTGAAACTGCAAGAGTTTTTATTGTTTTAGTTTTGTCACCATTTCTGACTTTATTATGCAAAATCTATGTATCTCTAAGGTCAAGTTGTTGTAGCTTTTACAACGCTATTCAGGTTCAGAGATTAAAGAATTTTAGATCTAAATAAAATATAGCTTCAAAGGCTGTTTGTTTACCCTTCATACCCTTGTATTATTTATTTATTTGCATACATTATATGGACATGAGTTTTGGACAACACCACTTAATATCTGAATTTAGGTGTTTTCATTACTAATGCTACATGTGTATAAAACCAATAACCTAGCCATGCATTTTGCCTTTACAAACATTTATGAAAGAACGGGTCACTCTAAAGAGCTCACTGGAGTACAGTTTGTGAAATTCTACAATCAACTTGGAAGCACTTAGAATCGACAGCGATTCAGCCAAAGTTAAAGGGTAAGGTTCGTTGCATGGGTTTCAATAGCTCAGCACATCTAGAGCTATAATGTGCATGTGGCTCAGTACTTTTGTCCATATACCATGCTTCTTCTTCTTTGTCAAAAGTGCTGTTTTCTTTTACAGTCACTCTGACACGCTCAGAAACCGTCATAATCACATTCATACTCAAGTGAAACACAACCTGTAAGTTAAATAATCATCATGATATGATTTCTTGATAAAAGTTCATTGTTGTTTCAGTCACATCATGACAGACATTGTGCACCTACTGGTAGGAACAAGCATCCAATCTCTATTTTTTCCTATATACTCTGTCCACACACACTCAACATGCAGTGAGGTGCTAAGGTCATTCTTGGCACTCCATGCTTTCGTTACTTCTGCACTCAAGGTCAGAGGTCTTTAGATTTAAAACTAGGAAAACTATAGGAGACTTTAAAAAGAAAAAAAATACTGATGGATGTGAGATAGACTGCTCCGTGAAGAAGTGTTTCAAGTTGTTGGTGTCAACTCGCTCATCTTAACGCTATAGTTTTCCTCTTCATGTTACTTCAAGTACACTGACTTGCCTCAGTGCTCTCCACCTGTGACCTTCGTCGTCTTTCTCTCTAATCCACACACCCAGCCCCACAGTCATGAATTTCTGCTTGCTGCATTCTGTGTAAAGTGAGTTATTATTTTTTTCTGCTCTGTACAACACTTGTAAGGGTCATGTAAGTCTCAAAGGGGGTTTAGAGGTACTTCCTGCTGAACCATCAGGTGATAATCCCCACATACTGTTACAGGTGATAACTGGCACACAGTATTGGGGCATTCAGTTGCACTGTAGCCAGAGGGCAGAAGGATTTTTTTAAAGTCACAAAGTCATAGTTATTGAAGAGGCTTCACTGCAGTGCAATAGTCTCAAGTCACCACTCGTTTCTTTATGTAGTGCTAGAAACAAAGAAATTGTAAATTCGAAGCATTAAAAGTCAATAGCCTGTATGACCACCTTCTTCAATACTGCCTGAACTCTCGAAGGCTTTCATGTTATTTCTTAATTAATCTTCATGAATAGTTTTCTAGGCTTCTCGAAGGACTCTTTGGATGTTGGCTGCCTTTTGTTCCATTCTCTCTCAAGATGATTCCAAGCTGCTTCAATTATATTGCAAACTGGGCCAATTCAAGTTCATCTGGGTGGTTTTTCCTAAATCCTGGGTCTCTACTTCTCTCCACCTGCAGCTAATTATCGGCAATCAGTGTAGCAGTCTTAAGGACTAATCCAGACCCCCGTCTTTACTAGATTGTCAGCTAAACAGTAAATCTGTAAATCGATCTCCAAGTTTTCTTTGCGCCAAGTGTTCCCTTGTTTAATGTTGCGTGCTTGTGTCTTTAGCTTCCTGCACCTCCGGATCATTATACACTTACCTCCATTCTTACCTGGATTTCTTCTGTCACCGGTCCCTTGCCCCAATTCACTGCCTGCCTGAATCTTCCTCCCAGCTGCCGTCGCACCGTTCACTCGACCTCCTGTCAAAAATATGGAAATTCACCTGCCTGCCCTCCTGCTCACCACAACCATCCAACGCTTCAGGAAATAATGTCTGACGTCTTCCTTCACCTGCTGCTCACTTCGCCACTGCCCCTGGAGAGTCACCTCTCCCTCAACAGCCTCTACTTGCCAGCCTGCCAAGTAAGCAACCTTCTTTACTCACCTAGTTAAAAAAGTCACCTGAAATCTCCTGTACTTTAGATAATACCGCTCTTTCCGTTGCAGTGGATCCAGGCTCTGTGAAGTTCCCTCTGTGCTACGTTCTGCTATTGATTATCCCTGTGTTTAATAAAATCAGTTGGAATCGGCCGTGTATTGGGTCTGATTTTGGGTCCACTTTCACACTGGCCTATCAGCCTTTTAACATATTTAAAAAGCTTGTGTCCGGTCCAGTACAAACATATTTCTGCAACAAGGTGGTAGTACCAAAGTGGCTTTTGCTAAGTTGTCTGCAACATGTAGAGACAACCCTTGTTCATCCCTTGGGTTAGGTGACTTTTTAATACTCAAAGGAGTTATAGGTCAGTTATTTCTTGTAAAATGGCCCAGTACAAAGGCTCGACTCAAAGTGCGTTAAAAAGCAGCCAATGTTCAAAGAAAAACTTTGAAAGACCTCTAGAGAGCCTGGAGAACTATTGGTCAAGACCACTTTAAATAACAAACTCTGGCTCCCTAGAAGAAAAATATAAAGAGATGGCAAGTGTCTCGACACAGTGCTGTTGTTCTAACTTATCAACAGACATTTGAAATGTAACAGTAAATACTCAGTGGATAACCCTAACATCCTTTCATAGATCTTTCAGGCAGAGGAAAGGCGTGTTTTCAATTCATGACAGAATTTAAAATATGATTGAGTAGGCTGAGTAAATTACCCAGATTGAAACTGCTACATCTACAATAAACGCTTTGTTCACAGGAAGTCATGCTCAGCAGATCTGTCTGTGGATTGGCTGTCATCACACCACAGCGAAGACCATCTGCGGGTCAGAGAATAATAATTTACTTCCATCTGTCTGTTCTGTTTTCTATCCATTCCTACCTCCATTCCAAATCCATTCATCTGCTTATGTTGTATCCATTTGTTCATTTATGTGAATTGTATTTAGATGCTCAGTCTGTCTCTGCACAGTCATCATTATTATCCTTGTTTCCTGTATTATAACAATTAGATGAGAACTCTTGGTCAGCAAGTACCTTGACCAAGAGCTCTTAAAGAGTTGCTTGGTCCTTTGAGAAGTTTTGGTGTTTAAACCTTCATTTAAGCACCATTTTTTTTCAGTGCATTCAATAAACACTAGATTATTTTCCTGCAAATCCGATAGCATGACTGCCAGATTAGAAAATTAAACTCTTGCTACTGCCTGACAGTTAGAGATCAGAGGCTACTTGACTAATTACTTTCTAAACATGTTATGACGGGCGATGATGCAGGTTTCTGTTGATAGAAGTAAAGCCCCTGGAGGTTCGTGCTGTGTCATCATGGCAAAAACAAAAAACAAACAAATGAACAATTTTGTGGTCACATCACATTAGCAGTGATCCAAGGAATGCCAATTGAAATATGCCTCTGCAAAAACAATCTGGAGACGGCCTTTTTAATTTATATTCATGTTTTGTCAGTGTTTTGTTAGACTTCTCTGAGAGGGTTATAGTCTGTCACACAAATAGCCCTTTAAAATGTTCACTAGTACAGCATGAAAATGATGATGACATTAACTAAATTAGGAAAATATCTTCTTTACCACTCTCACATTTGTGAAAGAGCAACTTGCATCTGGTAAAGACATTTAAAGTAGGATGGTAATGATCTCAAGCCTGACTATCAGTAACTGATGATATGTTGACAGATTCACTTACTGAAGCACTATAAGTGCACTGTGTGATCTAACACTACCCTACATCTCCATTCTCCATGTGACTGCTCAATAAGGCTTTGCTCTGTGCACCGGTCTTCACTGCATCCGATGAGTTCTGACTTGCCACTGACTATATGTGTCTGTCCACTGCTCCTCTGATCCGTGCATGACCTTAGCTCTTTTCCCACTCAGCTGTCTTTGTAGCCCAACTAACTTTGTGCATCCAAAGTGCAAAATTCACTTGTGAATTTTCTTTTAATTATGCATATAGACAGACTCTTTAAATATCTATCTAAAGTATGTTTATGCAGCTATAGTTTCATTTACACTTTATGTTTTTGTCAGATGTCAAAATCAGTATGAAATTCCATCATGGCTCATTAATATTGCATCAACCAGTATGCATTACAATGAAAATTATTCTTTTTTGATCATTACAGTGTCTGATAAAAGTGGCCTATTTTCACATTAGGAAAGGAAACATGACAGAAAAGCAGACTTCCCTCACAGCTCGCCAGCCTCCCAGAGGGAAAGTCATAATCTCTGGTTATGATGCCCAAACCTAATTTATTGTAAGAGAAACTTTACACAATACTGTGTTCCATGTCTTCAACTTCATGTGACATATGACAGTTTGGCATAAGTTCAGCAAGAATTATGTTTTCGTTATGATTTCTTTTTCTTTGATGTTTTCCTGTTTTGGGTAGTTTTTTTTTTTTCCAGTTCAGTCTGCTCTGTCACGTTCATCTTCTTATGCTGTCAGAATCCTCCTCCTTAATTTTTTAAGTCGCCACCACATTCACCGCATTCAAAAAGATGTTGAAAACATTCCTTTGAGACTCTGATCCATGTTAACATAAATGTGCCACATACTATCTGCAAATCTATTGTCAGCTGCAAACTCAAGCAAAAAAAAAAAAGAGTTCTATCACATCCCAAAGGTGCTGTGATGCTCTGGTGAATGGGAATGCCACTGATGTTCAGTGAACTTACTGTCTTTATCATAAAATCAGTGTCGAAATTACTTCTGCATTATTACATGGTGCAGCATAGCACTGAAGGTAGCCACTGAAATAGGGGTAAAGTGTGGCTGTAAAGGGAAGCGGAATGTACAAAGAAAGTCTTCCTCACATTATTCCACTACCAGCATGTTGAGACAAGGCAAGTTGGGTCTACATAATATGTTGATCTTCATTATGGTCAGGTTTTTATTTTATTTTTTCAGTTTACTGCTGTATTCTTTTATTGAGCCTGTGCCCACTGCAACCTCGGATTTGTATTTGTTTTTCTTGGAATGAAACTCGATGTGGTCTGCTGCCGGTGTAGTTCATCTGCCTCCATCTTCTGTGGCATCCAATCACAGATGCTTTTCAGCTCATCACAGTTGCAACAAGTAACTCCCCGTTAGCTCTGTTAGATTACTGGTAGTTGTTTCATCCTTAAACTAGTGTGATTCAAACATTGCTGGTTGTGGTATGGCATACATTTGATACCAAAAGTATGTGATACCAAATGTATGCCGTATCATTATATATTTGTATAGTCTGTATGTTGATACCAGGTTGTGGTAAAACAACCAAAAACTAAGAAAATCAGGTTTCCCCACTTCAGAACAACTTAAGCAGTGTGATGGAACAGAGCACAAAGAAAAAATAATTATCTGGAATTAAAATGTTTATTTTACCGCTGCAGCATATTTTAGCAATGTTACCGTGTTCATCTCTTTTCCTTTTAACATCAGTGTTGCTTTTTACTGGTATGTGTTTTATGTTCTTTATAGACTTTTATTTTATAACCATTTGATAATGGAGTAAGTCACGTGATCCATGAAACACCCTTTTTAGGTTGGTCACATGCTGCCAGTGACATATCAGTCATGTATGGATGGCACTGTTAACTTAGTGAGTTCATAACCAACTTTGCGTGCCCGTTTTCCTAAACACCTGCGATCGGGTAAGTGAATCCAGGTAAAGGAAAGACCCTGGATATCCTGAACTCAGTTCATATTATAGGGCCCTGATATGGTCTTCTATTGCTGTAGCTCATCTGCTTCTGGGTTTGATGTGTTGCATGTTCAGAATCATTTTTCTGTATGCCTTGCTTGTAACCAGTGGTTACTTGAGTTTCAATTTCCTTCCTATAAGAAACTATAAAAAAATAAAGACATCTTACTGACAAATGATTGATTGCTATAGTCTTAAAAACAAAACAAAACAGCAAACATCCTCTGGGATACACTGCAACTGATATCCAAAATATGAAGAAGTTTGCATTTTGTACTTTCTACCTATGAATCACAGACAAACTCCACATGCAACAGAATGAAAATTGTTGCTGTAGGAGACCTCTCACCATTACTCTAATGCAACTCTCATGTTCAGAAGTTCTAATTGCATTAATATTTGCCATATAATAATTTACAAGGGGCACTTTAATATACGCACTTATTACTCTACCCAAATATGCAGGTATCTTTCCATCATCTGGATACCCCTACCCTAAAACAGGCAATTAGGATAAGTAGTCACACTAAGCTGGTTATCAACTTGGGAAGTTAACTCAGGATTTCTCCTGGGCATTCACATGAAAGGAGTGGTGTTGCCAGCATCTAAACGATCACAACTATGGATAATCATTCTGGTAACAGACTGGCTGATTTTGCAAAGGAAGATAATATTGGGAAAAACATGAAGTTGTTAAACACAGACTGAAAGCAACACAGCTGCTGCAGACAAAGCAGTGTGAGTGTGTGTGGGAGGGAAAGGACTGCAGTAGTTTAGTATTAAAATCACTGTATGAATTTGTGAGAGCTTCAAATGTTTTGTTCAGTAAGAATGGAGAAGAGCTACTACATTAACCTTCATCCTACCAACATATTTTACATACTCGGACAATTTATTGAGGTCCCTTAATTATTTACTGCAAGAAGGAATCATAAAAGGATAATCATAATAATAATTTAATAGTATTAGTAGGGGTAGTATTGAATTTATATGACGAAATCAATCAGTATAATATAAAATAACTGAAATAAACACAAGAGCAGTCAGCCCAGAGATGTAATCTTGCCACTATGTCCTGGGTTTGTCATAGGGGCTCACATTACATGCCAGAAACACTTCACCTATGAGGCACGCTGGCCAGATACTCATACCACCTCAACTCACCCCTTTATATGTGCAGGAGTAGCTGTTCTACTCTGGGCTCCTCACCCTGTCTTTAAGGGTGTGCACAGACACCCTTCGGAGGAAACTCATTTCCGTCACTTACATCTGTGATCTTATTCTTTCAGTCAATACCCAGAGCTCGTGACCGTAGGGGAGGGAAAGAACATAGATCAGTTGGTAAACTGAGAGCTTTACTTTCATCCTCAGCTCTCTTTTCACCACAGCAGACTGATATTATGTCTGCATCGCTGCCTAGATCGCAAAAATCTGTCTTTCAGTCTCTTCACTCCACTCCACTCTCTCCTCACTCATGAACATGCTACAAGATACTTAAACTCCTCATCTTGGGGCACCAACTCGTGGATTTTCATAGGGAGGCTCTAAATGCGTAGCCAGGGTGAGGAGGGTGCCCGCTTTGGAAACCTCAGAAAAGCATCCCTGCTTTTTGCAGATGATGTGGCTCTGTTGGCTTCATTATGCTGTGACCTTCAGCATGCAGTGGAGTGGTTTGTGAAAGTGCTGGGAGTGTACACCTCCAAGGGTCAGCACTTCCAGGTCTGAAGTAGAGCAGCTGATTTCTCCTTCTGGGTTGGGGAAGAGAGGCTGCCTCCAGTAAGGAAGTTCAAATGTCTTGGGATTTTATTCACAAGTGATGAGAGCATGAGTTGGACGGGGTTCGTATTGGATTATTGTGGTGAAGCGAGAGTTAAGCCGAAAGGTGAAGCTTTCAATCTCCAAGCTCATATACTGTATGTCCCAGCCCTTGTCTGGAATAGCTGGCTTAGCCTGCTGCCACAGCAACATGAGTTTGGATAAGCAGAAGATAATGGCTGGATACTATAATAATTAAGTAACATGTTTGAAGACAGGAAGGAAAGCCAACAAAGATGCCAACTGTATAGGTTAACAGACTTGTCAGTATCACAACTTTATCAATAAACATGAGCACATCTGATAAATTTTAATGGAGTATTTCTTCAGATACATTTCTTAGAAGGTAAACAAGCACAAAAGGTGCTTTGTTTTAGGATCTTTAATTAATATTTTTATAACAATAAAATTGTCTTAAAAATATTGAGACTACAGTCAGGTAAACCCTAACCTTAGCTGGATAAGATGAAATCTTACTTGTTACTTACTTATTTGTACTTCTGTTAATCTTAGCAATATAGTGTATGTAAAAGGCAATTTTTTGTAATTTTCTATGTTGAATATTTGTAAATTGTTGCCACTGTCCTTCCTCTGTCTTGTTTTGTTGAAGTTGTCGCGTGTTTCCTCATCCTGTGTGTCAAGTGTTTGTATTTGTATTTGGATTAGTTTCCTTTGGTTATTCCTGTTTTAGTTTGAAAGTCTGTTTTCTGTCATGTCCCATTTCATTTTTATTTCCTTCCTTCCTTCACTGATTGTATTCATCTGTTGTTTGTTTCTTCTTACCTGCTTGCTTGTCTGCAAGTGAGTCCCTGTAGCATTCCTGACTTACTACTAAGTGATTTGGGTTTTCTTTGCTCCTTTTTTTGATTTTTGTTTAGACACTTTTTTTATTAAGGACTTTGCATTGGCCTAAATAAATGTCCGGCTTTTAAAAAACTATTCTTTCTGACAGTAACACAATTTGTTTTTGATTTATAGCCCCCTTTAATTGTACAGCTGCATTGCAGTTCTAATAGTTCAAACAGAGAAAACTTCCAAGAGAGAGAAATTAAAGAAATGTCTCTTTGATTTTTCTCTGTTTAAAAGATTATCTATGAAATTACTACTTTCCTTTGTAGTGAATACATGAGGATTATCAAACTCTTTGCCAACAGTGTGATCTCAAGATAAGATGTGTGTGTTTTCTCAAAACATTTTGCAAATGACTTGTAAATGAGTAGTAGTGAAGGTGAAAACCACTGACTGTTAAGGTGATGGAGTCCTGTGAGATTATATCTGTATTTCTCTGTTTTTAGATACAAATGTATTATTTATCAAACCCAAAAAGAAACATACTTATGATTTGTTGCAATTGTAAGTAAAAGAATTGGAAATTTAAATTCCCTTTACATACATTATATTGCTAAAAATACTTGCTCTCTTGTGGTCCTGGGTCTTTTGACCCAGTGTTTTGTGTTTTCTATTATTGTGATGTATTTTTGTTGTGGTTTTCTAGCTCTTTGGTTTTGTTCTTCCTCAGTTTAGTGTTTAGTCATTCCTGTCTGTGTGTTCCTCTGTGTTAAGTCCTTGTTCATAGTCTGTGTCTTTGCATGTGTTAGTTCCTGTTTTATTTTGAAGGTCAGTGTCTAGACCTCAGTCGGTGTGTTTCCCGTTTTATTTTGAAGGTCTGTGTTTCTTGTCAGTGTTTCTAATTTCGCTTCCCCTTGATATGTCCAATTAATCCCAGCCGTGTCTCCCTCCTGTCTCCCATCCAGTCAAGTTCTTCCACACCAAACTTGCTTACCCAGGCCTTTATGCACCTTGCTTTGTGCACTGGTGAGCAGTCATGTTGGAACAGGAAGGGGCCATGTTCACACAAGATTGGAAGCATGAAATTGCCCAAAATTTATTTTTATGCTGAAGCATTAAGAGCTCCTTTCATTGGAACTAGCCCAACTCCTGAAAAACAACCCCACACCAATATTCCCCGTCACAAAACTTTATACTTGGCACAATGCAGTTGGACAAGTTTGGAGGACTGTAGCAACTGACTTTGCAGAAACTTGGCGACCTCTGTACACTATGTGCCTCAGCATCTGCTGAACCTGCTCTGTGGTTTTATGTGGCATTTTGAATCTTGGGCAATATATAAAGAATGTGTTTTTTTTTTTAAGCATCCCAAAAACAAGCAAAAAAAAAAAGATATCGGGGATGCTCTTGCATCAAATATCTATGCTCATCTTACCTTATCAAATACTTATTTACTTTCTAATACAGAAAATTTGTACTACCGGTACTCAATTGATTTATTACCTCATTAAAGCATGATGCTTTATTCCGAAATCTTGCTGCACCACTGTTATCAGCTTTACCTATAACAACAATTGATACATCATTTGCTAGATCTTTTAGGGCCTGTCTTTCCTTTGGGGGTAGATTAGAATAACATCTGTTTGCTGCAGAAGTGAAAAAATAGGAGAGACCTAACCTCTTTTTCAACTAAATGACAAAAATGTTGTACACAGGCAATAGTTTCTGGGGGAATAAATAGGCTTAGGCTTGAGTTTCTTACTTATTTGTACCCACTAATTGGTTTTTCCTCACTCCAGTAAGCCGGATGTACAGAGGGAGGGGTATGAACAGAGTCCTTACATGGAAAGAATACTTAAGAAAAATTTAAACAATTTAGTCTTATATTGTCACTCCATCATATAAAACAGACAGACCTTTAGATAAAATGGCATTTCCTAATAACTGAGCTGTCTCTTGGAGAGGTCTTCTTTGCATATTTATCTGTGCCCCCCTTTATTTAAGATTTCTCAACACTTTCTGCCGAGTGTAGGTACCTTATCAATTTTAGTCCCCTTATAATACTTTGGAATCCAATATTTGGATAAAGTTGGCCCATGGAGCATACAGTATGACTCCTTCTTCATCAGGTGTCCCATCTATTTAAATTAGGAGTATAAGCATTCTGGGAGGGATTGTGAAGAAAGAAAAATCCACAAAAAATCAAACGTGGAAGCCAATTACTGTGACCATTCACCCCATGTCACAAATATTGCAGCTTTCCCCATGTTTATATGGAAAATTAAAGCACCTGGGCTCTTATACATTTTATACTTGAATAATACAGGCATAAAAAAAACAACTATTTTTCCATGGTAAACAGAGCTATGAATATTTGAATTTTGGCCAATATTTGGTATACCCTAGAAAATCCTGTTAAAAATAGTAGACAAATTTAAAGACCAGTAACAAAATAAATTCCAGTTCAATCTGATTTTCTTACATTTTTTTTATTCATGAAGAATTCATGGCTCCTAAAGATAAAAAGGCAGTGAGGTGAAGCTAAAAATCTATAATTATTCCACAAAATAGAAACCACTACATGTCCTGACTTAATGCCAAGGATCTTGGGTTTTCCCACAAAAAGTGCTCTATGATGGGAAACCACTAATTTCAGCCTGGTTAGTGCAGATTATAGGATAAACTATTTCAGCTTTCTGCCAGTAAAGTCAAATTACCATTTTTCCCAGCATGGCACATGCGTGTTGTCCTTCTTTGTTCTAGAAGAGTGTGAAACATTAACATCAGCTTGAATCTGCACACCACAGGGCTAAATGAATTACTTACACAAAGAGCATACAGAAGAGAGACAATCCCAGAACATCATGTAAAACAGATGGATATAAAATGCAACCATCTATGAATAATAATGAGCAAATATGAGATTTCTAAAGTAAAAAGACAACCCCTTCTCAAGATATTAGGACAATATATAAATAAAAACAGACTAGAAAGACTTTTAAATTAGCTCTACCAGTATGGTGGCTCCATGGTTACCACTGTTGTTTTGCAGCAGGAGGGTTCTGAGGGTTTGGACCCATGCTGGACTCTTCTGTTTCTAGTTTGCTTCTTACTGTATTTTATTTATTTATTTATTCGAACCAAGCTCCAGCTTCTCCCAACATCAGGCAGACAGGAATTCTAAATAAATGCTGATATTGTTCCTTCCTGATTAATAAAGGTTAAAAGAATACACAGGTTTTTGAACTACAGCTGCATGCTTGGAAATTTTACTGATAGTCACTATAGTTATTTTGATTTTCACTAAAGATACCTAAAGTCTCTTGTAAATGGCCTTACCCTTTATAAAATCCCCCACTGATAATGCTGAGCTCCCATTCCCCTTCAAAGAAGTACTGAAGTGTTGTTTGAATACTATCATGTTCCGACAGTCTGTATTGTACCCCAGAGCTTAGCATGTTTCCTTATCCTACCAAATTGTCCTTTCACAGATACCTTAATGTGAGATACAGCACATAAAAGACTGAGATAGAAGTGGAAGAGATACAGGGATACCATTTTCAAGTTTAAAGTTCCCACATGGCTTGGAAGGTCGTTCTATCTGGGTGAGAGCTCTCTTTCTAACCATACAATATGTGGCTTACAATCCGTTTATCTCCATTCAATCAAATGAATGGAAAGTAGGAGACAGAGGGATTGATTTTGTAACAACGCTCAAGCTATTAGTGTATCATTACATGAATGCAGCACTATAATTGTCACTGACACAATGTCACAGAATGCTGCATTTCATGGAAAATGTTAATGGGCACCACATGTTTATATGATGGGCTCATTTTAATTATTGTTGATTAATTGGTTTATAACTTATTTTTGTATTTTTTGTCATCATTACAACCATTACAAATATCCTTGAAAAATTGGCTATTTATGCATTATTGTGCTAAATACACACAGACAATGCTTCTGACTTGAAAGATTATCTGGGTAAACTCTTTTCAGTGACTACTCAGTTTGAAAGCCACAAATCATTTTTACTGTTTTGTTTTTCATATCCACAACACTAAACTGCTAGAGACCTTACAAATCAGGCCCAGCTGATGTCATAGATTTAAACAAAATAAATTAGTTTGGATAGGATGCAGTCCTGCATGTTTGTTGTGGACCTGCTGAGAGAGGTATATAATAAAGCCAGATCGACAAAACCAGGCTTTTTTTATGTTAACTTGCTAAACAAAATCAGAAGCCCTGATCAGAGATGGGGATGATGCTGATTAACCTTTAGATATAAGGCTCTCCCATAATTAAGGATTTAATTGATTAAATTGATTTAGTTTTGACAGAATGAGAGTGAAATTAATTATACTGATGGAATATTCTTTCTGATAAACAGGATGCCAATAGATTAATCAAATTTCCAATCTATGGTTTATGTGCTGCAAGCAGCTGCAAAAAAGCATATTGATGCAGTTTTGCAGCTAAATACCTGCAAACCTTGGGTAAATAGACTTACAGTTGTGAGCTTCACATCTGCATTGCTTATTGAGTACATCTTCAAGAAAATGATTAGCGAAAATGCGAAAAGCTGAAAAATTGCATGTAAAAGATGGAAAAAAGCAGTCATATACTAAGTAAGAAATATTTTAGCAATATGGCTGAGGCTAAAGATCATACAAATCCACTTGACTGTTATTTAAGAAAGTTAGAATTGCTTTAAGCAATATGGACTAAAGCTAACTGACATAAATGTTTATTTTAGGGGTCACAGAAGCCCTGTGCACGGTGTTGAGACTGAAGTTTTAAAAACCAAAAACACGTACATTTAACTCAGCTGGGCTTGACCTGGCTGCTGACTGATATTAGGTTGGCTGTTCTCAACACTGGTATTGGCTCCAGAATCCATATTGCTTGCACTTAGAGAACTGATGGATATCTCTCTAAAATATTGCAGCTGGCCTTAGTTAAATAAATAAATAAATACAACTTTTTATCAAGGTGAACTATTACACAGGCTGAACCAATGCTATTATCACAGTAGATAAACTGACAAAAAAAAATGTGATTTCATAAGTTGATGTCATGAGTTTAATGTTTTATGTAGCCTTTTAAGCCAATAAAGCTAATGATTCACTTCAGATACTCAGATGGCAATGACAATGGCAATTTTATGTGCTTAACAACAAATGATAAAAACATAAAAACCCATATAGTGTTTACAATGCCTTAAGGCAGTGAAAACAGCAAAATAACATAAAAATTAAGCAGAGCAGATGTCAGGATGGTGTGCCCTGCACTCCTGTGGCCTTAAAGCTGTACAGTATCCAGTTCCAAACTGCTCAACATTTTTTATTTAGAGATCATTTAAAGGGTAAATCAAAATGTGTATTTAAAACAACACATGGAAGCTGAGCTAAAGTTTATGCAGACATTCTGTATTTGTTTAGTGTGATAACAGATTTGTGTTTTTACTGAGCACACCTTTGTCCAATCGATTGTTAATTATTAATGACTATAGTGTGATGGAAATACTATGCTTTCTTCAGCAAAAGGAAATGAACTTAGCCTAAACATGTAACATTTTTCTGCAATGAGGCTATAAGCAAAGAGGAGTGTGATCATTTGTGTGCGGAAGTGAGTATTTGGCATAAATTAGGCAAGCCATCACAATTTCTGAGGCAGTTAATTGGACATGGATTCGTGCCATAGGTTGGCCAAAGCCTCTGAAGCTCAGAGCTCATTTGCTGGGATGCAGAACACCTTGTCAGGGTCACAAGGTGGAAAATCTTCATCCTACAAACACACACATAGACGTTTATCAGGCCCCAGATTGACTTCTTGAATCCTATCTGATATGAGCTATTTTTACATGGGATTAACTTCTTCTTTGCAGAAATGCACTTGGATTTTCTGGGCCAAAGATTTGATTTGTAACATGGTTGTTGCATATTGAGGAAATATTTATTAGACGTTACTTTATGTTGCATTTTCTGAACTTGAAACCAGTTAGTTTCAAATGCTGTAGATTTTGTCTAAAATTAGTAGAGTACATAACATAAAGATACTACCGTATCTTACATGATAACTTTAACATGCTGAGCATCATCCTTTACGAACAGTAGCAATGTAAAAATGATGTGTAAACAATTAATAATTTCCTCTCATCACATTTGCTGAAATAAAATTCTAGCAAATTGATATGATTCATGGTAGTATGGCTGCAAGGTTGTAGTTTGAGGTTAAACTGTCATATCATTCAGTAAGATCAGTCAATTTGCCTACGATATGCCTCATAAACTAACCGAGAAAGTTATTTTTTAGCACATCAAAAAAAAGCGAACATCTATTCATCACAGGGGCATCGGCTCTCCTTAGAGTGCCCTTCTTCTTAATAGCCCCTCTCAAAGTTTTTCATCTCCTGTGAAAGTAGCAGATCCAGTGACCTGTAGTGTAGTTTTCCTTTCACACTGTCTCATGGTTGAACCTTGAGTGAGTCAATGTGTCTTTCTGACATAAAGGGTACAGACGCAGTAACACAAGAAACAACTTCACCCTCCTTTTTCTTGCTGTTAACAAAATGCAGAGGTGGCCTTCTGAGAAAGATCTGGTTTGTCCATTGGTTTATGTAACTGCCATTTGGAGAAATATCACTCTGTGGATTTAGTGAAGCTGAGCCTTTGTAATCCGCAGCACAGATACTTTTACAAATCCTGTATTTAATTAGATTTCCCCATTTAGTCATTTGCAGACAGAAGCCTAATTCCAGCATAATGCCTACAGTGAGAGCGTATTCCTGGCAAGCCCGTGGATTGCGTCCTATGTTCTACTTCAGTGTGTAATGGTCCAAGGAGTTCAATTTCACCTCAAATATCCCTTTCATTGTGTGAGCTTAACAGAACAGCAACTGGCTTACGACATGTTTTCTTTTATTTATCAAACGATCTGTGTTAAACAAAAGTATTCTTGTGAGTTATTTTAGCAGCTTGGAAAATTGTGGACTTATGAAGAGTGAGCCAATTAAATTTATAGCTGTTATATATAATACTGTGAAGTAATCCTACATGTATGCTTTTTTATGTGGGCTATAATATTTGATTTACAAGATGGCTTGTATAGTAAAACAGATGCAATTTGGCCAAATACACTGCACAACAACACCATAAAAAACAGGTTTAACTTCAATACTTAATTAAATAAAACCTTTCATAAGACAAACAGATTGAATTATTGAGTGTATGACAGTAATTGTTACATGTCTTATTGAGGTGTTCAATACACATCACTGACTGGTTTGTTTGTGTGTGAACTGTTTCAACTGTAAGAATTCATTGTGTACTGACCACCTTTGATTGTTGGTCGTTGCATCAAGAAAGAAAGTTTAATTACGAGGTCAGATAAAACTTTTCAGCTGATGTTGATTTTCT
This sequence comes from Maylandia zebra, assembly GCF_041146795.1. Taxonomy (NCBI): domain Eukaryota; kingdom Metazoa; phylum Chordata; class Actinopteri; order Cichliformes; family Cichlidae; genus Maylandia; species Maylandia zebra. Next base: position 15,324,809 of record NC_135168.1, on the reverse strand, counting down.
CTAACTGTATTTTGGGAACTATACTGCTGTCGTCATGGCCAAGCAATGTTGACATGTCACTTTCTTTCAAAAATTTGCCCTCCAGGCCTGTCTAGTTCAAATTAAATCCCCACGGACATGTGAAGCTATTTTCACAATCCTCATCCTCACATCCTCATCATTACTGAAAAAAAAACTGCAGCCAGTAATACAACTATATCAACACAATGACAAAATATTTTACTTAACAAATGTACAATGATAGAATAGTAGATCTTTAGATACCTCTAATACACTTGCTTATGGGTAGAAACAATATAATCTTTATTATAAAATATGAAAACCTGATCATAAGTAGTCAAGATTAGATGGATCCGATACTACAGAATTAGGTATTGGTCCAATATCAGGTAAATATAAGGCTATTATCACTGATACAGAATACTTATACTGATACTTCTAGTGTATAACTTCAGCTTAATTAAGGGAGAGCACTTTGTCTTGATTTATAAGGTAAATACATCATCATTATGCAAAATGGTACATTTTTAGGTATATGTTCACTTCAAATAAGATAATTTATTTAACACATTTAGTGGGCTGAGTATTATTTAAATGTCTGAATATAGTTTATGAGTAATCAGTCTGCTGGAATAACAAAAACAAACCCGGTTCCGGTATTTAAAATAGAAATAAAAATAGAATGCAGTGATTTGCCAATATTATTTTATTTGCAATAGAACATAGTAAACTGAGAAAATATATGATTTTAAGAAAGGCATTAGCTCATTAAGTTACTGGCAACAGGTCAGTAACATGGTTGGGTAGAAAGGAAGAAGCCAAGCTTCACAGGAATAAAGATGAAAAGAGGTTCACGAATCTTCAAAAGAATGTGTATAAAATATTTTGCAGCACTTTCAGAATAATATGTCTGCAGTGCATCCAAAAAGTCCAAGAATCTGAATAGATCAGAATGGGATGCACGTGGTCCTCAGGCCCTTGGGCAATGCTGAATGTTGTAATCTTCTTTGAGCCAAAGCTAATTTAAAATAGACTGAGACCATGAGAAAAACGTCTGTGGTCACACAAAATGAAATTTGGAATTTTTTTTTCGAAAAACACGCATCCCACATCCTTTGAGAAAAAGAGGAGCCGTACCATCTGGCTTGTTATCAGTACTCACCTAACAGCCCCACTACTGCCTAGAGAACTTGCAGCATGCACATCTGGAAGGCACCATCAGTGCAGGTCTTAGAGCAACATATGCTCCCATCAAGACATTTTATTCAGGAAAGTACTTGCATATTTGTGCAAGACAATGATAAACCTCACATATCTATTAAAACTGCATGGCTTCCTATTACAAGAGCTTGTGATAGACTTCATCACAGTAGATGTCTTTCTGAAAGCGCTGTAACTAAGTTTAAGAATTCAACCCACCCACTGTTATCATCTTCAATGCCCTGTACCAACATAGAGCAGAGCAGCTACCTGAACGCTACTCCAACAGAGGTCATCTGTTAATAATTTTACCTCCTCACTACGTACGACTCTGGATACTGTAGCTCCTGTGAAAACTAAGGTCTCTAATCAGAAGTACCTGACTCGGTGGTATAATTCTCAAACACGTAGCCTAAAGCAGATGACTCATAAGCTGGAGAGGAAATGGCGTGTTACAAATTTAGAAGATCATCATTTAGCCTGAAGAAATTGTTTGTTGCTTTATAAGAAAGCCCTCCGCGAAGCCAGAGTATCTTACTATTCATCACTGACTGAAGAAAATAAGAACAACCCCAGAAGAACAATGGGAGGGAGTGCCTTCAGTTTTCAGGCCCCTCTTCTGTGGAACCAGCTTCCAGTTTGGATTTGGGAGACAGGCACCGTCTCTACTTTTAAGATTAGGCTTAAAACTTTCCTTTTTGTTAAAGCATATAGTTAGGGCTTGACCAGGTGACCCTGAATCCTCCCTTAGTTATGCTGCAATAGACATAGGCTGCTGGGGATTCCCATGATGCATTGAGTTTTTCCTTTCCAGTCACCTTTCTCACTCACTATGTGTTAATAGACCTCTCTGCATTGAATCGTACCTGTTATTAATCTCGGTCTCTCTTCCACAGCATGTCTTTATCCTGTCTTCCTTCTCTCACCCCAACCGGTCGCAGCAGATGGCCCCGCCCCTCCCTGAACCTGGTTCTGCTGGAGGTTTCTTCCTGTTAAAAGGGAGTTTTTCCTTCCTACTGTCGCCAAAGTGCTTGCTCATAGTGGGTCATATGATTGTTGGGTTTTTCTTTGTATCTATTATTGTAGGATCTACTGTACAATATAAAGCACCTTGAGGCGTACTTGTCCTGCTAGACCTCAGTGCAGCGTTTGATAGTGTTGACCATAATATTCTATTAGCACGATTAGAGCACGCTGTAGGTATTACAGGTACTGCACTGCTGTGATTTGTATCATATCTATCTTTTTAGAAATGGGTTTGTATGATGATTTGTAATACTTTCTAAATGAACATTAACAAATGCATCATAACTCAAAATATTATAAAATATACTAAAATATTCTTACAATATTGTTTGCCTGTTTGATTGGACTCTGTGCTGGAGGTCTGGGTCTCACTGAGACCTTCCTCTCCTACTTTCTTTTTTAGAGTCCTCTTTTTTTTAAATCTGTGTTTTATTCCTTTGTTTGTATAAATTGGTGGTGTTGCCACGATAGCTAATAGCCTTCCTACACATATTGCAACTTGCAGTCTTTTCATTTATAGACATGAAATGAGTCCACAGGATGCTTATATTTTTCTCTGCTATTATGCTCTCACTCACTGCAGCCTACATGTGTCTTCGCAGCACTGCCAAGTCACATGACTGCACAAAACACAGCAACACAGGGGAGGGGGAGGAGCAAAAGCGTGAGCAATGCAATGGGAGTAATGTATTGAATGTACAAGAGAGATATTGAAACTAGTATCGACACAATACCAATAACAACTTTGGATTGATTCTGCCTCTCACCGAGATCCCATTACTAGATTAGCCCTAATTTGTGAACATGTGTGGATGTTTGTTGCATCTTATGTGGATGACCTATGTAATGTAATGTAATGTGATATCATGCTATGAAATACTGGATTTAGTAAAGCAGAAATTTACACAATGCTTTATTAAACCTAATTAACTAATAACAAGACCAACATTAAGCACAGGGCTATTACAGTTATGCCTGAAATATAAAAACAACTACTGTTATCATGACTTTTTTCTCTATCGGGAAAGAACGTGAAGCCATTTCTTTCCCAAATGTCAACTGGTCTCAGCACTTCCTTTCCTTTTTGTCAGAAAATCCTGATATTATAGGCTCATGTATTACTTGAGATATATAATATATATATAGCAATGTTTTAGTTGAGTTACCTTAAGTTACCACATTATTGTGCTGATACACGTGACTGCTCACAAACTATGCATATTCAGTGTTTCATGTGACACCATAATTAGGCTGTCATGAATTTCACATCTGTTTATGACAATGTCTTTGGATTCACATACAACACTAAACCCTTCCATGAATAACATGATGGAATTCACTTTCATTTCATGACTTATTAAGCCGACTATTATAAATGGGTTTTGTTGATTTTTTTTTTTTTTTTTTTTAAAGACTACATGGTTTAATTATACCTCCTGATACCTGCTGATCACAAAATTACGCACAGGATTTAGAAAGCCACCAGCTTTCTAGGCTGTATTTCAAAAACCTAAAAATGCATTAACTTAACATATGCTATGAAAGATGTTTCCAGAAAAAAAAATGTCAATATGCTTTTAAGACTGGTGTACTTGTGCTGTGAGTAGACATCCATCTGTGACCCATCATCCTTAAAGCACATTCCCTACATTAAATTCACACTAAACACTAGGGTATATCTTACCATAGTATTTGATATTAGCTTTGCCATAATTCATTATTGATTTTTTTTTAAAACTTGATCTTTCTTCAAAATCATGACATTTTCAAAAGAAAACTATTTGAGAGATTAAGCCCAGGGTGAAGCTTCATCAATAATAGCCTGCAGAAGCCAGTGAAACAAAAGTGGAATTTCAGTGCTAGAGATGAACATATCTCTAAACACATGGCATACTTGAACATTCTCAAGGCTGCCTTTTCATAGTTTCTGCTTTCAAACCAACAGTGCAAATGGGAAGTCAATGCTGCTCTGTAAATAATGAACAGAGCAAAATCAGACGTTATTGGATGCACCTGCTTAAAGGGCAACTTTACTCTCGCAGCCAGCTAATAGACTGAACATTTCTGTTTTTGAAGGCTGTTGAGAGATAACCTTTAAAGATGGTGAATTGCTCCTGATGAAGTAGGGTTTGCAGGGGAAATTAAAGGTACATACCCCCCCCCCCACCCTTTTTGTAATTGGATTCATACTGCAGGCTTAAAGGAACAATGTGTTCTAGACATTGTGCAGACAACATGCCCTCCTGTATTCTAAAGATAAGTAAAAAAGGGAATGGATTCATTTTAAACTGTTTATTTAAAGTGGACTTCAATTCCCTTTCTGGTAAAGGTCAATTTGCCATCTATCAATTCACTTATCCTGCTTCAGTCCATTGTTTGAAAGTTTATATCTAAAGCAGGAGTGCCAAGCATAAGGCCTGCAGGTCAGAATTGGCATGTCAAAGACACCAATCCAGCACAATGGATGGTTTTGGAAAATGTGGCAGAAGATATAGATTTTGGACTTTTTAATATTTTCATAGGTTTTACAGACATTTTTGTTTTTTTTACTGATGCAGATCTTCCACAGCCATTCATCCTTAACCAAAATAAATAAATAATAGATAAATTTTTACACATTTACAACTTCCAACTTTAGGCACTAATTTAAGCCTAAAGAGTCGCCCTTACAGATTTCTTTCATTTACTACAGCAGCTTTTCTTTCAATTGCGATACCTTTTCTTACATTAAAATATCCCAGAAATTAAAGGTGTTGTTAAGCTTCTGCACACCGACAAAAAGGATTTACACTGGTCTGGCACACATAAGAGCAATGTCAACTGTATGTGGCCTGCGATTTACATCTCAGGCCACGTCCCTGATCTAACGTGTCATGATCAGTAGGTGAGCGACCAAACTTGGCAGACAAGTATATCTCGGAACCCTAAGAGGGTTCTTATCTAGATCGCACATCATGATCATCATCATCGATTTGCCATGTATCAGAAATTATGCTCCTTGCCTAAAAACTAAGCATACTCACAATGCTTTCTGTATATAGAGACTGAAGTGGTTCAAACTGTATGTAGCATGTTGCCATTGCACGTTGCCATGGAAACATATCTACATTTAGTTGGATATGTATAAATGCTCTTTTATATTTTGTTCTGGTTTACTACTGGCGATACTGCAGACTAGATTCTAAAGTAATTGATTAATCTATTGGTATTTATCAGAGAAAATATTCAATTGCTCTTTTCACTTTGTTTTAATAGAAAAATAAATTTTAAAAGGCTACCAAACAAGTCCTTTTGGTTCTGACACAATTCCATAATGAGGGAGAAATCAAAATCACTTCATTTTTAAAGAGCTCTAATATGCAATGTCAGAATTAAACAACAACATTAAGAGTGGATTAAGCGGTACAACAGCGTTATTTTTTGACCTGATTTGCCGTACAGCTTTATATATCCTGTTCTCCTGGCTGCGGTACATAACCAGTCCATTGTGTGCAAAAAACAGTCAAATAATATGGTTTTAGATTTTATCTAGTCAGCCAAGTTAATATTTAGTGCAGCATTTTGTGCAAACATAAATTATTTGACAACAACAGGTGGGATAAAATGTAAAACTCATCATGATATTGTCTAAACTGGACAAAAATATGGAATGCATGACTCTGACTGACATTCCATAAGCTCTTATGGCATTTATCAATTTCTGTACTGCTACTTTATTTATTATGTTTATGTAAGATTAATCTAAAATATCTCTCCCTTATATTTGGACATTTATTTAAAAAAAACATTAGCACATCACGTATTTACAGTCATGAGAAAAGAAAGTGTTATTATTGTCATTGACAATGAAAAATAAATAAATAAATAAATAATAATAATAATAATAATAATAACAACAACAACAACAACAACAACAACAACAACAACAACAACAACAACAATAATAATAATAATAATAATAATAACAACAACAACATGGTCTTTATCAGGCCTTTAAAATTAGATAAATACAATAACAGATGAGCAATAGCACACTAATCTGTGTCTTTTAATCTGTGTCTATACCTTGTAAAGCACTTTGTGATCTCTTATCTAGAAATGTGCTATATAAATAAAATTTTACTTACTTACTTACTTTACTACAATTTTTTATTTAACAAAAACCAGAAGTGTTTGACAAAATGACGTACACTGTCACTGCTTCTCTAGGAATTAGCAGTGTAAGTACCAGCGAAGTGCGCTTAAACAAATACACTTTCTTCTTACTTCTTGACTGGATGAGATTTCTAGATAAAAGAAAATATTACTTATTCCTGACATGCAGCCTCTAATGAGTCTTTCAGTAAACACAAAACCAACACAATCTCACCCAAAAATCACTTTCCAATTGCAACTGCAGTCTTGCTGTAACAGCATAGCACAGTTCATCAATCAACTATAAATGAGCTGGGTTAATTAATAGGCAGCCAAAGGGTATCTATAAACATTAATATTCTTCACAATCACGACTGCATCCAGACAGCCAATTGGAAAGTGGTGAGATAGATGTATTGTAGCTGCCTAAGGGTTGTCAGGGGGAAAATGCAAGGTAGAAGAGAGGTTAAGCACCTTGGGATATTTGCAACCTCAACCTTGGGTAGTTAATTGAGGAGAAAACACAAGTGAAGTGTGCGTAACAGTTTCTAGTCTCACATGTGACTGTTGTCCCAAAACAAATTAAACCCTATAGGTATTTTTTTCCATGCAGCGTACCAGTTATTTTCAAACTATGGAAGAACATGTCAGTCACAGACAATTCACCAGAGACCTGCAATTCTCATATGCATGTAATTAGACATGACTTAGACTTTGTCATGTCTGATAACAAGCTGATTAAAAAAATTATCCAATTATGTCCTATAGTTGAGGTCTTACATGGCTCTAGGTAGAAGAGCAGCATTAAATCAGTGAAACTGGGCAAAGATGGTGGAAACAAATGTCTTATACTTGCTCTGTCTGAAACTTTTTGTCCTACTTTTATGTTAACATTTTGTGCAACTGGATCCTGATCACATTGCAAATTCATAGAGATAAGAACTGAATCCTTTTACTATTTTGACTGAAGTTAAAGGCAATTAGACATGAATTACTTAGCTTAATTAGAGAAATACCTCAGGTTAGCCGGGGGGTGCATAATGATTTAATTTCAAAGATGAGAAAGAAAAAAAAATATTATTGATGAGCACACACACGTGTGCACACGCACAATGCTTTATTTTCAAATAGGCAGTTGCATTCATTTATGCACTCATCTTTCATTCATATAATAAGGATTTAGCATTTGATGAGATACTAAATGACAGGCACCTGTCTGAGTTTTGGGCAGTTCTTTATTCATCTCCCATTTGATGGAGTTGTTGATGTGACAAACATCACTAGCACCATTGTTTAGAAATGTCTTTTTGCACCCCCATCTCAGTTTCATTACAAGAGGAAGCAGAAAGTTGATCTTGTAAGACAGCCTTCTGGGTTGCTTAATTTAATCAATAGTAGTTGATTAAAACCTTGCTCTCTTATCTCATACCCTGCACTTGTTATGATTGCCTTTGGGAACTGAAACCATATCTGCATATTTTCAGAATCTCAGAGGATGGATAATACAGTAGATAAACAGCAATATTTTGAAGTACATTTTAATTAAATATCAATGTTATAAATTATAAAATACCAAATTCACTAGACAGTTGCATTATTATTTTAGATAACTGCATTCAATATTACGCAGTGGGTGTCTTTCCTGTTTATGAAAATAAATGCTATTGATTCAGCCCAAGTGGTTTATATTAAACGAAATCATGAATGTAGAGAGATGAAGGAAATTATATATGACATATTCTTAATTTATTGCTAATGAACAAACAGCCAGATGTCAGTGTAGCTGACCTTAAATGTGTAAAAATATAAAGTCACATAAGGTTATTTGTTTTTAAATAAATACCACTGAGTATTCATGCGCCTTCCCTGAGTCAGAAATGTGTTTTTTCTTTTTCAGTGACATTCAGTAATTTAATATTATCTCTAAAGTGCTGCTGTTGATTTAACTTAGCCTGCCAATATATTTCCAAATGTTTTCTTTCACACCATATGTCATAATCTCAGATGTATACGTTATGCACAACGTGACAGGGCTGTATGTAAAGACTAATAAAATAGCCTAAAAGTAAGATTTGTTTTAAGTTATATATTTTCAAAGGGAAACTCTATGACTACTTTAAAAAAATAGGTCAACAAATTTCAAGAAATAACGTAACACCATCAGTAGTTTTACTTTTCCTACTGTTTTGTGCTCAAGCATTAATCAGGTCGCACAATATAAACATAAACCTTAATGTGGAAAATGACTTTTTCATTTTGCTGCATTTTAGCACTTCAGTTGGAAAAGCAAAAATGTGCTTTCATGGGCTTTTTAAACCAACTGATTACTAAGTGCAGTAGTTAGTAGTCATAGCATTCGGTGCATTTATCTGGGATGGAGTCAACATACTCAAGTCACCAGGTTCATCATAATTAAAAATAAAATATGTCCTTCAGGGTGACAGTGTGCCTTACTGATTTGTTTTTAATAGATTTGCACAAAAATAGAAGTAAAATAAGCTGCATCAGGCTTTGGCTACTGAAGAAATACTTGTTTGTTTGTTTTTTTAGCTAAATGATAATGATTATTATTATTATTGTTAACTTTATGAAACAAGTAGTACCACTGAGGCTGAGATCTCTTTTTATATTTCTCTTTTCTTTTATCTACCTACTAAATTTAAAGTGGGTCTATAATGCTTGTGATTCATGGTTCAAACTAACTATTTATATACCTGTATCCTTTAACACACATGTCTTCTCTGTCTTGACTGCTCCATAAGTCTCCCTGTTCTCATTAAGCTTTATTTAAAGAACTGAAAGCTGTGAGTAGGAGGGAGGATTGCAAAAAGGCAAGCAAAATAAAAAGTGTCATATGTGTAAGTAGCCCAGCATATAATGTGTAATGTGTTGCTCAAACTAGAGCCACAAGATGGCATTAGGATTTGTGCCTTGTATTTTGACTCTCCCTCATAACCTTTATTTAACCAGGTAAAAACAAAACTCTTGGATTAAAAATCTCTTTTACAACAGTGTCCCCGGACACAAGGACAGCAGTACACATACATACACATACAAATCCATAAAACAGTTAAGTACAGGCAAAGAGTAGAAATAATAAATAAGTAAAGCTGTCAGGGGCTGGGTCTTACTTTGTATTGTTGATTTCTCATGTTAATATTATATTAAAATCATGTGCTATTCTTAAGTTAAGGGTTGAGTTGAGTTATTTTGTATAACTTATGAGATAATGATATGTTCTAGTATTATTAGTAATTGAGTTGAGTTTTAGTCTGGTTTTTTCTGTGCTTCCCCGTCTATGTAGGTTCCTTGTGTCTCTCTCCTCTGTGTTCCTCTCCCTCTCTCTCTCCCTCTGTCTCTTGTGTCAAGCTTGCATGTCCCAGATCATGTCTCTCCATGTTTCCTGTTTTATTTTGAAAGCCTTGTTACTATGTTCATTGTGCTTAGTTTTACTTTCCCCTGTGGCGTCATGATCATTTGTGTCAGCTGCGTCTCCCCAGGTGTTTCCACTTCCCTCATTTCCCTCCTGTCTATTTAAGTCCTCTGTTTCTCTTTGTTCATTGATGGTGTGTCTGTTTTCCTTCCTCCATGTCATACTGGATTCCAGGTACCTCATGATGCTGGTCAGGTTACGTTCATATTTCATGTTCACAGGTTTTCTCATAATAGTTACTCTTGTATACCTGCTCAGAAGCATGTCCAAGACTCGCTTATCATAGTTTTCACAGTCTAGCTTTTCCCAGTTTAGGTTTTACTTTTAGTTTTGTCTCTGTTCATTTTTGCCTTGTTTTGTATTCGTGTTTTTGGCGAAATAAACGACTCATTTTTTGTTAAGATTCCATTCCGTCTCCTTAAGTGTCTGCACTCCACTAACACACCGGCTGCTCTGCTATGACATAAAGTATAGAAACAACCAAGCTCTAACTTTAATGTCAATAATTTAATATCCTAGTAAAAGTAATTGTCTAATGCCAGAAACAAAATGAATTATAATGAATTACGCAAAACATTTGCTGCCTGAATTAACTGCATTCAAGTTTAAAATGTAAACTAATGTGAGTGTGTAAAGATGCAAAACTGAAGTGCTTGTCACATGTCAGCACAGTATCTGTGCTGTTCCTAGGACTCCACCCTTCTGGACACAGATCTCAGATGTTGCTCCTGGGATCTGCTGGAACCACTTGCCCAGTTTGGAGGTAACCATTCCAGTTATCATGAGGACTACTCCTGCCTCCACCTTCCACATCTTTTTCTATCTCTTCTCTTTGCTCTTGGTATTTCTCAAGCTCCTTGTGTTCCCACATCCTGATTTTACTGTTATTACCTGTGTCTATCACTACAGCCTTCTTCCTCTGCCTGTTATCACCAGTATATCTGGTTGTATACCCTGCCTGCTAGCACCTTGCACCAGGCTATTATGTGCTGGATTGTCTGAGGTTTTGCCTGGTGTTATAGACCTCAGTTTGTATCAGTCTTAGATGTTAAAGCTCATTCCTGTGCTGCCATGGTTAGTGCTTCTGTGCTGTCTTTCAATTTGGCTTTGTCCAACCATTGGTAGGAGAAATGGTGGATATTGAAAAATCCTATATGTCAATAGTATATGCCGTGCAGAGGCCTGTCCTTCTATGACAGTAGTTCTTGCTCTTATTCTTTCGTTCTGCTGCCTGAGGTATTCAATTAAATTTTATTTATATTATAAGGCAGACCCTACAATAATATGACCCCCTATGAGCAAGCACTTTGGTAACAGTGAGAAAGAGAAACTCCCTTCAGTGCAGATTCAGTGCAAAAAGGTCTATTAATACAGTGAGTGAGAACAGTGATTGAAGAAGAAATACTCAATGCATCATGGGAATCCCCAGCAGCCTACACCTATTGCAGCATAACTAAGGGAGGATTCATGGTCACCTGATCCAGCCCTAATTATATGCTTTAGCAAAAAGGAAAGTTTTAAGCCTGATCTTAGACAAAAAAGTAGAGATGGTGTGTGTCTCCTGAATCCAAACTGGAAGCTGGTTCCAGAGAAGAGGCCTGAAAACTAAAGGCTTTGCCTCCTATTCTACTTTTAAATACTCTAGGAATAACAAGTAAGCTTGTGGCACAGGAGCGAAGTGCTCTAATGTGATACTATGAAGTCATTAAGATAAGATGGGGCCTGATTATTTAAGACCTTGTATGTGAGGAGCAGGATTTTGAATTCAATTCTGGATTTAACAGGAAGCCAATACAGGACAAATCTGCTCTTTCTAGTCCCTGTCGGGACTCTTGCTGCAGCATTTTGGATTAGCTGAAGGCTTTCCAGGGAGTTTTTAGGACTTCCTGATAATAATGAATTACAGTAGTCCAGCCGAGAAGTAATAAATGCATGAACTAGTTTTTCAGCGTCACTCTAAAATTAGAAATATCTTGAGATATTGCACAAACGGATTAAAAGCAGTGCTACATATTTGTTTAATATGTGCGTTGAAGAACACATCCTGTTCAAAAATAACTCTGAGTACAATAACCTGAATTTAGAAGCAGAAAACAAGAGGTCATCCAGGTCTTTAGAACATTCCTGCAGTTTAACTAACTGGTGTGTTTTCTGGCTTCATGGATGGATAAATTTGTCATCTGCATGGCAGTGAAAATGGATGCTATGCCTTCTAATGATGCTGCCTAAGGGAAGCATGTATAATGTAAACAGAATTGGGCTTAGCACCGAACCCTGTGGAACTCCATAATTAACCTGAGTGTGTGAAGAGGACTCTCCATTTACATGAACAAATTGGAGTCAACTAGGTAGAAAACCACTGCAGCGCAGTACCTGTACTGCCTGCAGCATGTTCTAATAGAATATTATGGTCAACAGTATCGAACGCTGCGCTGAGGATAAGCACAGAGATGAGTCCACTGTCAGAGGCCATAAGAAGATCCTTTGTAACCTTCACTAAAGCTGTTTCTGTGCTGTGATGAGCTCTGAGATTCTTCAAAAAAGAGCCCCCTGCAGATGATCAGTTAGCTGTTTGACAACTCTTTCAAGAATTTTTGATATGAAAGGAAGATTGGCCTATTAGCTAAGACCGCTGGGTCTAGAGAGGGCTTAAGTAACAATTTGAGGTCAACAAACAAAACCACCGCTATTGGTCTGACACTAACCCACATTGGATGGATCCCTCCAAGACTGTTGGAACAACAAAAGTGAAGGTTTGGTGTGGTATATGGGGTACAACGATAGTGGGTCCATTCTTCATCAATGGAAACCTCAAGGCCACTCGATATTTGAAATTGCTACATGATGTGTTTCCCTCTTTATGCACTGAAGCTGGCACATTCCCTGAGTTTTTCCAGCAGGATGGTGCACCACCACATTATGGGTGCCAGGTCCAAGCATTCCTAGATGAACAGTTTCCTGGAAAGTGGATTGGTCGTCGTGGGCCAGTTGAATGGCCCCCAAGGTCTCACGATCTGACCCCCTTAGACTTTTATCTTTGGGGTCATCTGAAGGCAATTGTCTATGGTGTGAAGATACGAGATGTGCAGCACCTGAAACTACGGATACTGGATGCCTGTGCTGGCATTTCTTCTGCGGTGTTGCTATCAGTGTGTGAAGAGTGGGAGAAGAGGGTTGATTGACAATCCAACACAATGGGCAGCACATTGAACACATTTTATAAGTGGTCAGAAACTTGTAAATAACTCAATATAAATGGCCCACCCTGTAGTTCTGACACTCACTAGTCCTCAGCTTCCCTTCATCTGTTTAGTGTACAGTTTCAGGATTTGGGATGAAAGCCTCCATGCACGTAAGGAGCTTTATTGTCTCTTACTGAATAACTACAAAGCAAAATGCTAATAAAATGCAATGAGGAACATATTTTTAACCTTTACTGGTGAAGTTGACAAACTAGAAGAAGACATGGCAACATAATCATTCACAGATTGGTTCGCTTAAATGAACCAATATGTGAATGATTGTACTAAGAACATTAATATTATTAATTTTTTAAACTAAAGTAAATCCTGGCTACCAGTTTTTAAGTGACATAAAGAGAAATAACATAATCCTGATGAAATAAATAATGTCACTGCAATTTATGATTTATTAATTTTCATTTCGTTTTATTTATTTACTTTAAATCGGTTTCTCTAACTGCCCAGAAAAAAAATGGAATCTCTAAATTAATTTTCCTCAGAGGCCACTGGTAATGATCACTTTCATGCAAGGTTTCCCTTTAATTCTGGAAGTACTACAGTAGACTTTGGCTCAAAAATACATAGAGAAACCTATTAGACAGAACTGTTACATTTAAGTTATTTTAAGTAATTTCTGTTCTTGCATATTATTACATATTGCTAACTTTTAAAAACTTCAAATGGATGACTAATGTACATTTTTTCTCTCTCTCTGTTGACATTACATAAAATTTAACTGATTCTATCATTAATTGTTTTTTCCAACTATGATATTGTTGTGGTGTGGTGGCATTTTGTACAGTGGATTATTTTTTTTATTTTTTTTACACCTGTCCATATAGGATACAAACTGGACTGCACTGCTAACAATGACAGTTCTGTTCTACTCAAGTGTTTCAGAAATGCATGAAAATGCTACATCAAGCCAGCATCCGCAAGCAGTTGAGTGTGAGGATACTGGCTGAGCTTTTATGCTTCTGCTAAATAAATTAATAAATACAATCCAAATGGCTTTTAAAACATGGTTTTCTTTAGTAATAATGGTAACTCAATTAATGAGAAGTATAGTCCACTCGGTGTAAGCTGGTCACGAATGCCACAGTTTTCCTTTGCCTTGGCTGACAAATTGAAGTCATATGAAGACAAATTATAAATTTGTTAATCCTGTGTACTATTGGCCATCAAGTGGTATTGTTAAATGGTAAGACAAACCCTCTCTGTTTGTTAAAGGTGTTACTTTATTGAGGTGCGGGCTCATGTTGTGGTCATGCTGGAGAAGTTGGTCATTGCTCATGTGAACTGTAACACGAACAGTGCATTTATACTATAACCATTTATACTGTTGCTTTAGGTGCATTCTACTCACTGCAATTGACTCTTAAATGATAGGTGTCCCAACTCAACCTTTTTTTTTTTTTTTTTTTTAAATAACAGTTTGTTTCAGAATTTGAAAAACATTTATACAATCTGTCTTTAATCCATCTCAGAATCTATCCCTCTCTACTCACATATACCTAAAATGTATTTAAAGACAAACTGCTCGTGCACACCTGCTTTCAGCCTATAGCTGCCAGGCCAGTTCCACAATAAGCCAAAATGACACAAAGAGTGACATAATTTATAAAAAGGATGACAACGGCAAACACAAATTTCCTGTCAGCCTGGTCACTTGTCATCTTTTAACCTTGGATCCTATGAATAAAACTATGAAATTATTACAAGGAGAAAGTATTGGATGTTTTAATAGAACTTTAGCTTAACGTCTGTAGAGTTATCAGAAGGAATTCAAAATAAAGACAAACTTTGCAAAACTGACGGGCAAAGTTCCAACAGCCATAGTTACAAATTGACTGTTGGACAGTTTGCTTTTTGAAACCCACTGCTATCATTCTACCTCACTGATTTTGACAGGCCGGTTCCATATATTCTCCTCACAATGTGCACAGACATATTGTTGTCACAACAACCTTGGTTCAGCAATTAAAAAAAAAGTATATAGTTGACATGGCTCTGCTGTCCAGGGCATGTCTGTGGAAGACATGGCCAACTGAAGTATTACTGAATCAAACTTAATATGAAACCCATAAAAATTGTGAAGTTATGTGTTTGCTTCCATTTCCACTCTGGCCTTGATATGAATCTTTTTCAAAAAATCCTTTAAAGTTGTGCTGAAACTGGATAAGCTGTCATCTTCAACACTGAGGTTTAAATTGAAGAAGTTGATGATAAAAATACTGTAGGAAGTTTGAAGTCTTAATCTTTATTTATTCTTTTTTTTTTTTTTTTTTTTTTTTTTTTTGTAGTCACAGTGCACAGTAAGAAATTATTTTAACCCAAATACTTGAGTTCAACTTTGGGGTTAAGTTCATCTAAACAAATTAAACAGCCTATGTAAGTTATTCATACTGTATAAGTAATATAGTTGTTCTGGCCATTTTTGTTGAATGTTTATAAAAAACGCAATTTGTATTCATTTTTGTTTTTTCTTTAAAGTTGTAAGAATATGCTGACCTAATTTTGTTATGTAAATTTGGAATTCATTTTATTGTAAATGTTTTTGGAAAGTGATTGGATTATTGGCTTATGGACCCTCCCATTAATCAGGGGATTAAGACCACCCTGGAGGGGTGTGGTAAAGATGGTGTTTTTTTTTTTTTTGTTTTTTTGCGCCAAATGTCTGATGGGAAGACGGGAGGGTTTTTTGACCACTTTTGAAGTTGTTAAAGCAAATTAACTTAAACTTTCGTTTAATTTTAAGTTTTAAGAAGTTATTTGGTTTTTTGTTTATAATTTTCCACAAAATAAACGGCATATGATTTTTAAACAATGGAGTCAGAAGTGCGTTCTAAAATAAACCTCCCGTTGCCACCCACGGCCTTTTCTTGGACGTGTTTGGAACATAAAAGACCGTGACAATAGTTCTCAATGTCTTCATACAATTTGTTCAACAGAGGAGATGCCCATGGCATACACTGCCCACTCATCTTCTCAGTGTTCTAACTTTTTCACACACAAAGACAAAGCTTTAGTTTTGGTCAAATTGGTGCAAGTATCTGAGGCTGGGATATCACACCTATTGTTTATTTCTTAAATATTGCCCTTGACAATATAATGATAACTTTTATAGAGAACAAGTAAAAAAAAATAAAGAATCCATATAGCATTATATTACTCTTCTGTATACCTCTTTTGAATGCTGACATTTCACAGTACTTTTTTGTATAATATCAGGAGAAAGAGACGTTAAATGCAGACCCCAAAAGATTCAGTGGGTCAAGGAATACACCACTAAACCTATTAAAGCAGATTTAGTTTTAATAGCTCTTCTAATGGTTTTTTTTTTTTTTTATGTTTGTGTTCCTGGCTGTTAGGTTTGTAAAAGTGGTGCAATGTGCTGGCAATACAGAGCTTGAGAATGTTCTTTCAATGCAATAAAATGTTAATGCCTGTGTAGGCTAAAATGAACCACCATGGGTCATTCACAATAAGCCCAATCCATTTGAGAAAGGCAGCGCTGCACACTCTCCATTCATAATATACCACACCATTAGTTCTAATGGATGTGGGAAGATATCTGCGCTCCAACAATAATGAAAGAGCTGTTGTGGAAACATTCAACCATTGCAGAACTTGAGAAATAGATTGCAACAATGAAAATCTCTATGAAGTCTATTTGACTCAACAAATCAATCACCATTTTTAACAGCACAGTACAGTATCTACGAACACAAACCTTTTTGTGCTCTATGAAAATCCAGATGGATCCATAGAATAGAGGCATTAGCGGCAGAAATGAATATGTCACCATCTGTAATGTCCAAATCTTTATATCCGCTTCAGAGATATGAGTGGTTTATATCAAACATGACTGCCACTATCCACTCTTAAGTATTTTAACTGTTGCCGTTGAACAACACAATTAACCTCCAACTGTTACATTTAAATTTCACTGGCCACTTCCTAGTTGTTTTGTGCATGTCTCACCTCAGGCCCGAGATGCTTCCAGGCGGCTTAGCTGGATAAATATGTCAGTATGCTCCTTTTCCCTGAATATTCAGTTTGTGACAAAACATATTAAATAAATTGTACATAAATATCCTAAATGACAGTATACTGCTGACTGTTGGTCAGTATTCTCTAATACAAACCATATGAATATAGTGGTGACGAAGTCCTAAACAACAACTAACCCTTTATGATGTGACACATAAAGGGATGTTTTCATCCATAAGAACCACACATTGAAGAAGGTCCTGTTAAAGTTTCAACACTGACTCTCCCAAAGTTTCCCTGACATTAAAAATGGGTCTGGGCTTTTATTAATTAGGTTTTAGCAGAAAAACATTTCTCCTAAGTTTACAGTCACACTAAAGAAAAGTCAGTGGTTGCTCCTTGATTGCGTTTCATTTTTTTTTTTTTTGCCCTTGGAGACCAGCTGCAAGTAGGCTGGCAGCAGTCACTCTTAGACAGCTTACTAAAAGTCTGAAAGTAACTGAACTGCCACCTAATTTATAAATGTTAATAGATTTCCAACACACTGTAAGCAAAATCAGCCTATTCACACTAGTGAGTGCATCTCTTTGCAATGGAGATTTGTCTCAGGTGATTTCCAGCTGGTTGTATTCTGGTTATAGTCCTATATAAAAAGCTGTCAGGTACTAGTGTAATTTCCCTTTTAAATTGTCCTCCTGCAGCAACTACTGTATGTCATTATTTGCAGAAGAAATTCATAATTCTGTTTCAAATCTGTGAGGTTCTGGTTGAGTCTGAATGTGATCACTTAATGTGGATTTGTGTTTTAATGTGAATTACTCTGTATATATGCAGCAACAGAAGACAACGAATTTGGATTTTTCTCAGATTTACGTAGTTAATCGCTGTTTTACTCCAAAAGGTGACCTGACTCCATCTTCTTGCTGTTTTACTGCCATCTTAATGCACCAGACAACTGGCTGTGAGTCACAGATGAAGCAACCATTTGAAAGGCAAAGAAATTTCAGGTTCATTGCACACGGTTACAACACTTTTGGTTGTGCTGCAGTGTGTGACTGCAGGATTGGAAATGAATTGTGAAGGTTTAAGTTGATAAAAGTACTGTACACATATGATCTTTATCTTCATAAGTACCTTAGTGAAACATGCTGTTAAGGTTTTGAAACTCCTGTTAAAATAAACAAAACAGTCAATGACAGTCAGTTGAATTAGGAATGCATTTAACACTATGACCCTTGTTCAAATCTGATGTTTTTACAACCCATCAAGCCACCCTGGCATCCTCTTTTGGTTCTCTCATAATCACTAGAGAGTTTTTGTTCAAAACACGTTTTTGTTATTTCCCCAAATGATTGATATAATCTCCAATTATTGAAAGCGCATAGAATCTAAGTCATCTCTCCTTAAGCCAGACCTTCCCAAAGTGTGGGGCCCACCCCCCAGGGGAGGCGCAGAGCCATTGCAGGGGGGGGGGGGGGCGCGGTATGAAAAGGGGGGGAAGAAAAAACAAAACGCTTGGACACTGCTAGCACAGGGCGCCCACAGAAATGCAAAGCAGGAGATGAAGTATCGCTGAATATGTTTCCAAACCAATTTCCTTCTAAGCCAAAGACTAGAAAATATGGTGAAGCATATCTTCCCTTTGGCTTCACCTGCACAGGGTCCGAGGTAGGTCTCCCCTGCAGAATTGGTTTTCCCTGCGTCGGGAGCAGCGCCGGGCTGTTTAAATCACGGACAAACAGCATCCTACAGTTGTTTATGTTTTTAAACCCATTTTGCACAGAGAGGCATTTTTTGAAAAATGCATTGATAGCAATGTTAAATATTATTACTTATTATTAAATAATCACACCGTGACGCCTCTGCCTTTCTAAATGGAGGGACAGTAACTGCGTGTGTATATGTTAGCGTGTAAAACCTGAAGACGGTAAGATTAACAGTAATAGCAATTCATCTCGGTAAACAATGACGTGGCGCACAGTGTGACGTGAAAAAAGGCACATACCTTTGACGTTGCGTGACGAACTCTGTACTCCTCGTCCACATGTAAACAGGAAAAAGGAATTTTAAAAAATCTCAGTTTTCGGTGATTCGAAACGGCGTTTACGTGTGGACGAAACAGCTGCGTTTTCAAAAATATCCGTGTAGGTGTGGGCGTAGCGTAAAAGAGTTAGTAGTTTACTTTCTTACTACCTGTAATTTATTACAGATTACTTGTATTTGCTTAATTGTTTACTAAATGTTTGAGGTGTGAAAGAAACCGCAATGGAGCAAAATATTGGTGTGTGTGGTTGGAGGATGTGGTTGTGCGTGTGCACGCGCGAGAAACGAACATTTTTCTTGTAAAACAAAGGGGGGCCCAGCAAAAAAAGTTTGGGAACCACTGCCTTAAGCTAAGTTTCAAACAATGCAAACACTAACTTCTCCAGAGATGGCTATGGGTGTAATACAAATATTATACAGTTCATGTTGCAATCACAAGTAGCCCTTGTGATCTGCGATAAGTCTGACCCCTTTCCATTATTACTGTGTGAAATGTCTCAAAGCAGTGGAAGTGAGAAGCATGCGTTTAATGTGGTTGCACTTTACTGGCTTAGATTAATCTACGTCTTTCAAAGATGCTGATGGTGACAAAGGATGAAAAATATAGATTCAGCGTTTACTGAGGCTGCACTGTCCTAATTGCAAACCACAAAGCACTTTTGGAGCATAGCAGCCTGTTTCCTTGACCGTCCCCTGACAACGTGAAACTTGTGCCACTGTTACCCCAACCCTCAAAAACACTTTTTTAAATCCAACTTCCCCTGATCCCTGACTCTCGTCCCTCTTTAAAATGTACTAAGCAAAGGGCAGATCACCAAGCAGTATTTTAATAGTTAATTTGGGAGGACATATATACAGTTTATTCTAATTTTTTGTAGCGCAACACTGAAATACTGTAATTTTGTATCTAAAGGTCATTATTTGACTGCTCATCTTGGATGCTGGTGGCCCATGTAATTTGAACTCTATTATCTTGTCAGACATTCTTAGAAGTCATAGGCACAGGTCAATTATGTACCCTGACACTTTTCACAAATTGTCTGGATTTGTGAAATTTCCTGTCAAAATTAGACTTTAGTGTAGAAGGAGTCGCTTTGTGAATTGCAGGTTGGATTTTTCTGGAGTTCCAACACACACAGAAAGATTTGGATTGGGCGTCTCCCAAGGGTATATGACAACATTACAGGAAATGCAAACCAAATTTATCATGGGTATATGAAATTGAACTGCACTTGTGACTTTTTGGAGAGCGGTCCAAGCTCTTTACAGGTTTCTGTCTTTTTGTCTCATCTTTCCCAGTGTGGACTTAGTATCTGTCAGGTCATTATTTACCACTGTTTCCAGTCATGGTTTGTACTTGATGTATCATGCACTTTTTATCTGATGTAATATTGAGGTATTGATGTAGTATTTTGTGGGATAAATGCTGCAACCCAAG
Source organism: Maylandia zebra (assembly GCF_041146795.1). Classification (NCBI taxonomy): domain Eukaryota; kingdom Metazoa; phylum Chordata; class Actinopteri; order Cichliformes; family Cichlidae; genus Maylandia; species Maylandia zebra. The sequence continues at coordinate 15,304,300 of NC_135168.1, read as the reverse complement.
ATGCAATAAATGATGGATGGATATCATAACTGAATTCTTTCATGTACAAAATGTTAGAATTACAGCAAAGTGTTTTCCTTTATAGTTCCATTACTAGTTATCCAAAAAGATCTTCTAAAAGCCATTTTTACAGATATGCAACTACTGTAGTGGACATCATGAGTACCAGAAAGGAAATAGACCTAAACGTTTGTTTTAATGTATGATCATGTATGGAAGGATCAATGGGGGGGCAAAATAAATAAAATTATATATAAAAATTCCCCTCTCACCCCTGTGGGTGCTCTTTTGTCCTTCAAACTTTGCTGTTCCTAGGACTGCACTCTACTGGACAGATCTCAGATGTTGTCCCAGGGATCTGCCAGATCCACTCGCTTAGCATTGTTGCCTTCACCCTCCACATCTTCTTCCTTCTCTCAGCCCTTGGTATTTCTCGAGCGTCTCGGGTTCCTTCTTCCTGATGTTGATATGTATGTATATATTTATTATTTTTGTGTTCCGCTGTAAGAGTGTTGACAAAATCAGTACACATCCAGCAATATAAACACATGCCAGAATACCCCATACTGCCTTTGTTGCTGTTGCCACATTAGGTGTATCCAGGATCACACTTTGCCATACTCTCTCTCTAACCCACGCACGCACGAATGGCTGGCAAAGTTAGTAAATGCAGTGTCACCAGAGAATTTTAAATGCCAGTATGAGCTGGAATTCACCTTGAATTAGCTTATTTTCTTTATAAATATTTAATCACCTTAAGCATTGATCTCACTTGTTTTAATATAACGATATTTTTACAGCCGAGCTTGCTCTGAGTGACACCTTGTAAAATCAAACCAGTTAACCAAAATATCTCAGTTACATTGTGCGTTTTTCTTTATTTATCTTGAATCCTGAATAAGATGCGGTGTGAGCACAGACTAATAACAGGAAGACATGACAGCTGTGACATGCAGGGCAAACCAGATTTGAGCACACAAGAATACTAAAAATCTTTGTGGCGGTTTGGGATTGCGAATGAGCCAGAGGGAACAGACTAACATGTTTCTGCATTCAAATATGAGACAGGAATACTGATCGGCTCTTCACACTGCAGCTTAGTTTAGTCTCCTTAGTGCAGTTGCATAGTCTTAAGTGAGAAGCCCTATCATTAGGCATACATTTTACCATGTTGACAGGAAGAGAGTGAATGGAAAGCAGCCTCAACTCTGATTCCACAGACTGTCTATGTGGTCCAAGAAGCAAGCACAGTTGGGAGTGACTGAAAAGCAGATTATTACTTTCATCCTCCTCCGAAATCTTTGAAGCTATGCAACAGTAGGCACAGTCCTTGAACCTGAGACGCAACAGCCAGCTTTAAAATTAGAGAATTCAGTCTGCTTTGTATTCACACAAAGTATCTCGTAGAAGAAATGTAAATTTCAGATGCACAAGACTGCATCATTATTCCGGTCGGCACATTGTTAAAAGCAGGCAGACGGATGTAGATAATTGGTTTGCTTTGCAGTTACAGTATTTAAAAGCAAAGAATTGCGTCAAAGAACAGCAAAAGGGTTGAGTTTTTAACTTCGCTTATCTCAAGGTGGCCAGGCAATAAAAAAAAAAAAAAAGATAGTCCAAGTTTTCTGGAGCATCTCAATGATCAAAATCATGGGGTAAAATCCATACAAGGTTCCTAATGGTGTCAGAAATCTGAGATGAGCTGTGAAATTGTTCTAAATTGTTGTTACAATGACAGATGAAGAAAAGGTTTGTGACACAGTTGGCAAGAAAGACTGAATTTAGGCTCAGTTACTACAATAAATATATTGTATTACTACTACTACTGCTACTATTTGTAAGTTTGTTTTCTGCTTTTTTGCATGTTATTTTAAACATTTGGCAGTTTAAACAATATCATACAATATAGTTTGTTTATTAAAATAACTAGAACTTAAAGTTCAAAATCTCATGATCTCCTAATTGCAAAACTCAAATATATCAATGAATTTGCAGGTACTTGGTCCAGCTCTTGTAGCTGATCTATATTTTGTTCTGGTGGATAGAGCTTAATGAAACTTCATAGCCTCTCTCTTTCATGAGTAAATGAGAAATTAAGCATCAGAGACAGTTTCTCATTTCAGCCTAATTAAAGTTTTAATTGCTTGATGTTGAGCACAGCATGTTGTGAAAAAAGCAGACTCACCATTAGGCACACCAAGAATCAAAAGAAGCACTGAAAATACAAACAAAAATATTACACGGCAGCTCTTTTGCATAATTGGTCATGAATAGTCAACTCCCCCGAATTTCTTGACAAAATGAAAGGGGTGGGTCCATGTTTGTAAACACATGCACTTTGACAGCTGTGTTATGTGCAGAGGTGTGGACTCGAGTCACATGACTTGGACTCGAGTCAGACTCGAGTCATTAATTTTATGACTTTAGACTTGACTTGAAAAAATGTTCTAAGACTTGTGACTTGACTTGGACTTTTACACCAATGACTTGGGACTTGAATTGGACTTGTACCGGTTTACTTGAAAAGACTTGATATTTTACCCCAAATATAAAATTTAACATGCATATTATATAGAGATTGAAAATGTGACGTCATTCACGGGTAGAACCGCAAAGGATTCTGGGAACTCGTGGCAAGCGGTACTAGCGCACGCAGGCTTTCAATTAAAATCAGTTATACAGCGATAAAAAGAAACACAAAAATGTCAAGAAGCTGTTGTATCATTAACTGCAATAGCCGGTCGCATGACAGCCACGGGAAGCCGACGGGTAAAGAGATCGGTTGTTATCGGATTACGTCGTTGAAGAGAAATTGTTTGAGCCATGTTTCCGAAGTAACAAAGAGGCGACGGATGGCCTGGATTGCAGCCATTCAAAGATCAAATATAACGTCCCAGAACACTCCAGCTCACAGGTTAGTCTGCTCCAAGCATTTACACGAAGGTCAGTGTTTTTTAGTAGTTAAGACATCATTTTTCTTAACATAATTGGTGATATAGGTTACAAGCAAGAACAGAAATTGTCGCACTATGCTCCTTTATTTATTGTGCATAAATAGTGAATTGTCCTGACACAATATTGCGTTTCGCTTCTGTTATTATGGTACATTGACAAAAACATATACTTTTATTCACAGGATAAAACAGGTTTTTTGTATCACTAATTGCCCAGTACGATTACAGCATACAGTATTATTGTCACTGCTACATTTCTGTGATGCTACCAGAAATTATTTCCACTACTAATTAATTACCGTTGAGCTCAAAGGTCCTATTAATAAACGGTTAAGGAATGTGTATTTATGACGACAATTTGTGAGACTGGTAAACTTATGATATGTACGATGGTCTTTACTTTCTACACGGTGCATTTCAAGGTCCTGCACCCATCCGTCGGTAAACTGTACCTGGGCTTGTTGCAGTGACCTGAAGTTACTAAACTTCATGAGTGTATGCACTCACTCCAAGAACCGTATGATTATAAATATGCATATAAATATGCTAAGATGAGATAGCTGACTTCATCTAACTAGCAAATGTTGTCCAGGCTACGTTGGTGATACAGTTTTTTTTAATGTGTATGATATTTTTGTCATGCGATTTTAAAGCTGGTCCTACAACCGCATCCAAGAATAACATGCAGCTTATCTCAGAACTGTCGGTGAAAATTATTCTTGGAGCTAGGTTTAATTGAGCTGCATTTTAAAGAGGTGCAATTTCACAATTTGTGTATATTTTCTAAGTTCACTATTTTGTCATGTGTTGAGAAAAACACAGATTTAAAAATTACATGGTCTAATATTTACATTTAGCATAACTGCAACATTATTTTTTCGTTTGTTTTTTTTAAAGACTCGAAAGGACTTGAAATTCAAAGTTTCAGACTTGTGACTTGACTCGGACTTTTACACCAGTGACTTGAGACTCGACTCTGACTTGCCTGACATTACTTGAGACTTACTTGAGACTTGAGGATAAAGACTTGAGACTTACTTGAGACTTGCAAAACAATGACTTGGTCCCACCTCTGGTTATGTGCATGTTTATCTATTATGATTGAGCAGTGTATGTATAAGACGGCAATACTGAGAAATACAGTAGGTGGACAAAAGACCTGGGAGGCTAATCCTATTAGTTTTGCCATCTCCAGGAATCTACATTTCACACGGCTGGGTTGAAGCTAATGGCTGCTGGGTGTGCATGCCAATCTCATTAGAGCCAGGTGTTGGGATTCAGCTCGCTATTCCTTCTTTTCCTTCTTTGGCAGTGTGTATGTGCTCTCTAATGCTAAGACCTGACAGTGGCTTGCTACAGTTTCTTCTCATCCTGAGCCCAATGGACACCCGTTGTGACAAAAATTGAAGACTTTCAGATCTTTTGTGATCACTCAGCCCCATCTTCCTGCAGCTACTGGTCACCCTGTAAAGGAAAACTGCAGCAACTCATTTATGTTTTCCATTACAAGTGCACCTGAACTTATGGCCTACATTTGGAGTAACGTTTGCTGAATTTATTATTATTATTATTATTATTATTTTCATGTTATGCTTTTTGGAAAATCAGCACATTTTGCTTTGAAGCTGATTTGTTCTTGGATGGATGGATGGCAACAATACTGTCATTTTTAAAGCAATGTTATTCATTTTGCAGAGTCTGTTTTATATTTTATCCTGACAACTCTTTGTGGCTTTCATGTACATCTAAACTCTTGTTTAGTTAATTATTAACATTTCAAATTTAGTGATGGCACTAAAACTGATTTATGGATGTTGACTGACTTGTTCACTGATATTAATCTTGAAGTAAAAAATTTCTAATCCTAAGGCAATCTAGCACATTTGAATAAAAATCTTCAATGTTGTGTAAAAGGTGAATGCTGCAGTTAAAATTAAATTTCCTGATGCAACACTGTAGACTGCATTCATTCAAGGCCATCTGTCTTGAAATGTAAATCTTAGTCTGCCTCAAAGTAACTGAGTGAAATCTTTTTAGCCAAGGCCTAAAATATATATCAATCTAGTAGTTGCATGCTACTGTACAGGCGACACTTAGTTTTGGTAATATCTGTTGTAAATTTGGAATATAAAACCGAATATTTTCTTGCAAATAAACCACATAAAAGTAGCAACAATAAACTAAAATAATAAACTATTCTGGCAACAAAAAGATAATGTGTTAGATAATTCAGTGCTAGCGTTACTGGTTGCTTATCTTTGTAAATACTGTGTTTCAAAGTTTTGGGGGAAAAAAAAAAAATCCTGAGTCTTCAAGTCAAGGAAAGCATGCATGCTATACCACTTCCCTCGTCACCTGTATCTGAGTAGAGGACAATGAATTGAATGTGCTGACAGCTATACGTAGACAGCACCAGTTGTCATAGAGATTAACTGTCAATCCAGCTACCATCTGGCATTAAAGTCTGATGTACTATACATCCCTCAGTGACTTCCACACATTTTAATGCGCCACATAAAGGCTACTGCAATTCCTATACTGGCAAGGGCACTGAGCATATACAGGCACAATAGTTCAGTTGCTGAAAGATCAAACAATAGTAACAAAAGCACCTCAGCTTTTTCCTCCAGCTTCTGCTTATTTTCATCGTAATTAATTGCACTTCAAGAACAGCCAAAAATAATAGAAATGTGATACGTACATTGCTTAACAAATTTATTTTTATGACCACCTCCCATAAAAACAAGACAACACAAATACTCTAGAAATCTTTTATAAAACTAAAATTAAATCTTTTATTTATTAGGCAAATAAACTAAATTTTGTGATCATACCCAAATTTGAGCCTGCACAATGGACTTCTCTGAGAAGTCGGAAGTTAAACAAGCAGAACATTTAACCACTACAACTATTTTCAGGAACGTGAGTAAATAGCTGTAATTTGGCACCTTAGTAAAAAACTTTTTTAAAAAAAGGTAAAGTATTTTACGTTTTTAGCTTTTCTTCTTCTTTTTTTCTTTTTTTTTTTAAGGCACGTTTAACATTCAGCAACAATTATGTTTTATAAATGGAAAATATCTAAAAATAGGGATTGGGCATACTGGTGGATTGTGTTAATTTAAGAAAAGTGTGGCATTAACCTCACACTGGGCCTGTGGTCTAATCAGTGTGTTAAGCACTATATCAGTTTTAGATTTAGCAGTAGGTTAGACCAACATTATCCTTATGAATGTTACTTCACTATTGATGATTTAGAATGATGAGTGCCAAATGTTGTGCTGACATAGTTTAAAGGAGCACAAGATGAATATTGTATTAATTCCTTTAAAGAAAAAAAACTTTCTGGAGGTTCATATGTATGATAGATGTTGTTTACTTGGTAAATAGGATTTCTAACTACATTCATAGCAGTCTATCCAAATCACTATGAATGGGCTGTACGATGTAGCTACTGCATGTCAAATGAGCACCATTTCAGGACTGCAGACTCATCACCCTAATGCAGTCAGTCTGCTAAGTAAAAAGTGAGGAGGAGTTTTCCTTGCCTTGCCTGACACATCTAGAATATTACCATGAATTCCAGCTGGAAGCCTCATAAATCATCGGGGCCTATAGGACAAAGGGGATCACATGGCACCCGAGTGCAGGAGATGCTAAAGGGTTCAGCTTTAGTAACGATAAGAGCCTCCATTCAGAGAGCAGGGTTGTGGGAAGTAGATTATCAGTACAAGTGAGGTCAGGGGATGGAAGTATAATTAATACTGTATGAGTTAAACCTATGACATGCTTCCCCTGCTATCCACCACTATCTGATTTAAGCAGAAAGGACGAAGGAGAAAATGTGGGTGGAGAGAAAGCACAATGGGTGGGTGAGAACTGGAGGGTGGGGGACCCTGCGAGTAGTAAGGAAATGCTTCTCTCTCCCTTTCCAGAGCTCAGTATTGCTCTGTCTCTTCTTATTAGAAAGCTAATGCAACTGTCTGTTCTAATACTGGAGAGCAGCTTTTATTCTTTTTTTTTTTTCCTCCTTCACAACCTTTTTCTATTCCGTTCAGCACTAATCTGTGCAGTGGCAGCAGATGATAAGACGGGGCACATTCGCTTACTCTCTGTGCTTTTTACGAGCTTTGTCTAGGCACAGACCGTACAGTCATTTGTTTCAACAACTTTACAGTAGAATTTGAGTGAAAAAGGTCAAAACTTTTTCAGGTGAATTTTTCTGTTGAGTTTCTATCCTAATTCTTTAGAGGTTTTCTGTTGATATTGCCCTCCAAAACCTGAAAGAAAGTAGGAACTTCTTTGTTTTAAGCACAAAGAAGCCACAGTTTTAAGGCTTCTGAAGTGCACAAAGTGTTGGAGCTTATGGAGGTATTGTTCTCGGAGACAGAGGATGAATTTTAGAGTGAATTTAAATCTTCAAGCTTAACTTTTACTGGCACTTGTATTGTAAAGATCAAACATGTCTTACTGGACCTTGAATGCAAACTAAGAATCCCCATCCAGAAAGAAAGAAGGGATTCATGAGGACTTGTCTGTAGATAATTCTGATGTAACTCCACTTCTGGCTTAATGGAACTGCAAAGCACTGAGAAAAAGACAATTAGCTGTGATAAATTCACATTGTGTGCATTTTCTAAGTTCTTCTTTGTAAGAACAGAAGCGTAATACCTTAAATGTAAATGTCAGTTTCTCTTCACAGCTTTAATGTTTTTGCCTCTCCATAAATGACTGCATTGATTAACATGCAATTATGAGCAGCAAATAAGGAATTAGGCTCTTGATAAGAAAAAAATAATAGGAATGGAGTGATGTGCCACATCGGGGAGTTCATTGTAGCTAGTTCACTCTGAAAATGTCTTCCGTGGCACTGTTTGTGAAAATAAAATGGTGTGCCATGTTAGTAATAAAGAGGAAGCACTCTTCACAGTTCAGCAGCAATGCTGACAAAACAAATGAATAATCTGGACTGAGTATGTTGTTTGTAGATTACCAAGCCTCCCAGGGAATAAGGTTTATAGTTTTCAGAACAATGTACAATTTAGCTTTTTTAAGTAAACGCAGACCTTTTCCAATATACTTTCCATTTGGGTTTATTGCTTGACAGAAGAGAATACTTAAGAAGTCTGTCACTAAATATCACCGTATGGGGAAAAACAATGAAAATGCCATGCGATTTATATTGATGACATAAGAGGCTTCTGACCGGAATTCACTGCCAGAGGTTGCGAACAAGTCCATGCACAGCAATTATGCACAAAAGAACACCCCACGAGACCTGAAAAATACAGCACACCCTGTAAGTGTCCTGATCAATCACGTTACAGATGTTAATGCCTGAAGATAAAGTCAGAGCTGATTCAAGGTGAGAACACTACAACGCTCTGTCAAGGCCACACAGCACTGCGAGGTGAGGAGGAAATATGCTTTAGGTAAGATCTGGGACAGCCAAAGTTGAAATATCTCATTGATTTAAACTAATCCTTGCTACTTTTGTGATCTGTTAAAGGCAGTGTTGACACGTGGGTTAAAGCTGTAAGTCAAAGGTACTGCAAGCAAACCTTGATGACATTTGAACACCTTCTAGAAATGCATTCAGTGGTAACAAAAGAAAAATCCTTATTCAGTATAAAACCTACAATATATTATATCCAGTGGCCTTTCTTACAAGTAAAAAAAATCAAAAGGTGTCACTTAATGTCGTGGAAGCAACATTTATAGGGGCAGTCTGTGGCCAGCAGACACATTAAAACTTTGATGTCCTGTTGTGCAAGACATCCAGGAATCATGAGGCCCTCATAAAGAAACCAGTTTGTTGAAGTGGATACCCCAGCGTGTCATTTGGTACTCGTCAGGTCCTCTCTTGCCCTCGTGGCATGATTAAACTTTGGAAGAGTCATCAGATTTGCTGGCACTTGGAGATTAAGCTGATCTCAGACAATCCCTCAAGCAGAGGCAACCCTCCGCCATTGTAATTTTATGCTAATAGAGAGATAACTTTCACATTGTAGCAGGCAGAAATTCAAAATTCTCTCTCACTCATTGCTTCTTCCTCTCTCCTCTCAAAGTCTCATTTTGTCTTCCCTCTCTTTCCGCTATTCCTCCTTTAGATTTTGATAAAGAACCCCTCTGGACACTATTTAGTTTCAGTCAATCTAATCTTGTGTGTGGCTCTATATGATTGTGTAACACTTTCTCAACCTTTTGTAAATGTAGTGGATATACAGGATAGTTTTAAAGGATCACACAGGAAGCTTAAAAGCTTTGTTCCTTTATATTTGTGTCTCGTTTGTTTCCTTGTACATAAGCTCCAGTTGCTCTCTCATTCAGTGTGTTTTGAACTTGTGCATTTTCTGGATATCAGCTGGTTTCCAGGTTCAAAAGAGTTCATTCTGTACTAAACAGAGGTTGTTTTTTTTTAACAGTTCTTTGAAGTATAAACATTGCTATTTTTCCACTGCAGTGCTGTTTTCTTAAGAAACAATTGTGTCTGTGTTTAGAAGTTATCACTCAACATTGGCCACGAGACTGGCTAGCAACCGGTTGCTAGGGAAACATTGTTCTCAGAATGTTGGTGACTGGTTGCTGAAGATTTTTGGTTGGTGCTGGGTGAAATCAGACAACCAAGTTCATTGTCATGGTTGCAAGTAACTCTGACTTGACTCTGACTCCCTAAGTTTAAAAAAACAGGTGGAGTTCATGACAGTGATGAGAATGTAATAAGTTTGGTTCTCCTCAGTGATTTGAAATGAAATGGAGACTTTTTACAGATTTTGCAATTCTTATGGCTTTTGGGAAAAAATTCTATGGATTAGCACAAGTTTTTAGGACGTTTGAGTCCCATTCATTGACTGTAGAAAACAGTCAATGGTCCCATTACATTTGGCATAAATCTAACACAGCGTGTTATAAAATGAATATCATATCAACGGTCAAACACAGCGATAGTACTTTAATGCTTTGGCTGCTTCATTCCATCTGTTTGTGTCCCGAGATTCAAGCATGCAAGTCCACCTTTGAAAGGCAAAAAAGAATATTTTCTTTTTCTCCATTATTTATTAAATTGTGTGCGTCTTTATAAAAAATCTTTCCCTGCATTTTCACTGCTTTTATTTTAGTGCCGGTTATTTAAAGCATAAAAATTGTCAAAAAAAAGACTAACTAATTTAGCACTTCATGCAACATGCATAAAGTCAAACCCAAATGCTGTCTGTAGGTATGTTAAGCCAAACTAGCACAATTCTGCTGCTAAGAGAACAATAATACTATACTGTAGTTTGAAAATCAATTCATCATATGTGAGGGAGTCAAGACAGATATCTAAACATGGGCATGTGTACTTTTCTTTTATTTGCAAAAAAGAAAAAAAAGCCACACAAATGCTTTCACATTTGTTGTAATGATGTCATTATTGTTAAAATGACTGATAATAAAGCCGATCGGTGACAGATGTGGACTGACACAGCTTGGGGGAAAGAAGAGATAGCTGAAATATTTTGACTTCTCTTTAAACCACCTGTAGCGTCAGCCAGATGGTGGAGTTGAAAGGGAGGGTGTGTTGGGAGGGACATCTCACTGATTATGTCCCTATTCACTTGAGGGTGCATCTGGTGTATAAAGAGTCTGTTCATGCTGCCTCTCCTCAAGCAGTAACCACTACTTTTTTTTTTTTCATTTTCAGAATGTCGAATATGAAGCGCTGTGTTTTTGCAATAAATTAGGCATAATGAGAGTGTCCACAAAAGCTGTCATGAAATAGACTTTGTTGCATTCTTTTGTTGAACAGTAAGCTATCTCATATTTAGAGCTGAACAGCGCCCTTTTTTTTTCTTTGTTTTTTTTTTTGTTCTGTTTTTTGTCATTCATGATTGTAGTGTGTCTTATAGGTAATGCACAACTGTATTCATTCATTCACTTATTTAATTTTTTTGTAAACGTTTGCTGGTCTTCTCAGATCAAAAATGAAAGTAATAGTATCTTCGGTTTCGAAGATAATTCTCGACATTAGATATAGCAGCTAATAAAATGATAGCACTGATGTAGTATGACTAGCTGTGTTTTTGACCTTTATATCCTTTCACACAGTGTTATTGTATGACCGTAATTTATATCTTTGTAATAACAATGTTTCAAATGTCACTGCAAAGGAAGTGTTAAGGTGAGAAAGGGTTCACACAACCTACAGACAATAATTACTTGAACTGGGAGCGTTCCAATCTCTTATGGAGCTTAATGCTGAATCTCAGTTTATTGTTACATTGTCCACATTGTATTTTAATGTTAACTCAGCACTAAAATAAAAGCAATAGTATTTAAATAGGGGTTTTCTGCTCTCACTGGCGACTGCAATTCCTTAACGCTTGGTGATTTCTGCGGCAGAAGAGACACATGTAATGCCACTGAATACATAACAGTAAATAACAAAGTGTTTGCTAACAGCGTTGTTATAATAATCTAAAAGGTCAGTGTGTTTAAAAGTTGTTGCAGAAGAAGAAAAAAATATCCTGCCTTTTTAAAATTCCCTCTACACACGTTTTAAGACATGATAATCTGTTTAGAACAGTAATTTGTTGTTTTGGTCATTTTCCACAGAAATATTCTATTAACCTCTTTAATATAATCAATGAGCAATTTTTAATATGAAATGGGTCTACCAGCCGGGGGGGGGGGGATATGCAGTGTTTCAACTAAATTCAAAAGTTTCTCAGAAAAAGATGTGTCCCTAAAAGAAATGTGTTTGGTTGAAAAATCTCATACACACACACACTATGAAGGAATTGATTCAGTTGTAAATGCAGACCTACCACAGCTTCACATGGCAACAGCCCACTCCAGTGACAGCAAAACAATGCACCCAGCAATGCCACCACACTGCAATAATGGCTCAGGGAATGAAGCTGAGATGGCAAACCCATCAGATCACAAGGAACCTGAAGCAACTGTGCTGAAAGAAAAATCTGCAGGCTCCACCCTGACACCAACAGCTCCAAAAGAATCTGAGATGGCTTACTATACAGCGTAAGTGCAACAATGCCTATGTCATGACTGCTTGATGGACCTCTATCAGTCAGTTGTTTTGCCACAAGGGGGACCTGCAGTGCACAGTGTTAGGCTGGTGGTTTTAATGCTGCTAATCAGTGTGCTCTACACAAATATATATATATATATCTGGCATAAAACAGCTGCAGTGATTTAAAGAAAAATCCAACATTAAAAAGTCTTTTTCAAGGGGGTGTTTCTTACCATGCAGGTCTAATTATCTGATTCCACATCGTCCGACTAGACAAAATATTAGCACATCTTGCTAGCATTGCCCTACTTTCCACCATGTCATCAGGGTTGAAAAACGATTTCATCTACATCTCCCTTCATGAGTGAAATGGGAGCAGAATCAATTAAAGATCATAACCTTCAGCTTATCAGTCTATTTCATCGGACTAGCAGGTGGTCCTGATCATCTTTACTTTCTGTATACTTGAGAAGCAACAGACGGATGCCAAGCATAAACACTGCAGCTTTCTGGATAATTTGTTTTTTAGGTCTAGAGCTACAGTAGAACAGAGGCTCTAATTTGTGATATAATGAAAAGAGAAGCCTAAACTGCCCCATTGACAGTAGAGGTTGCTGAAGCAGTAGATAGCATTTCTGGACTTCTAAAAATGATGCCTACAATTTCATACTTAAATGAACTTTATTATATTATGGGGCACATTCCCATCAATCATAAAAAATATGCATATGCATACACACCCTGAATTAATTTGTGAAAAAGGTTTTCTATAGATGTGTGTAGATTCAATTTAAATATTATCAGTAAGAAGTTTGTGAATGTGCAAAGTATATTTCAGTGAATGTAAGAAGTTGTGTATTTTTTCCAGTTCAACATGGGGGACTCAAGCGCAGGACTCCAGAATCAGCTGAACACAAGCATTTAAAGAGTTCACCAGGTGTATATACAGGAAGTGCAGGGCAGTGCTATATATAACAATGTGGGGAACGGGGCTGCAGGGGAATCCAAAGGGGGGGAATCACTCGTTCTCCAACTCTCCACACTCACGACCGCAGTTCCTTTCTCCACACTTGACACAAAGATTCACACTGGAAAGGTTATCCAGGAGGTCTGTAGGCAAGGAAACGAGAATGGGTTACAACATTCACAATAGACACTTGAGTTAGCTTGAGCTGTAGCTTGACTCTCACTGACGCATCGTAGACAACGATCCAGCGAAGACCAGCAGACTCCTCCTGGCTTAAAAAACCGTATTGACTGCATTTTTAGGTAAACAGCTGCAAAAAACTTTGTTTGCAAAACAAAAAAAAGAGAGAAAGTTGTGTTTTCAAAATTGGAGTTCAAGTTATTTTTTCTTCCAATAGTGTTAATATACTACACAGGTCATAAACAAGATGTTTTTAAATTTTCATTGTAAGTGGGCTAAAGCAGTTAATTAAAAGTAGTCTAACATAAATGTAAATGCTGTAATTTGATTATTTTAATAAACAATGTAACTTGGATGGGTTCGATGCTGGTGTGACCACAGTGCACGCGTCTAATGTTGCTCACAGTGGTCCAAGGGATCGCTCAGGGAGTTTGTTTGTTCGCTCAGACACATGAAAAAATAGAGGGAACATTGCTTGGCACCTTACACTCAGTGAGTTGATTCTGAACTCTGTTCTAGAGCCAAGGTCTGAGCTGTAAACCATTTAGTTACAATATTTAAAATACAGTTAAGGAATTATCAGTAGATTAGGCATAGAAAAGAGAAACTTACCAGGAAAGAAATGAGTAAGAAAAAATATTTACATACACTGCTGCCCACAGATATTATGGGATACAAAGGGTTAAGACTTCACTTTTTTAGACCCAGAAGGTAAGTAAGTCTGTCTGAAAATTATTTAAACAGAACAGTATAATGGACTGGTCTAAATAAAACAGGTAGACAAAGGGAAGGAAGTTAGAATTGCTGTATGCGGTTAACTGTCTTACAGGTTTCAGTTACTTGCTTTTTTTCGCAGAGTGAATACTTGAACATTTTGAGTACACTTCTAAACTTGTGAGGATTCATTTTTAAATTTAAATCACTATTATGGAATGTATACACGAACTGAAGCGTAAAAGAGGAAGTAGAAATAGAAATAAAGGAAAGGTAAAAAAAAAAAGTAACATGAAGCACTTGAAGAACATGAAAGGGAACACAAACACAGCCCAACATCACACAGGAAAAGGTGCACGGTCAGAACTTTTACTGACACAGTAAGTACTACATCAATATCTAACACAAGTCTACATTGCAACATGGGCACATTTCACTGGCCTCTAACCAGCAGGCCATCCTGTCATCCCAAGAGAATACAGACTTCAGGACTGTCTGGACAGTACAATTGTAAGAGATGAATAATAAGGTCATCACAAGAAGAAGAACAGGACTGAAATGACAGGTACATAGGTCCTTGCCTCTCTGGACTTGTCACTTTTCCTTTTACGTACGGAAATATCACACATCTCTCTTCTGCATGTTTGGATCCAAAGCTTTGTATTTGTTAGTTTATCGTCACGTGTTTATGTTCAGTTGTGTTGTCTTGAGGATAAAGTTTCAGGGAAAGATTAGTAATACTCCCTCTAGAACTCGCACAATAACCAGAAATCAGATGTGAAATAACCAGTTCCTGTTGGAGGTTTCCTTCTATTATAAAGGGAGTTTTTCCTTCCCACTGTCACCAAAGTGTTTGCTAATAGGAAGTGGTATGATTATCTGGGCAGTGTTGTGGTGATTTGACACAATATAAATAAAACTGAATTGAATGTGAATTGTACCCATCAAGCAGAAAGATAGCAACTGTTCCACACCACCTTGTTGCTGATTGGTGGGCTATACACAAGGCTAGGGCTAGAAGGCTATAGTGAGCCGTTAGGGGGAAGAAAGTTATTGCAAAGATTATATACAGTGACATTCACTACATATTTGCATTTAGCACAAAACAAAATGCTGTCTTGAATGCCTACATAAATTTCTTATCTGATAAGGGTCTAAGAAAAGTGTAAATGTGCACTGACGGATGCGCACTGGGTTAACAATATAACCAGTGAGAGAATGCAACATTTAATTACATGCTCTGCTCTTTCTCACTCAAGAGGGGTTATTGCCTTTTTTAAGCAATAAAAAACACAAATTGAACTTTAATCAGATGTAGGACTTAATTTTTCTAGTCTTAGTTACACAGATCAAACTTGTTGTTTAAATACAGAGTTGAAAATTTCATCCTCTAAATTGACTACCATAATATTTATGAACTGATATTAGTCAGCCTGTTGTATAGAGATATTTTCTAAATCCACGAAGTGCTTTGTGCTCTGCAAAAAGGAGTGTTATGTTATAATATGTATACTTTATTATGGGCTAAAGCACACAGTTACTGTTCAGTTGTTGGAGCAAAGAAAAGTGTAACACTTTCATTTCCAGTAGAACGGAGTCGTCATGACTTTTTATCCAACAAAACCATTAAGGATAAAACATAATTTTTGCCCTTCTGCCTGTGCACCTGTTAAAGTAAAACATAATTTTAGCCTCTTCTGGAATCCATTATCAGACTGCTAAAGAATGCTTAAGAAATTTCAATGAGAGAAAAAGGTCAAATGGGCGATGGGAAATTAAGCAAACCTTAGGCGTCTTGGAATTACAAAAATAATAGTGTCCACCGTATAGTGATAATTATCCAAAAATTAAATGGAGGGCTCACATTGACTGCCATTCCTTTAAGTAGTCAGGCTAACACTACGCTGAAATAATTTATTTTGCCATTGCCACAGGTGGAGCATAATACTATGTGCATTAATATTTAATATTATGAATTAAAAGTTCCCTTTGGTCCTCAATAAATTCTTTTGTTAAAATGAAATTAATCAGTTTAATTAAAGTTAATATAGAGCTATGGATTCAATCATTAACTCATCCAAAGGTAATGTCAAGGATTCACTTCCTGTACTTACTTAATGATCAGCCTATATAATTGTCTTTCATGATTCATATAAGAGAGGTGTATTTTAAATTGTTAAGTACTAAATTGAATTACAAGAATAGTAATGCTTATATATATATTTGGGGCTTATGTCATGTACTCAAACAAGAACCAGGTCAGTTTTTTTCTTTTCTCAAAAAACACGAAGGAAGACAGCTGGAATTTCCCCAAAGGATGTTTAAAAGACAAATGCCCACTGATTCTGATTAGGATTCTTGGCACAACAATAAGAAACTGTCCTTATAGCTGATATCTGATAAAGCCTACCCATAGTCCAAGTGACTGTTCCATTACATACCAAGCATTTGACCATCATTTCAGTCTGGTCAGTTAATGTGATGACGCTAGAAATTTGTTAACACCTGTGTGCCACTGTCTTGGCTGTGATCACACAACTATTTGTTAATTTACAATGCAATTTCCAAGAAAATGATGAAGATTTTTGTCACCAATTCCCAGTGTGAAGCTCAGCTATTGTCACTGCCAGCCCCTTAGTAAGCCTTGGCAAAGTACATACTGCCATTTGTCTCCTCTAACACAAGTGAAGTTGCCAGCTAGTGCTTTTCATTTGACAGTGTGGGGTTTCAGTGGAGGGCTTCACATCAGTTACTTCTATTTTGTCATGACAACCAGCACAGTTTATACGTCTTTTCTGAAAATAATGTACTTCCCCTAATTTTAAGGAAGGTGGCAAAAGCATGTCAGGCTGTAGTCGACTCAAAAAAAAAAAAAAAATGGCCAGCATTAATGGAAAATTGTGGGTTGTTCATGTAGCATAGTTAACCATGAGTACTGTGCATACTCATAGTTAACTGGTGAGAGAAGCTAAAATCTGAGGTAATATCAGAGAATGATATCCTCAGATTGTTGTATATTGTTCACCTGTAGCAAACATGGCAACTGTAAGCTATATAATTCCAAATGCCATTTATTTTATAGCAAAAATGTTATGGATATTAATTAACATTTTGTTTTAGTTACATTTACACTCTGTTTAAATGAAGAAAACTAATAGGCTAAAGGTGTTTGATTCAAACAGAAATATGAGTAAATGAATAGTTAATTAGAATTATGTATAAAGCATAACTGTCAAGCAAAGATTCACAGCCTTGGCTAACCAATGAAGAGGTATACTAAAGATAGAAGCCTGAAGAATAAACCAGCATTTTTTTTCACTAAACCATCCACGGTGTACTCTCAGTGGCAGGGGAACAATATGGGGGAAAAACCCACCAAGGCTACAGACAGAGCGGTACTGGAAGAGCAAATGGGAGAAGAATGCAACACGTAACATTGCTCAGTAGCTAGTGGAGCTAAAAGCAGACCACAGCAATCTCCCTGAACAGGATCCAGCAACCATCACAGCTGAATTGAAAGGAATTGGCAGGGATACCAGAGGGGTAAAACACCAGCTACCAATAGATATAGCAGTCTCTCATGACTATAAGCTTTGTACTAAGGCCTGTGTACTGCCTGAATTGACTACAAGGAAGCCTATGTAACTCAATGCCCCACACATGGATCCTGGAATGCCTAGAACTGTATCCATGGAGATGTGGCAAACAAGCCAATAGTATGAGTTCCCATTATGTGCGGGATTTACCAAGGAGATGCACTATCCCCACTGCTGTTCTGCATAACCCTGAACCCCCCAGTAAGGTCATTAATAAGGCTGGCTACAGATACACACTACAGAATACAGCAAACATCAGCCATCTCCTCTACATTTATGTCTTCAAGTTGTATGCCAGGGGTAAACGAGACATCAATTCATTTATCCACATGATTAGGATTTACAGCAAAGACAGTGGAGTTTCATTCAGACTAGAAAAGTGTAGTCGGAAGCAGGGCATGTGGCAGACAGAAAGTGGACCCAGATCCAGGACTTGGAGTCACAGCTTTATTTGCTAGATACAGGCAGAAACAACTAAACATAAGGCGGAGCACACTAACTGAAAAACGAAAGGCTGACGGACCAACGGGAGACCACGCAACATGAGGGAGAAAACAGACTGATGGAAGCCGCACACACAATGAGGGAGGACGCAACAATGAACAGAGAGATGGACAATATTTACATAGGAGGGAATTAGGGCAGAGTGAACACAGCTGAACAGAATCTGACTCACAAGACAGTGGAAGCAAAACTGAAGATAACTCACACGAGACAAGGGATTGGAAAAATAAAAGAGGGAGTGACTAACACAGAGACGACTAATTCAAATCAGTGTTATTTACATAGTGCCAAATCACAACAATATATTACAGCATATATCATATATCATCATTTGTCTAAAAAAGCTTACAGTTTCTTAACTGACAAAAAAATCACTATCAATTAGATGTTACTGCCTTTGCCCTTTTTATGTGTAAATGGTCAGAAATCGTTTCCTGTTTTGACATTGTTTATTAAAAAAAAAAAAAAAAAAAAACTGTCAGGGCCACAGCCAGCAGGTTTTAAACAAGCCATGCCATGGTTGAAAAAAGCAAAAGAAAATCTAGATCAATTATTGTTGTTGTTTTTTTAAAACATGCATGATTTTCATTAAGTATCACACCACCATTATTAATAAAACTAAAGAGTGTACAAAATGAAACCAGGAGTAACAATTATTTTTTTTCTTGAAATGCTTAGATCACAGGAGTATTTGAAAGAGTAAAGTGAAGCCATTATCACATCCAGGAGGCCTTGCTTTGTACTTTAAAGAGTTAGTTGATGTCTCTCCCAGTACAGAGGAACTCCAATTTTTCATCTTAGAAAACATCACCACCAAATCGAGATGTGGAGGGAAGAACTATTCAGTGAACTCCCAGGCACCTGTCCAACCTCAGTTTAATTGAGATGGGTTTCAATGACAGAGTATTACGTTACCTTGACATCCTTTGCGTGGTGGTAATTGTGTTGTTTGCCATATGAACAGAAACCTAGTCACGTAATTGTGACCACAGTCATTCTCTCCAGCACCATAACAGTACACTGACCCATGATGCATTATCACATTAATGCCATTGGTCATGTCTGTGCAAATCAATCTAATCAGAGACTGGTGGTCTGGGACAAAGGGAAACCTGCAGCGTGTTTAACCATATTAGTTATGTCTACCTTTTAAAGTTTAATGGTCATGAAAGCTATTATATGCCCCTATGCTTCTTTTGGTCTGCTGTTATTGTGTACATGTGTCAGCCAGTGATGCCCTGCAGCCAACAGTTCTAAGGAAACATATTAAGGAAACAGTCAATGCTTTTTTGCGGTTCATGTTTTTTTGCCATCACGAAATATGCAGCACAGTTAATAGATCGTATTCCAATAATGCTGTTGCTTTAGTTTCATTAGAATATAATGGTTGCTGCTGGATAATAATGCTAACGCCAGCTGCTTATTGATGCAGCAATAACAATTACTGCAGTTTTCTTGCTTCATATACAAACATATTTGCATTCATTTGACATATACTGGTCTTTCTAGACTTATGTAAAGTCAAATTTCAGCAACACCAATATGTTTTTTTTTTCTTTGAAGTCAACTCAAACTTCTCTCCAAACCCATATTATTTCTGAACAAAATCATATAACAGAGTGTGAAATTACCCAGAGGCCCTTACTGTCTGCGTTCTGGGACTGAGCAGGCATTTGAGGGCACTGGTGCATTCTGAATGGCTGCATGCTGGGCCTGTGCCATCTCTGAGGATTACATGAATTAGAATAAGGTTTGCTGAAGATATCCGGGACACTGAAGAAATTTCACACAATAAGTGTTTCTGCTCAGTGGGTACATTTCGTTCCCGAGTGAATGTACAAGCAAAACAGTCAAATGGAAAACAAAAGAGAGATTAAACAACATCCAACATCTAAAGTGACTCTAGAGGTTACACTGTACGTACAGTTGTTTTTATGATTATTAGATATAAGGCATTAAGTCCCTCTAAACCCTCTAAGCTAAACTTGGTACTAACTTCACAGGTCCATGGGGAAAAAGATGATTCTGGGATATTAAAAATGAAGAACAACATTTTATTTTTTTTATTTTTTTCTGGATAAATATTTACATTTATAATTCAGAGTTTTTGGTCATTAGTAAGGTAAATATGTACCTATTTGTGTACTTATTTGTCAGAGTAGTTGCCTGTAGCTCACTCTGCACCCCATATCACAGATCTAGTGTTACACTTGTGATAATTATAGTGAAGATTCTCTCTGACCAATCAGTGGTATGCAGCTGAGCTTGCTTTGAACCCTGGCTAAGGTGCATTGTAGCAAGATACACTCAGGAGTCATAATGTAAGGTACAATTATACAGTGGCTTATTAACGCAAATATCTGATATCTAAATATCAGCCAAACACATAGGAGCAACTCAAGATGCAACTTGGAGACACAGGACAACCTGCTAAAATGTAAACCAAGCATTAGAATGGGGAAGAAAGGTGATTTAAGCGACTTTGAATGTTGCATGGCTGTCTGTACGGTTTACAGAGGATGACCTGAAACAGAGAACATATCCTGTGAACTCCAGTTTTTCTTGTTCATACCGGAGGTCAGAGGCACTGGACTGATGAGTTCATAGTAGGGGTGGGCGATATAAACGATATACGATAGAAACAATATAAATTTGGCCAACGATAGAGCGGTATAGTCAAAATCTCTATCGCGATAGCGCATGTTGATGATGTCATCAAGCTGCGCTTGTTTTGGTCGAAAGTATTGCAGTGGCTACAACCATTATCATCTGCAAATTATGCCGATAGTCATAGCAAAGAGATGAAGCACTTTTGAAATATGGGGAAAGCCAAAAACTGCGCTTCCTCCACTTCCGTAACATTGATACATTAATGTTGGCCAAAGGAGCTTGCAAAGAAAAGCATCTGGACTTCTTTAAGTTACTTGAAGACGTTTCACCTCTCATCCGAGAGGCTTCTTCAGTTCTAAGGTCAAATGGTGGAGAGTCCCAGATATAAACCTAGTGGGAGTGACCCCCCACAGAGGGACAAAAGGACCCCCTGATGATCCTCTAATCGTCTGAGCCAAGGTGTGAAACTGGGTGTGGGTCCCAATCAGCCAGAGTTTCGGGTGACTTCATCGTGAAACCTGGCCCCACCTTATCATGCGAATTCCTGAGATCAGATGGCCCAGGATGTGAGTGGGCGTTAAGGCGTCTGGGAAGGGATCTCAAAACTGGATTATAGATGGCAGAGAGTTGGTGTCGTAAACCCCGCCTCTGTTCAAAGATGGTTGCTCACAGTGGACATAGATGGCTTCTTTCACTCCTCTTTCAAACCATCTGTCCTCTCTGTCCAAAATGTGAACATTGGCATCCTTGAAAGATTGTCCTTTTTCCTTAAGATGCAGATGGACTGCTGAGTCTTGTCCTGTGGAGGTGGCTCTTCTGTGTTGTGCCATGCGCTTGTGAAGTGGCTGTTTGGTCTCTCCAATGTTAGAGGTCTGGGCATTCCTCGCTGCACTGTACAGCATACACCACGTTGTTAAGTCTGTGTTTTGGCGTTTTGTCTTTCGGGTGATCCAGTTTTTGTCTGAGCGTGTTGCTGGGTCTGAAATGCACCGGGATGTCATACATTAATGTTGAATTCTCTCGCAGCTGTTCTATTCCCATGTTGTTGCAGTATATTAATGACCAACCTCGTATTGTGGATGAATAATCTCAGTTGTTCCCCTGACTGAAGTTTGGCCCGTGTACAGCATCCTGCTATGCGATTGCATTTGTCCCTGACCACCAGAATCCCTCACGTTAACTTTTATCGAGTGGAAAAAAGGTTGGCGTTCATCCTCCAGCTTCACTGTGCTAATGTTATGCTAACATATCTGTGTCACTAGCAATCACGTAGCACAACATTATATACCAGGTAGTCCAACTACAGTAACCCTGCAAACGCCACTGCTGTTTAGTTTTCTGTCTTCATTTATGTCGGAAGTGGTAGCAGAGCTGTACGTTTTAATTCGTTTCAAAAATCTCTCAGTCAGAACATGCTGTGTCATGTTTAGGTGGAAACTAGCGAGCTAATTTCCTGTTAACTTCTAACTCCGTTAAATTTAATAAATTCTGTTTTCATGGATGTTAAACTTAATTGATACACCCGATAAAGCAGCAACGCTGATGATTTTATTAAAGATTAAAGAATCCAGACCGTTTTTAACTCTTAGTGTTCGTTTGACATTGGGACCTGAAGCAGATGGAGTTTTGGACCCAGATTACTCCGCGAAGCTCCTCACTACGGCAGCCGTAATGCTCTGACAATCCATCAAGCAGTGCGGCTTACCAAAGTTGTACTAAAACATTTAACAGGTTTCTGCACGCCCAAATCGGTTCGAGGTCAGTAAGCACAACCAGAATTCATACATAAGGCACACTCTCGATTTTTGAGAAAATTAAAGGATTTTAAGTGTGCCTTTATAATGTGGGAAATACGTTATACAGAAGAAAAGAATATATCGCGATATATATCGTTACCGCACATGCTTCAAATTATATCGCCATATGAATTTTAGGTCATATCGCCCAGCCCTAGAGAGGGAAAGAAACAAACACAAAACAAGGCACATGGTAACCGATGGGCTACAACAGAAGACTACGGCAGGTGCCGCTCCTGTCATCCTGGCAGTAAAGAACAAGACACTAAGGTTACAATTTTAAAAGTTTCATTCAAAATTGTCAGGCTAAGGAGCTTTGATTTCTGCTGCAACATTTGGTAGTACAGGGTAAGTCAGAATATGGTATAAGCAAGATAAAAGTATGGACCCCTCCTATCTTCTGTCAGTGTTTCTGGCTGGTGTCAGTAGTTTAATGGTATTGGGGGATATTTTCTTTGCACACTTGGGGCCCTTTAGTACCAATCTGCATAGTTTAAAGTCTATAGCCTACCTGAGTATTGTTGATGAGTATGCCCATCCCTTTATGACCAACGCGTACCCATCTTCTGATTACTTCTTCCAGCTGGATAAAGCATCATGTCACAGAACTCAAATGATCCCAAAATGGTTTCTTTGACGTGGTAATGACTTCACTGTATTTAAATAGTCAAAACATTTAAGTCCAGTTAGAGATTTGTGTCACAGATGTGCAGCCAACAAATCTGCACCAGCTACATGATGCTATCATACCAGATCCTCGTGAAAAAGGTAAAAGGGTAGCAGCAAGTGCTACCTAATGAAAGGTACTATCCACACTGAAAAAAGGAAAGTAGAATGACTGTAGTCAAGTCATTCTATTTAGTGGAAATGAGGCTCCTCAATATTGTACTGTGCTTCAGACAATTAAAAAAACAAAACAGAATAGACAGACAGGGAGCAGAAGGCTCGTAGGCTGATAAGCACTACCACTAGTATTGTGGCCAGCTTAATTAGCCAAGAGGAAATTGGGCTCTAGTCCATATCAGTTAGCTCCAGTGAAGCCAATCTTCTAGGCACCCCTCAAGGTGAACAGCCATGGTATTGGCTGTCTATAACTGACAGCCAATTTATCAGAGTGGGTTCAAGTGAAATTTGGTGGCAAAGTATCCCCTTTATCAGCTAGCCAGTTTTTCAGGAGGCTACTTTATCTTGGTTACAGCCATTTGCAATTTCATTTCTTTATTCGAGCATCAGGATTGTTTATATTATACATATCACAGTAGAACAGTATTGTAAAGCATTTACAACATCTGCATTGTCTGCACATGCAGGTAAGGTAATTTCTTTTTTTGATCAGAAGCAGTTGGGTTTTGTTTTTTTTTGGTTTTTTTTCATCAAATGTTACAACACTGCAAAGTAGCAAACAAGCTAAAACCACACGAGGGAATAAACAAGCAGCAGGTGCTCAGGGCTGTTGGGCAGTCTGTGCTTTATTCGTTTTATTATTCAATTTAGTTTTTTTATATGCATGTACATGTAAAGAGGAATGAAAGAAATGCAAATTTTGCAAGGAAGACAAAAACCCATGGGTCTTTAAAAAACAGTTCACTTCAAAAGGGAATTTATGTATTAAGCTCACAAATCATGACACAAGTGAATTGGACATCAGTAACTGAATCATGGGACTCTCTAAGCTTAAAGACACAGTGGAAGAAAGGAGTGTGTGGTGTTGTTCTTCTTAAAAATTGGAGTGCAAAGGGAGTGCAAGACTCAAAACTAAAGAAAAGCAGTGAATCAATATGGCTTGATCAACAAGCCTTTCAACCCCCCGCAGACATAGCACAGTCATTTTGTGTCATGGGTGAGTAAATATTGCACTTTTTGTTTCATAAAGGCCAGAAAATGTGGTAGTGCTTTGTTCTTGGGTGCACCTCCAAGGTCCTGAACCAACTGGGAGAGCACTTTCCCTTCCAGCTATTCAGCTAAATCTGGACTGTGGCAGAAGCATTGTGGAACAGCTGTAACTAGTGCTTCTTGGCACACAAACCCTCAAGAAGTGCTTGTTAAACGAATTCATTTAAGGGAGCTTAAGATGCACAATAAGGATCAGTCCTTGTTTTCTAAACCCCACCAAACAGCTGAAAATAAATGCTGCTTCCCCACTGGAAAATCCAATATGCTGGAAGCCACACAGGGCAATGCTGTATTAATGAACTGTGGAACATATATAATTTCAGGCATCAAAGTGTTGACATTTTCATATGCATCAGAATAGATTTTTTTTTTCAGTTTTAGGTTTATGAAAGTCTAAAGATGTATTCAGATGCAGCTTGCAAAATGTGTAGTCAAAAATAATAAGTTATTAAGCTAGGAAGCAGGCTGAAGCTGAAAGAGGAGGAGTGAAGATCCTCTGCAAACATAGACAAAGTAATTGGATTGTGACAAGTGAGCTGTGGTAATCCTGTGAATTTTGCAGGTGTTTACATTTTTCCGTGTTATTTCCCTGCAGCACAGTCTAATAGGAAGGACATTATTGCCGACTATGGATGACCAGTTGATATTTCCATGAGCATTCATCGCTAGAGCAAAGTTTATTATGCATTTACATTGATTCTTTTGACTGAGGGCAAAGAATATTAAGCAGTTTGTGTGTCAGTATATATGTTAAATGTAATGGTCCTTGGGTTACAGTTAAGAGTTTTTGTTTACTTAATTCTAGTGCGTTATGTACTTGATGTTTGTTAGCTTTTTGGACTCTTCTTATTTAGTGTAAACCTTCTTGTGCGCATGTTATGAATCCATCTCCTGGTTTGTTTCCTGTTTTACTCTAATAGGTTTCACATTTATCTTCTTCCCCTCCTGTTTCCAATCCCCACTTAGCGCTCAATATATAACTAGTCCTATTTTCCTATTTGGCTTTGTCCAGTTTTCGTGTGGATTTGTTTTTACAGTTTGAAAAGATCCAAACAAATCCAAAAGACACAGTCTTCTTGCTTTTTCAATTATTTCAATGCCGTTTGTTCAGTGGTACTTTCAGCAGAAATCAAGCACGTAATGCTGGCTGTGTTGTCATCCTCCAGAAGCTTTGCTCTGACAGTTTCGTGCTAAGTTCATGTGCTGTGTAAACATTCTAGCACACATGCAATAGCGTTTTGTAAGTATCCACAAAGTATAATAAATATGTAACGGTAGGGCTGCATTCAATCTTGTCTCTTCCACAAGATGGAACCAGTGTGACAACTCACTCAGACTCTCTTTGTTTCATTTGACATTGTCAGGCTGTCAAAAGCATCGCATAGGGATCATATGCTTGTTTTGTGTTTGTATTATAACACAACGTAGTTCAAATTAAGTCTGTACAACACATACGCAGTTGTAACTGAAAATCACTACAGCATTTCTGAAGTTTTTTACTGAGGTCCTTTACTGATATTTTCTTTTAGTCCAGTTTGTCCTAATAACTAACATTTCTTCTTTAAATCCCTCATATTCTCAAGAAAAGTTTATTAGGTAAATGAGTTCCACAGTAAACACCCTGTCTTCATTAAGATGTCCAAATAAAGGACATTTAGACTTTAGCTAAATACAGTGGGGCAAAAAAGTATTTAGTCAGCCACCGATTGTGCAAGTTCCCCCACTTAAAATGATGACAGAGGTCAGTAATTTGCACCAGAGGTACACTTCAACTGTGAGAGACAGAATGTGAAAAAAAAATCCATGAATTCACATGGTAGGATTTGTAAAGAATTTATTCGTAAATCAGGGTGGAAAATAAGTATTTGGTCACCTCAAACAAGGAAAATCTCTGGCTCTCACAGACCTGTAACATCTTCTGTAAGAAGCTTTTCTGTCCCCCACTCGTTACCTGTATGAATGGCACCTGTTTGAACTCATCATCTGTATAAAAGACACCTGTCCACAGCCTCAAACAGTCAGACTCCAAACTCCGCCATGGCCAAGACCAAAGAGCTTTCGAAGGACACCAGGAAAAGTATTGTAGACCTGCACCAGACTGGGAAGAGTGAATCTACAATAGGCAAGCAGCTTGGTGTGAAAAAATCAACTGTGGGAGCAATCATCAGAAAATGGAAGACATACAAGACCACTGATAATCTCCCTCGATCTGGGGCTCCACGCAAGATCTCATCCCGTGGGGTCAAAATGATCATGAGAACGGTGAGCAAAGATCCCAGAACCACACGGGGGGACCTGGTGAATGACCTGCAGAGAGCTGGGACCAAAGTAACAAAGGTCACCATCAGTAACACACTACAACGGCAGGGAATCAAATCCCGCAGTGCCAGACGTGTTCCGCTGCTGAAGCCAGTGCATGTCCAGGCCCGTCTGAAGTTTGCCAGAGAGCACATGGATGATACAGCAGAGGATTGGGAGAATGTCATGTGGTCAGATGAAACCAAAGTAGAACTTTTTGGTATAAACTCAACTCGTCGTGTTTGGAGGACGAAGAATACTGAGTTGCATCCCAAGAACACCATACCTACTGTGAAGCATGGGAGTGGAAACATCATGCTATGGGGCTGTTTTTCTGCCAAGGGGACAGGACGACTGATCCGTGTTAAGGACAGAATGAATGGGGCCATGTATCGTGAGATTTTGAGCCAAAACCTCCTTCCATCAGTGAGAACTTTGAAGATGAAACGAGGCTGGGTCTTCCAACATGACAATGATCCAAAACACACCGCCCGGGCAACAAAGGAGTGGCTCCGTAAGAAGCATTTGAAAGTCCTGGAGTGGCCTAGCCAGTCTCCAGACCTCAACCCCATAGAAAATCTGTGGCGGGAGTTGAAAGTCCGTGTTGCTCAGCGACAGCCCCAAAACATCACTGCTCTCGAGAAGATCTGCATGGAGGAATGGGCCAAAATACCAGCTACTGTGTGTGCAAACCTGGTAAAGACCTATAGTAAACGTTTGACCTCTGTTATTGCCAACAAAGGTTATGTTACAAAGTATTGAGTTGTATTTTTGTTATTGACCAAATACTTATTTTCCACCCTGATTTACCAATAAATTCTTTACAAATCCTACCATGTGGATTCATGGATTTTTTTTTCACATTCTGTCTCTCACAGTTGAAGTGTACCTCTGGTGCAAATTACTGACCTCTGTCATCATTTTAGGTGGGGGAACTTGCACAATCGGTGGCTGACTAAATACTTTTTTGCCCCACTGTATATGGATGGCTTATGTGTGTGTTTGGTATTAAACTCAAGCTTTCAAGCTCATTTTGGTGTGTTTTTGTTTTCCGATGTTCACATTCTTCCTTTTCGTCTGATGTCTGGTAGTGTTCAATTACCATCACACCTGTCACAAAATTAGATGACTCCTTGTTGAAGACAACATGAAGTATGATGCCGTTTCTGCTTCTCCGCTGCTGATATTACCCAATTACATTTCAATCAAGGGAAGCATGTGTGGAGTATAACAGAAAATTGGCACTGATTAGCATAATTCTTTTTATTGAGATTCGATCACCCTAGAGCTCAAACAAAGTAAGCTCATAAAGCAACCTGCATAGCCAGAGCTAACGTAATATACTTCTCAAACTACTTTTAGAGAAAGCGACCTGGAGTGAATTTAAAGGAATTTTAAGAAGCTTGTTCAGTTTAAACCACCTGGGACAAAGTTATTCTTGGTAGGCCAACCCAGACTGTAAAAGCTGAAGCCTGTAGCGTTTTCACCATTTGGTTAAAATGGGGCCATTGGCATCAAAAGACACAAAAGGCGAAGACTATTCCACATCACTGCACAACATTTCATGGGAAATATACCTTTGTTTTCAGCTGAAGGATTTTCCCTTCGTCTTTGTGTCTTTGTTTTTTTCCCCCACTTGTTAAAAATTTAAACAATTCAGACAAAGCCTGAAAAGCTCAATCTACCATGAAAGAATTGAAAATGCCCACTAGGAATTCGTAAAAGGTAGCCTGACAAAAATAAATAAATAAATAAAAAACACTGGGGAAAAAACCCCGTCATGTATACACATATTAGCTGTGTGATTTTCTGCATCTTTGGGACAGGCAGCCCTATAGATGGTGTATATGTAGAGTCTTTCAAGCAGAAGACACACCAAGGAAAAGAGAAAAGTGTTGCGAAGGTGGTATCTCACCTACACAACCATCCATACAGAAAATGCTTCAGAAAAAATTATTTTTGTTACCATCATGCGCAAAAACAAGTTGGATGTCTTTGTTTATTGATCCAAAAATCCTATTTCACAAGTAGATAAGCATCCAGTCCAACTGAACTAAGATATGTGCTGGGATGAAAACCTTGGGTCAGTTATTCAGCCTGTGACTGTGGGAATAAATATGGCAGACTCAGGGATCTGGAAAGTAATTGTCAGTCATACCAGGTGGATTTCTGTGGTGGCAGGTGGTCTTACACCTGCCCACATAAAAGTGCCTAAAAGAAGCTGATTTGGCCTATTTGGGATGATCAGAAGAGACCAGCTGTTTTCAGTGTCTTTAGGCTTTACAGATGTCAAATTATTTGTATCATGTTGAAAATATTACCTTGCACATGTTTGCATTATCTTGCAGCATAACATAGACAACAAAAATAAAGCCAGAGTAAAAAACAACAACTATATATTTCACTGGCTTTTTTCATGTTAAATGAGAGCTTTTTTTTATAGGGTGTCAGAGAAAGTAAAACTATGTACATATTCTACATTTGGCAACTGAAACAATTGATTTTAATATTATTGATATGGTCCCTATTTATGAGATGCATATATATATGTCCTGATTTTGGACCACTCTGATTATAACCTTCCATACACCTGACCAAGCAGCTTCTTTCCTACTTCCACTGTATTGATTACTTTTGTATGCCAGACGTATCCTGGAAGAAATCCTGGTGTATAATGGGCATTGCATTATCCTCAGTATGTGGTGTCTTCATCCATGTTGGGTCCTCCCCGTTGAGGCAGGAGTAATTGTTTTTCAAAATGTAAAAAAAAGATACACCACAACTTACTATATGCTTTATATACAATTACATTTTCAAGTAATGATGGCGGTCTGCAAGTTTTCATCATCACCATAAAATCGGGCATGAGTAATGGTAAATTGCTTTTTAGCTCTCAAGATGGAATTGCATAATTATGCCAAAACATAAAAAAAACAAACACTGAAGGCACACAGGTTCAATATTTCTACTGCAGATTGTCCTCTGATTACCTATAGAGCAGGGGTGTCAAACTCAAATACACAGTGGGCCAAAATTCAAAACTGGAACAGAGTCGCGGGCTAACATTAATATTTATTGAAATAAATTTATTCCTCCAGATATAAGAATGAATCTTTTCTTATGGACACGTTTTGCTGAAAAACTGAATATGGAACATGCAAAGCTTAATACTAAACAATATATATATTAGCTGTATAATACCAGTAGGCCAGCTCTAATAGTAATTTGGTATGGCTTTGCGGGCCAAATGTAAGTAGGCTGCGGGCCAAATTTGGCCCGCGGGCCAGAGTTTGACACCTATGCTGTAGAGGCTTTAGAAAGGCAGTTACATTAGCCTTAAGCCAGACACAATTTCAAAGTTGACAGCTGATCACACTGAATGACAAGCATTGTGGAATAAACCTACCCAATGAGGACAGTGAGTTTCACTTTTCTACCTAAAGGCAATAAGTTACATATTGGGGCGATCGTGGCTCAAGAGTTGGCAGTTCGCCTTGCAATCGGAAGGTTGCTGGTTCGAGCCCTGGCTCTGACAGTCTCAGTCGTTGTGTCCTTGGGCAAGACACTTCACCCATTTCCTACTGGTGGTGGTCAGAGGGCCCGGTGGCGCCAGTGTCTGGCAGCCTCGCCTCTGTCAGTGCGCCCCAGGGCAGCTGTGGCTACAATGTAGCTTGCCATCACCAGTGTGTGAATGGGTGGACGACTGAATGTAGCGTAAAGCGCTTTGGGGTCCATAGGGACTAAGTAAAGCGCCATACAAATACAGACCATTATATTTTCCCATTTCTCCTGCTGCATTCACTGTAGCAAGAGGCAACAATGCTCACATGGAACCAACTGGATGAAAAAGGGTCGCCATGTGTTCAAAAAGATATAGGTGCCGTTCAGCAACAGCTTTAGATTTTCTTTTTTTTCCATTTGATGTTTGTCTTTGTGAAAACATGACATGCAGGTCAAGTGGAGACAGAACACGGATCATTTTCTGCTCATTCAAAAAGACCTCCGCCTGACATACACTTGACATAAAGGCACAATCTCTGATCCAGACATTAAAAGCTTCAACAAAAACATTCAAAAGGAAATGCTGAACTTATCACTCCCAAATTGACTGACAGGCTTTGCGTCAGCAGTATTTGGTTTTTCACAGGAGGCTAACAGAACTTACACACATTTCTTAACTCACAAAACAACTGTAGTCTTTATGAAACAAATATGAATCAGCATAAGCCAATTAAATATTTAAGCCAAGTCTAATATCCGTGTATCTGGCCTACAGAGTTGCACAATTTAGAGGCTATTGAAACAATGCTTCAGGTCTCCTGAAAAATGATTCAGTTGTCTAACATATACCTACACGCCTATAATTTATGATAGATTAAACCGATAAAAAAAGGGGAAAGGAAGTTGTTCATTTCACAAAGACATTCAAAAGGAATGCTAGAATATTATGGACTTGTTTGGGAGATGCTATTAATCTTTGCATTATAGTTATATTTCAGACTAAGTGTTTTATCATGATGCCAAGTGCCTTCAAGCTTTCACCAGCCATTCAGTCTATTTGAAGGTGAAAAAACATGCTGCTGTGTAGTTTGACATCATTGTGTGCATCACACTTAACATGGACCACAGAAAGCAAAGGAGATAGCTGTCCAAGGAGCTCATAATAGAATAGAATAGAATTAGAATAGAATAGAATTCAACTTTATTGTCATTGCACATGCACAGGTACAGGGCAACGAAATGCAGTTTGCATCCATCCAGAAGTGCTTTAGTGATATAGATATATTACAATATATATTAGCAATAATATAGATATGTAATTATATTACAGAAATGGGTCTATTATGGTATGTTATAATGTACACAGTATGAAGGTATGTTGAGAATATTCTATAACTATAAGTATGTACAGGCTGTAGGGAGTACAAGCTATGTACAGGCTATGAACAGGATATAAATATGAAATAAAAAAACTATACAGAAATCTGAGATATACAGTTATACAGAAATGTGAACTATGCAAGTTATAAACAGTTGTAGGATTAAAAATTATCGTATGTACAGAATGATTATTTACACAGAACTATACATAAGTGAGATATGTGGATAATTTCCACAGAGGCTATATAAAGTGCTAGTGGTTGTGAGTGGTGGTTCAGTCCATGTTATTATTGTGTGTTTGAGGGTACGGTTGTCCATTGTGTGTGTGTGTAGGTGGTTGTGGGTGTGTGTATGTCCAGTCCATGAGTTTAGTGTGGGTCAGATGTCAGGAGGCAGAGTTCAGGAGTCTGACAGCTGTGGGGAAGAAGCTGTTCCGGTACCTGGTGGTCTTAGTCCGGAGGCTCCTGTAGTGCCTCCCAGAGGGCAGGAGGGTGAAGAGTCCATGTGATGGGTGACTGGGGTCTTTGATGATTTTCCCAGCCCTTTTCAGACACCGCTTCCTGTAGATGTCTCATATATATATATATATATATATATATATATATATATATATATATATATATATATATATATATATATATATATTGATCCATGTCAGTGTTAAAGACTATAACCATCTCCAATCAGCTTCATTTTCCTGTGACCACGATTGCCAGTATTATTAAAAGGTTTAGGGTTCACTGGACTATATCCAGCCTACCTGGATGCAAGAGGAAGTGCAGACGCATACCAGGTGTTGACTGATCAGAAGGAGCTCCAATGACATCATCTAAAAGCAGGTCAGGGTACGTCACTTTTTGATCACACCATCCATCACATTTTGAAAAATACTGTAGTCCACAAAAGAAATATCCAGCTAGAATTCACTAAAATGCATGTTTACAAGCCCCCAAATTTTGGTGTGAATATCTTTTAGCCAGTCACTTCATAACAGCTCTATGTTTACAGAAGGAAACATGGAGCTTAAAAAAAAGAAAAGAAAACATACCTAGTGTCACATATCTGCTGCTTTGCTGCATCGGGCCAGAGAAACTTTGAATGTGTGCAAGAGACAATGAAGTGTCAGGAATACCAAGACATCCTGGACCAAAACATACTACTTAGTATCAGAATGGTCAGTCTCAGTGACAGGTCATCGGTCCTCTAACAGGATAATGACCAGAGATGGGCAGTAACGCGTTACTGTAATCTGATTACTTTTTTAAAGTAACGAGTAAAGTAAGGGATTACTATGGTATTAGTGTCCGTTGTGCGTGGGAAGAGAACTTCTTTTTACAGCGAAAAAAAAAAACCCTAAACAAGCACCGAGTGCGCTACCACGTAATGGGAAATTCACAGAGAAACTCGTGGATTCTTCCACTGACCGCTGCGGCACACCTGCACCAGGGTAAACCTCCGCCTACCCCACTACTGCTTTACAGGTGAAAATAGAGCAAAAGGACTGCTAGTCTTTGACTTTATTTATTTTCTGCTGTGTTTTACTTGCATCTATTTGAAAGACTGAGAGTGGCTGTAGCTCAGGTGGCAGAGCAGGTCAGCCACTAATCAGAAGGTTGGTGGTTCGATCCCAGGCTGCCCCTTGGCTGCATGCCAAATATCCTTGGGCAAGATACTAACCCCGTGTTTGCCTACTGGTGGTGGTCAGAGTGGTGGTGCCAGTGTCTGGCAGCCTCGCCTCTGTCAGTGCGCCCCAGGGCAGCTGTGGCTACAGTGTAGCTTGCCATCGCCTGTGTGTGAATGGGTGAATGACTGAATGTAGTGTGAAGCGCTTTGGGGTCCTTAGGGACTAGAAAAGCGCTATACAAAGGCAGGCCATTTACCATTTTAAACACAAAAAATATTTTATTTTATGTGCTGGAAT
The DNA here is from genome assembly GCF_041146795.1 of Maylandia zebra. NCBI lineage: Eukaryota > Metazoa > Chordata > Actinopteri > Cichliformes > Cichlidae > Maylandia > Maylandia zebra. The sequence continues at coordinate 15,270,979 of NC_135168.1, read as the reverse complement.
GTGCAGAAAATAGGTTTAAATGTTATTAAACTAATTTATTCAAGTCAGAGAATGGTGCATATAATTTAATTTTTGCTTGATGCATAAAGTTAAAAGATTAAAACTGATAAAACAAGTTTTAAAAAGAGACTTTTCCATTTGATTACATTTTGTATGATGGATTATGTAGAAAAAGTAGAATTGGGCTGAAAGATCTATCGCTTTATCACCTATTCAGGTTGTAAATTGTGTTTTTAAAACTAAGTAACTAAGTAATTAATTACTTTTGAAAATAAGTAATCAGTAAAGTAATGGGATTACTTTACTTTTTTGGGGAAGTAATCAGTAATCAGCTACTGATTACTTTTTTCAAGTAACTTGACCAACACTGATAATGACCCATATCATACAGCTGACAGCGCTCAAGAATAGCCTGCCACGAGCCCAGATCTTAATCCTATTAAACATTTATGTTAAGTGTGGAGGTAAATAACCATCCCTGATGCAATGATTTTAATCTTATTAATATCCAATGGAAGTGCTTTACCTTCCACTTTAGTTGGGTAAATACAGCTAGTGACTGTTTTAGTTTCTGTTTTTGCTTGTTTTTTTGGCTGGACACTGTACAGTGCACATGTTGTGCATTCATAAAATGTTTAGACTCTTTTACTTTGTCTGCATTTTATGTCAGAAGCTGTGCTTAATTTTTTTCCCATAATGAATCTACACACATTACCCCATACTGTGCTTACCCCTATTTGACACTCATCAACAGAATATGCACTAATACACTACAGATATAAAGTATAAAACTGAAGTTTTTAGCCTTTAGGATAGCATGGCTTTTTATGCACTAAGTGAAAGCATAAGCATCTGTCTTTAACTTGTGAAATATGAATCTTTTTGATGATAAAAATGCAATTATAATTCAGTATTCAGTAAGTCCTGGATTATCATGTTACTATTAGCAGTGCAGGGCACAGCAGTATTCTTGAGAAAAGAGAAGTGTTAGCCAAGCATAAACTAGTAGCAGACTTATAAGAAGAAGAAAAAGAATAATTTAAAATCAAGTCTACATAGAAAGTTTTACAACACTAGAGAAGTCTTTCGAATGAGTTCAAATGACAAACCCCCTTACTCTGTTTCAATTAAATATCTGGAGCAGACAATGAGTTCTCAGGCTGTGTTTCACTTTCAAGCAAAAGTCATTAAATGAATGGAAGAATTCATGGTTACCACTGAACTCTATAGCCTTGGAGCCCTTCGACTGAACCCCACTGAATAAGACTTCAGAAAGAGTTCAATCGTTTTAGACTGTGTGAAATGAGCAAACTGCTTTTTCATATCAAGAGATTTTCTATCCTCTCCATACAGACCCATGATTTTGAGTGCCACAGGAAAAAAAACTTCTAATTTCACTTGTAGAATTACATCCTCTAGAACCTATAATTACTATAATCTCTTGAGGCCAGAAATGGTTTCTCCCAAACCATTAACCTTGGGCACCTAAGCCTCTGCTGCAGTATTTATACCTTTATTTTTCAAGGTTAATTGTTTTGCTGACCAAACATACTCTTTATCAGCACTCTCCTCCTGAACATACTGCCATGTAGTCTTTATTTTACCCCTCGCAGCCAGCTGTAAACGAAATGGGCTTTACAGCTGTGATTTCAAAATGGCCGATCAAGGGTTTTAATCAATCCACTGTATGTGTTGCCATCATTGTTGCAGTTAGAACAAAGATTTGATTAATCATTCTAAATGTAAGTTGTACCTGCATGTCTCAACACTGTACGCTTCTTTATCACAACGGTGAGTTGAATTATTTGACTATTCATCTGACTCTTGCTTCATGCCATCATATTTATTCTTCTGGCCCGCAGTGTATCTTCGCAGTTCATGAATGATGTGAAACTCTGACGTTTCAGTTTAGCCTAACTCAAATAGCCATGTTGCATTCTTATTTATTTTAACTTACACCAGCCAATCCAGATGTGTTGACTCCTCCAGATGCATCTTAAAATGAAATTAATCTCTGGGGATTTCCATGTAGAGATGAGTTGTCCATCTGCCATCGGAAATGTGCTTTATCAATCAAAACCACCATACTAATGATCATCTAGCAGAAGCTCCAGCAGTGGGGAATTGTAGTCCCCCTGGCGCAGTCATTTGCGTCGATCTATGACCACAAGCGCATTTGGCCTCCTCTGCAGCCCTAATGGCTGTGCTGCTTTGTCGCCCGCCGATCTGCTCTCCTCAGCTAAGATTAATTTTCCCCTTCACTGTTGAAGTTGAAGTGCCTGACAGTGTTTTCTATTTATCCCCAAATGAGGAGGAGCCAAAAAGAGTGGAAGCATGCAGAAATCATATATTGGAGTGGGAGCACTTTAAAAAAAAGCAATGAAAAAGTGGCCAAGATAACATGTAATTAGGGCTGCCACAAACAATTATTTTGATAGTCGACTAGTCACCGATTATTTTTGTGATTAGTCGACTAATCAGATCATCATCCATTGGACGTAAAACGTACAGCTTATTGCACCAGCAGCATCTGCTCTTATACAGTATAACTATCATTAGCTTTCAGCTTTAAGTGTTTAAGGTCTGTGCTAACTAAAAATAAAGACAAGATGATAGTTTATTAAATTTTAATGAAATTTGCAGATTGTTTCCGTGAAGTTTAATAAACTCCTTGCTATCTAAAATATAACAGGACACCGGAGTATATTCTCCAGCATCTCACACTTCTGATAATCAGCTGTCTGCTTGACATTTATCCAGCTGTGTAAAAACTATAACTTTAATCTCAGCCAAACCGATTTACTCAGGAACAAATAAAATACTAAAAAAGCCAAACAATAACATTTTTAAGTTATCTAAGTGACTTATGTATGTTTAACCTGAGTAGCGAAAGACGGCGGTGGGTTTGAAAACGATTTGCCGGGAGTCCGGTGTTCTCACGGCTCTAGTGACCTTGCCCCCGGCTAGCTATCGAGCTAGTGGGTAACAGACGTCTCCGGAAACGTCGGAGCGCTTTTGAAAATATGCGGTGTCTTGATAAACTGAGCAGATATTTGAGGTTTACACAGCTACATTCTCGCCTGAAAATATGTTAAACGTTTATTTTGTGACCCAAAAAGAATAATAAGAGTAATATTAAAACTAACTAGCTGCCGCCATTGTTGGAAACTGAACTGGGCGCTATGAATTCTGGGAAAGAGCTACTTCTTCTTCTTCGGGGTTTAATGGCAGCTGGCATCCTTGTACATGCAGTGCTGCCATCTTCTGTTTCAGTCCGTTATTACACTCTTAAATCCTACTACTCATTCCTGCGTCTTTTGGGATCTTACAAAGCTTAAAACGACGCGTCGACTATTAAATTAGTCGTCCACAATTTTAATAGTCGACGTAATCGTGACTAGTCGACCAATCGTGGCAGCCCTACATGTAATCGAGGTTGATCAAAGGTTTGTAACGTGCCATGTCATCTGTAAGTTAAAATTGACACTTTACTGAATTTACCGGCATATTTGAAGAAAGAACCAGTGCAAGTACAGAAGTAACTGCTGCTTTCCTGTTATTTATTTATTTTTGTGTGTTTTGGTTTAACTGTGACAACCACATAGTGGAAATTAAACCAAAAAAAACCAAAAAAAAAAACAGGTGTAGAGGTCTTCCTTTGATTTTACTTCTTGGATTTCCATCTCAGTAGTCATGCTTGTACATAACCATGAACCCAATAGTTTATTGTTAAGTGCTGGTTTCTGTTGCGACTCTCATCTCAAACAATACGATTGTCTTTCTGTGCATGTGTGTTTGCCTTCACCACTAGAGTATCAAGTTCTGTTTAACACAGTCGTGTTTTATTTGCGTAAGCAAGACCACAACGATTCTTAAATGCATTAACCTACCTTGATTTCGGTGCACTATAACTCTCTGAAATGTTTTACAAAATGGGCTCAAGCTAATGAGTGTTTATATGAAACAGACAGATGAATAAATGATAAATGAACAATGAATATATAAAACTTTCAAAAAGCTTTTCTTACTCTTTCAGTTGTTCTAAACCCAACCCTTTCAAGACATAAGCTATCACGTCTAATTAAAAAATATATATATATTCTGGGTAGACACTGGTAATTCAAATCAGTGACTATTAATATTTTGCAGTGATAGATTCAAATAGTAACAAGCTATGGCTTCTGCATTTTATTATATTTGTACAAAGAAAAAATGGCTATTTACATATTCTTACCCTGCTAAATGTTGTCGGCAGACATACGAGGTAAGTAAATTGGAAACTGAATCTCTTTTGGGTAACTGTGTTTGTCTCTATGTCATCCCCCTGACTGACTGGTAAACAGTCTAATCTGTAAGGAAGAAATGGATAAATGGATTTTTAGAACGGCAAAAATAAATTCTACATCATGTTTTGCCAACTGCTTAACTTATTGGTGATGTTCAAAGCCTGGGTGATTTATTTTAAAGGTAAAGCAGATGTCTCATTAAAGACTGGTATCCTTATGTTCAGGAGAACGCTTGCCTTGTGTGGGCCATCTGGAATAAGACCAGATTTTCATTACTGTACAGCTATCATGAAAAAGTTTAGCAGTGTTTGAATTCTGTAAGGTGTAACCATATGTCAATGAAACATCTTAGTTTTTTGGTTTCAGTTGCTTGCAGTTTCAGTTGTGGTTTGGCCTCTGTATTCAGTTGTCCCTGTGTTGTGGTTCATAATGGATTCAGAGAAAGTCAATACTGAGTCTATCATGAGCTGTTTTCAGGGTAGTCAAAACTTCGAAAAAAAACCTCTCAAACAAAGTTAGGAAAGTCAGGGTCGTTTCTGCCTGTGCATTGAGGGTGGTTTAGTTAACTCATCCTGACTCACTGCATATTGTGTCACACTTGTGATAGTGACTCTGTGGGCTGTTTCACTCAAACTAATTTAGTACTAATCTGCAGGCTGCTTTCTTCGTTTTTGCCAATACTGTGTCAATAAAATTGCCCTTCCTGAGTTAAAGTGGACATCACTATAGTTACTTACAAGCTTAGCAGTGCCAACAAAGTGTCAGGTTTTCAAGTAATTGAGTAGTTCCTGTGCACCCAGCTTCAGGCGGTGAGTCCATTGTCCTTTGCTTTTCTTTTGTTTTGTCCTCCTGTCTGTTTATGTTTAAATGGAATATTGTTTTCTATCCACATCTGTGTAAACACAGATCAGTTGGTAGCCCATATTTTATTAGTTATTGAAAATACATACAATAATACAAAGACCACAATACTTATTTTATAAAACCTATATAGTCCTTTAAATAATCCATAAACCACACTGCTTTTAGGAAGTGTTACATATTTAATAGGTAATTTATATGGTTTGGGTTCTTTGGTTTACAGGGGGTTGGAAGCCTGTGCCGATGATGAGGCACTGATGGCACAGTAATGAGAGCAAAAGGATACAGACACAGGCCTTGGGGGGAGTACGATCAGAAAAACACCAGACAACTCCTCTGTTAATGTGTTTCCTGTGCAACATAAGACAACTAATAAAGCTGAAGAGAAGCGACACCATCTGTGCCCACATTATAGGTGCAAGCCAGAATTCTGTACAGTTGTAAGGGATGGTCTCCATATTGAGGATGTGGTATATGTAGATATTATTGTTAATGCAAAAAAAAATTTTTTTCTTAATTTCATTTAAATAGGAGGAGGAGGGATAGAGGAATTGAACTGAATTAGTAAATGTAGAGTATTAGATAGGAGGAAATGTTTTTCTAGAGAAACTGTGGTACTGCATGAGGGAGTCATGAGTGGCAGAGAGGTATCAGAGGGTGGTGCAGGACATGCATGAGGACAGCAAGACAGTGGTGAGATGTGTGGTAGGAGTGAAAGATGTGGTCAAGGTGGGATTTCATCAGAAACTGGCTCTGAGCTCCTTCTTGTTTGCAATGGTGATAAGTTGACACATGAAGTCAAGCAGGGAGTCCATGGGTTAAGATATTTGCAGATGACATTTTGATCTGTAGTGAAAGTAGGGGGAGGTAGGCGAGAGCTTGAAGAGGTGGTGGAGGAAAGAAGAGGAATGAATGTCAGTGGAAAAAAGACAGAATACATGTGTATGAAAAGGGGGTATGGGCAGCTAGAAAGGGTGGAGTTGTCACAAATATGTGATTGAAAAATGGCATCAAGCCTGGTAGTGCTTTAATGTACAGGATGGGGGATTGACAAAAGATGAGTGACAGAGCTGGAGAAGGTAGAATTGAAGATGCTTGGTGACGTGGAAATAAGTATACCAGAAGGACAACTCGGGTTGAGTGGTTTGGAGAAAAAAAAGTTAGAAAGGCAAGGCAGATGTTGCCAGATCACAACAACAGTTGCCTCAAGCTGCTTTTTATTGTAAGGTAAAGACCCTACAATAACAATAGAATGACGGAAAACTACATCCGCTGCTCTTATTATTTAATGTTTGTTTTGGAACATCAAATAGAAAATGCTACTTTTGCTGCTGAAACATAGTGAATACATAGTGCCCACTACTGGACCGCACTTTGATCCAGAAAATGAAGTCAACTACTGTAGGTGAGGTAAGCAGCTTCACATTTGCTGATGGGTCCCTGTAACTATCTGTTACAATCACTGTTCTTGTTTAAGCCTTCAAACACACTGCCTATACGTATTTGTTAGCCACAGACTATAAAGTAAGATTGTGTCTTAGTTTCTTGCTAGTGTAAACACATCTCATGTATACAAAGGATGTTGTGGTATATAAACACGTGTTTGTCTTTTATTGCTCTACTTGACTAGTTGCAGGTTATTGACTGAATTTAAAGGAGCTTTCATATTTGCATTTTTATTCTTATATTTGATATATTCTAGCTTCACTTCTCTCTAGTACCAGCTATAAACTTTAACATTATCAAACAGCTGCATATGGAGTTGTGCTATATAATGTTTTTTTCCATCATCGTTATTGTGTTTATTTGTTTATATTTTTTAGTTTCACTCCTGTTCAATTGTGTATGGTGGTGCAGCATAAATAAAGCTCTTGGACCTTGGACGAAATAAGAAATATTCTTTGCAGCAACTGAGAAAAAAAAGGACCAAGAAACTATATTCTATTTTTATTAGGGAATAGGATATTGGGGAGAGCTAAGCCAGCAGGTGAGTGAGTCAGATGATGTGCAGAGAATAGCAATTCCTCCTCTATATTAGATCTTAATTCTTAAGTAGGTAATGAACTTATAGTGGGGTTATTGTGACACAGTCTAAACAGTATCAGTATAATTTTTTTTTTTTTTAAGTTTGACTTTGACTGATACCTGGCATGGCTGATATTGTGCTGTTTCCTGTCCCTTTAAAGTGGCATGTGGAGTTTTTGTGGCCTGGTAACTGCTGATGTTAGCAGTCCACTTAGTCATGTACTAGGTCAGTCAGGAAAACGGCTACAGAGAATTTAAAGGCTGAGAGAAATGAAAAAAAAAATCCCAAACATTCACATTATCTTAGTGCATGTGCGGTTGGGACCGTTATGCAATAGGAAAAAAACCTAAATGCAAATGCAGCTAGGAAGCGTTCTAAAGGGGAGGTGAATTTAAACACTTTCTTGCCAGATGCTGAAAAGGTATAATTACGTAAGGCACCACTAAGTGTAAATATGTCATCACGACCCCTGAAAGTAACCATTACAGCAATTTCAACACTTACTTACTATCATACTGATGGTAAGCATGCTTTTTTAGATAAATCCCTGATTTATCTTAGCCTTATTAATGCTAACACTGTGTCGGTTTGGAAGTGACATCAATCAAAGCCCTTAAACACGACTAAAATATTTGTCATTCACCAGTCTATGAATATTTTTTTCATTTTAAGAAAAGTTCTTGGCTAAAAAGCTGAATTATATGAGACTGATAAAAGCTAAATTAATAATCCTCTCAAGTGAGGGTAAATTAAGAAACAAAGGCAGATACGGGATACAAACTGAATAAAGTAAAAATGCACCTTTAATGGTGCATTTTTACTTTAATAAAGGTCCAAACAAAAGTCAATATAAAAGAACAGAAACATAATCAGGGAGAAAAAACAGCTGGCAACAGTATGATAACACAAAAAACAAACTGAGGCTTTAAATAGACACATGATGTAATTAGGGGAATGGGAAACTGGGCTACATGGCTGAAACTAATCACAAATAAGAAAGCAGGGGAACCAAAACTAAACACAACACACACAAGGACAAGCGCTACCAAAAATGAAACAGACCAAATGTTGGGCACACAAGCAGGAAAGAACACTGAAACTTAGAATACTAAATTACAAAACTGAGAATAAAATCATGAGGAGAAATAAGCTAGAGTAGAAAACTCGAAATGACCAGAACAAACAAAGCAGAAAATATATAATAGAAAAACAAAACTAAAAATTTAAACTCACAATGGTAGAAAACATGGTTCTGGCTCCAGACTTGTAAAACATTAAAACTGCTTGCAATTTACTTTGTAGCCCCCTTATAGTGCTAAAACAGTCCCTTTTTTGTCCAGTTCCACCTTTAAGCCATTTATGCTGTAGGTTCTGGGCTTAACTTCCATAGATGCACTTCTGGATTATGGTTTAGGGAATTTTGGAGGAGAAGTCAACACTTTGAGGCAGGGTCATGGTCTGTGGGTTTATTTTGTGAGATTTGAGGTTTTGTTTTATCTTTGTAGTTTTTGGTTATTAATGTTATAAAAGAAAATCTTCTGTTCTCAGTGTTATTGCTAGGTTTGTAGTTATCAGTCATTTCTTCACTTTTGAGCTTTCACTCATATTTTAGTAGTATTTTTCTCTGTGGTTCCTTTTTTCTGCCCTACTATGTCTTCCCCCTGTGTCAAGTGTTTTCTTGTGTCTGTGTTTCCCTCTTTAGTTATTGTTATTTATTTCCTCTTTTACTTTACTAGTATGTATCTAATCCTGTCATTCCAGAGTCACAGTGCCTGTTTACCTGGTGTTTTCCTGTTTACCCCTTTTTTTCCATCTGTCCTCAACTTCTAACCCTCCACATGAGTCTACAAACTCTGCAGCAATGACACCTTCATGTCTTAGTCAGTGTATATTTTCAGCAGTTTACAGCTGGGCTGATCCCCAATCTCTTCAGTGCCTAAGCGGGTAGATGATCTTGGGTAGATGCTGAACCCGAAACAGTATGAGTGCGAGTTTATAGAAGAAAGAGCAAAGTATTAATAAATAAAAAGCGCCCTGTTTGATCTTGTCTGTGTGAGGCCCTCAGTGTAAAACACTAACTGGTCAATAAGACAAGTAAGAATGACCCACAATGTTTATTTCTCATACACATTAATGAGCCTTGACTGTTCATGACCCTGTCAAACCTTCAAAAGTCGTTCTTGTGCAAACCACTTTGGTATATGCTAACTGCTCCATTTCAGAAAAACCCCACAAGACCTCCCTTTTTGGAAATTCTCTGACCCAGCTGTCTAGCCATCACAATTAGGCTCTTGTCAAAGTCGATCAGGTCATTATGCTTGTCCATTTTTCGTGCTTCAACACATCAGTTTCAAGAAATGACTGTGCACTCGCTGCCAAATATATTCCACCCCTTGACAGGTGCCACTGTAACAAGATAATCAATGTTATTCACTTTACTTGTCAGTGGTTTTAATGATGGTTGATCAGTGTATACTCAAATAAATGAGGAAAAACACATACTCATGAACTGAGAGTGGACATACTCGTTAATTCAAAGTGGGCACATTTGGGAGACAGGCTGCATTTTTAATTTAAATCTCACATACAGAGTGCAAAAAGCGATGTGACAAGCACCATTTACAGATCAAAACATTATCTTGACAAAAAATGTCCATCCTGAGTGACTTTCAAATCGTCAAGTGAAAATGTTGTCAGATTATTAGAGGTAGATGTTTAAAATGAGGAGACGATCCTGTTTACTCACTGGCACAGTGCCTCTAAACTTGTAATACCTCACTTCCCGTGATATAACAATAATTTCTTAATGGTTTAAAGTGCTGCGGACATGATGTAAACATTTTTACATACATATAACTCCCATAGATGTTATGTGAGAAAATATGATGAAAATGAAAAATGCTTGTATTTGTTGTGGCACAACTGCAGTACACCTTTGGCATAATGGTACTGTTTGTCTTTCACTATATGAGAATGTTTCTTTTATTTGTAGAGTCACATGACCAGCATGGCATTGACTGATACATTTTCTCTGATCTGCGAAAAGGTTGCTTATTCAGTCTTAGGTCACCTAATCTACATAAGTATATACACATGCAAACCTTGAGAAGTTTGAATATTGGCGGACTTTTGTAATTACTCAAAAGATTATGTTCAAAACCTTGTGTCGTCTTATCACATTCATTTCACCCAGAGTATATAATTTGACTTTAGAGACTGAAGGCTATATAAGTTTAAAGAATAGAAACATTTGTAGCCAAGCAGTGGCTAGATGTGAATGGGCTGACCTTAAATTTTGCAACCATTGTGACTTACAGAGTAAGAATTTAAATTATTTGCCATTGCACTGACTTTTGGTATTCAAAGAAACATCTTTCAAACTACCAAATGATCATTTTCAGCATAGCAGACTGTCATATTTCCCACAGGATAAAATGCTGACTTTGGTGTTCCTAAAGTGGATTGAGTAAGAATTCCAATATCAGGCTGTGTGATGCTTGATTCTTTGACAAACTACTAACATTAGCAGATCCTAGGCCTCAGTCACACAAGCCTAGAGAGTGCCTGCCAGTTGGTGAATGGTTGGTGGACATTGCTGTGTGTGCTAAAAAAGTTGCACCGTTTTGAATCAAGTGATAAGGCACAACTTTTACTTTGAAGGTGGCTAATAAAGCATGCACAAAGAGGGTTTTGGCACAGTACCTGTTTTATGATTAATTCCACCCAGCGATGGCCATCAGCAACCACCCACCACTGGTTGGGGGATAAACATTTTTTCTTAGTAGCCTGTGATCATCAGGGTGTCTCTGACCAGTATCTAGAGCGATGACTAATTGAACAGTTTATGAGTAATAGTCTGTGAACTGACCTGAATCATCTTCATTTTATTTTTTTTAATAAGCAAAGTGATTTTTAATTTCTACTTTTTTCCCATTATGTGTTATTATCCACAGGAAATAACTGTTTTTGTGTAGTTGACACATCAATGACTAGTTTCTTCTTCTTTTTTTTGTCTGTTTTTGTTCTTCAGTCTGGATTACAATACTTTCTTGCACAAAGTAATGTTTCAAATGAAGTACACCTTGCCTTTTCAACCTTCAGTCAATATTTTTTTCTGCAATTCCAATATATTCTTTAGGCCATTCATTTGAATATTTATTAGAGGTAATAGAAAATAGAGAATTCCCCACTGCTTGCAGATCTGCATCTTAATCGAGGTCATGCCATAGTTTGGCATTTCCTTTAGTGCTTAATAATATAAGTGTTCCCACAGCTCTTGAGGGCTCGACCAGAAACTCTGTATAGAAATGACCAATTGTGTGCAGCCAAATACTAATAATATATTTAAACAGTTGTTTTAAATGAGACAAGGTCGCATTCAGAATGTATTTTGCTTTTATTTTATTAGGTTCTGTGATAGTATATGAGCTTTGGTATTACAAAATTACAATTTTATATTGTTGGGCATCCATGTTGAAGATGGTCAAAAGTTCAAATATTGAGGCCAGTGTATCAGCAAACCTCTGAAGACTTATGCTCAGGCGTCAGAAAGCTTCAAACACGCAGTTTCAGACAGTTTCACGTAGTTTTGTCTGCCCTTGGCTGCAAAAAGAACTAGAATAACTGTGAATAATGCAAAGCAACTCTAGTAGAATCTAAGAATAAAAATATGGAGCTGGGAATGAGCACAACACATTTCATTTATGGCCTGCTAAGCCTAAGTCAAAAGGTTGTTTCTGTTTTTCCATAACAGCATTCTTATACTGACCTTCAGTGTGAGCTTATATATCATCTATAAATCTGGTTAATAGTGAGTAGAATGAAAATAAATATGTTTCCCCAATACCTGACCAGCATGGATTAGCTTTTCATGAACAGCTCATGTATATATTAATATCATGTGAAACATGCATATTCGTCTTTTAGAAAAAGGGTTCATCATGTTATTTATACCATGTGTACTGCATCATTGACTCTTGGAAGCCAAACTGTATAATGGAATGATTTCCTGAAGCAAGTATTGATTGTATTATTTTTTTATGTTTTATTTTCTTTAAGCAAAAAAAATAAATAATAAAATTGCATGTTGACCATTTCAGCTGCTTGCTTTTCGGAAAAAGCTTTTCTTTTAATATAATTATTTATTAACAAATGTCTTTTGCAACTGTTTGCTTGCTTCTGACCACTGGAGAATTTTAAAAGCAAATATGATCTATATTAGATCTGTTTTTAAGGGTGACTCTTTTCTGTAGCTCATTTCCAAGTTGTATGAATGAAGATTTTCAAGATTATTTTGGGGTTTTTTTTACACCTTAAAAATATTCAAATGAAGCTTAACCAGCCTCTTACCAAGTCATTCAGAAGGTTCTGAAACTGCTTTTCTAACATAATTCAGCCTTTGAAAGCAATAATTATTCTCAATTAATTACAGTTTCAGCACCATAAGCTTTGAGATTGTGCGTTGGTCTGTCAGTTTCCAGGTTCTGCGGTCCTCAGTGTCCCTTATTAAGCCTGTTAGATTTAAATTGCTCCACATATGAAGACTTTTGAGAAAGTAATAGCAAAATGAGACCTTTCACCTTGGACTGATGGAAGAAATTAATTCTGACCTAAAATAACTACATTTGATTGACAGGTTAATTGAAGATCACTTCCCACCATGTGCCAATGTGGTGGAGTATTCAGGATAAACCATAAACATTACATAGTATAGTATTTATATAGTGTATATTGTTATTATCTGTGGATTTAGATAACTGCGCACTTCAGAGTTTTTTCAGCATCAGACTAAATCTGAACTCTGATCACTTAACTGCTTGAATATTTCAAATATTTTCAACCTGGATAAAATAATTATAATTATAATTATTATTTTAGAAAATAACATCACTGTCTGGAAAAGTAGCTCCACCAACAAGCTGTACGAGTATTTACAATCCATCACTTACAGTGCACTCACTATATGGCAACGAGTCACTCTTGCAGAGCTTTGTGTACTCCCATTCTCATTTTATAGCACGGTGGCACGGTGGTTAGCACTGTTGCCGCACAGCAAGAAGGTCCTGAGTTCAATTCCAACATCAGGCCGGGGTCTTTCTGTGAGGAGTTTGCATGTTCTCCCCGTGTTTGCGTGGGTTCTCTCCGGGTACTCCGGCTTCCTGCCACTGTCCAAAGACATGCAACTTGTGGGGATAGGTTAATTGGATAATCCAAATTGCCACTAGGTGTGAATGTGCGAGTGAATGTGAGTGCGAATGGTTGTCTGTCCCTGTGTGTTAGCCCTGCGACAGACTGGCGACCTGTCCAGGGTGTACCCCGCCTCTCGCCCTATGACAGCTGGGATAGGCTCCAGCGCCCCCCTGCGACCCTGAAAAGGATAAGCGGAAGCAAATGGATGGATGGAACATCAAAATTTGGGGGAAAGGGGGGGAAAACACATTACAGCCCACTTTCAGTGTTCATAAACTAACTTTATAGCCTGTATTTCTTTTGGGACTGTGACTGTATGCAAGTGGAATGAGGGATGCAGTCCATTTCTAGCAATTCTAAATATGTACTCTTTTACAGTATGTACCAGTATACGCCAGTTGCTTTGTCACATTTAGTCCCAGAGAAAATAGTTCATACTGTCACCTATAAATGTGGTGAAATTCCAAGTGCAGGTATCTGACATGTGGTACAATTTAATAAAAATCAGGATTCCACCGAGTGAAATATGTAATGCTATTGCACATTCAGTGGCATGCACTGGTTTTCATCAACTAAAGCACATCCTACTTTCTCATTTTTTTTGTAATTTCCAGAGCTAAGAACTCCCTGTCCAAGTACCACAATGTATGATTTCGCACTTTAACAGTTATTTGAAAGACATCAAAAGAGATGTAACTGAATTTCTGGACAGGACAGATAGGCCCAGTGGATGGATCTTTTTTAAGGCGATAAAACATATGTGTATCTCCCAGTTCTTCTTAGAGTCTGGTTTAGAGGAAAAAGGGAAAGTGCCCAGACCTTTGCTCTAAAAAAGGTGTGTTGATTTAGAAGTTTAAAGATCTTATAGAACAAGGCATCTTCCTTCCTTCTTCCACACAGAAGAAAGATATAAGTGAGCGTCACTAGAATAGGAACCCACTACAGAAAGAGATGATTAATTAATCTCTTTACATTAAGGCGAGTCAGTGGAAAGAGATGATGACATTTACATTTACAATTACAGTTGCAATGGCTCTCACTGTAGATCTTTGCAGAATGCAGGCAGTCCTAGGTGCAAAGAGTTTCCTCAAGATGCTACACAATTACAGCTGTTCCAGCTAAGTAATTACATTGCCTGACACAGCACACAAGGTTGATCCAAACCTAATATACTTGAGGATCTTAAGCAGCTGTTTAGCAAATATAACAATAATATTTGTTGAATAGCTTATAAAAACACGATTGTTTTGGAGAATGCCATAGTTAGTAATAATAATCATTTGCAACATACATGTTTCTATCACTTGTGTTTCAAATTCACAGACGTTTAAAACATTCAAAGTGCATTTGCCCAGCCTAGGAAAGAGATTTCTCTCTGAACATATGTGCAAGGGGTGAGGTCAGCGCTCTCACAGCAGCACCATGGAGCCCCATGGAACACACTCAGATGCACCCGCACACACACACAGGCCCTGGTCTTAATCACGGCAGCAGAGAGAACTAAACATTCGGTGTGATTACACTTAAATCCCTGGGTACATTAGAGTGAAACCCTGAAGAACATGTTGCTAAAAGTTCTTCTGAGAAAGTGCAATACAGGTCTGTCTCCATATTGCATTAACTGTAAAATGAATTTATCAGTCAGTGTAAACATTTAGTGACACCCTAATAACGAGTAGTTAAAGTGGGATAAAGATTTAAAGGTTTTGCTTTAACTCTTTATTATCAAATTATTGTGTTGTTCTTTGTAGCAGCTTCAGAAAAAATGACAGCATCAGCATTTGAATTGCTTGTCTATATTTTTTTTCTTTCATTGCAGTAATGAGACTGGAATTGTTCTATGTGCCTGAGGCACAATTTCAAATGGGTAGAGGGCCAGAAATGATCTATTGTAGGTATTGCAGGTTTAAATTAAAATAAATGAAATGAACAGTACAAATTAAACTAATAATATCCAATAATATAAGCAAAACTGACTACAGTAAATAATCTACCCAACCAGCCGTTGAGTCTGTTCCACTTATACTTATCAGGGTTGTGGGGGGGCTGGAGCCTGTCCCAGCTACCATATGTTAGGAGGTGAGGGTACATCCTGGACAGGTTGCCAGTCTGTCGCAGGGCTAAAGTAAGCTACAGCAAAATATAACTGTTGATACAAAACAGAATAATTTAATTTACAATGATAATATTTATAACCACATACAAAAAGCACATAATTATAGATATTATATAAAAATCAGAGTAAACACACAGTCTGCAGTTTCTCTAGCCTTCTTGGCAGTCTGTTGCAATTCCATATACATTTTTTGCATTATTTTATTACTTATGTTAGCTAATAAAATAATGCAACTTTTAATAGTTAAAATTCTAAAGGACAAATAGGTTTAATATGCACTTTCAATTTGTGTATTACTCTTTACTTTCACAATTCTGAATGAATCACAACCAGTATATCGTATTCTTTGGTGGACTAGAAAGGATAATGCTACAATTATCTATTCTATTAGTTATAAAAAAGCATCCATCATGTCTAACTTTCTATTGTGGCTAGCACTAAAGTTGTCAGTTTGCTTTTAAGTTCACCAATACTTCTGAGTCAAGCTTTGTCTCTTGATAGATATGAAGTCTAAGGGAACCCATTAAAGACAAGACTGCTAGCAAGTGTTACACCTTCAGGATTGTCGGCATAGCAACTGCAAAACCTTTCTTGTCTCTTTTTAGAAAAATGTGACCCCAGATCTAGCTTTGAAATATGATTGTTCTGTGGTTAGTGCATCTGCTCTGGTCAGTCCATCTGACTTCATATGCTATCATTAATGCCTGTGCAATATGCTGGATGTTTATTATGTCTCATGGTCCCTTTTATTGGTTATTTTTATGCATTATTATTAAAAATAGATTTGAGGTCCTACAGTCTGGAAGATCTGACTGTGTTCCATTTTAGTTCAACCACAACCCCAGAGCATTTTCTTTTTAAGAAACCACAAACATATACAAAATTCTCCATGCCAGATTTCCACCTATAAGATCTTTTATGAATCTCTCAAGTAGACCAAAGTTAATTATTATACAATTAGAAATCACATCACACAAATACCCATATCAGCTGTTGGCAGTGTGTGAAAGCTCACACCTTGCAAGAGCTAACTTAAAGTTCAATTCAGTCAGATTAAAATGAACTTACATTTACTGCTCACTATGTATAATTTTTTCACCAAGTTTACCAGGCCCAAAAATGCGCTAGTTCCTATTAATTTCTTACACTAAGGTATAATAGTCTGATCTGTATTCATTATCATTTGAACCTTTCTCACATGCTGCCCACCAATCACCGCCGGTTCCCAGACCAAATAAAATAGTATTATGGAAACACAGACAGATTTAATGGGTCTTGGTATTAGCCCTTGGTAATGATTGCTATTAGCAATCATGTGCAGATATTTTTGCAAGACAGACCTTGCATCAACTCAAATTGAGTTGCCATTGTAAGATTTTTTTTCCTGTCAGAATCACTTTGGATTTTATTCATTAAACAAAATCCTTTTTCAGTAGCACCTCTGGGACCTGCACTGTCTGGAACAGTAGCTCCACCAACAAGCTGTGCGAGTATTTACAGTCCATCACTTACAGTGCACTCACTATATGGCAACGAGTCACTCTTGCAGAGCTTTGTGTACTCCCATTCTCATTTTATAGCTAAAAAGGTATTTTTTTTAGTTCACTGTTCAACAGAAAAAATGAAGATTTCAGCTGTGGCTGTTTGTTCTTTGAGTGTTTTTTGTGAGTATGAATGTCCATTTGGAGAAAGCGATTAAAAAAAATCAGTCAGTGTAACCTAACAAAACAAAATCTATAGTATCTTATCAGATAACAAATTTCTGTTAGAGTTCCAGAAATCTAAGAGGAAGTGGAAAGGCTAATTACCAGACAAGCTTTTTGTAAAGTGGTGCATGTTGCTAAGCATGCATTTTAACCTAAACCATGATGTTGCCCTTTTCAAATGCCCAACGAAAGAGAGTTGGCACAGAGCCCTTAAGGCAAACTTCTTCTATGTATTAGCAGTCAAGGATGAATTGATACTGTTTTGGTTTTTGAGATCACTGACGTCATAATTCTTTTAACAATTCCGAAGCAAATTAGGATGAAATGTCGCACAAATTACCAGGTGCCTATTAGAATAAAAAATAATGAAAGGGATGATGTTTTATATAAGTCAGAAAACTTAGGCTGGCCAAGAAAATCATGATCTTATCTCTACAATCTTATTTCTCTACACAAATCAACATTTATCAATCTAAAACGTCAAAGTTGTAAATTAAATTGAACAAGGAATGGTTTAAAGCAAGGGCGATAACCCCCCCCCCCAAATGGTTTGTTCCAGCTCGCCCCTCCCCTGCTCTGGCTCTAGCCCTTTCTGCCAGAGCGATGGTGGCTAAGACGCAGCGGAGCGGAGGTGTAAGTGCCTGGCTTAAAACAAGACATATTAGCTGCATTTAACCTTCAGTTACTCTTTATATAGTTAAGTAGGAGTCAGACCATGTTTCTTTTTAGCTGAAAAACCTTACACCCAGGTAACCTGCAGTGTTGGAAACGTGTTTTCCGACGATGTTTGCTACCCTACAATCCGTCCTGCTCTGTAGTAAAATCAGCGACATTTGACCGTCCTGTTGCTCCCATTGAAATTTATATAGCCTATTTAAAATCGAAAACTTAAAATTGTCTGTAGCCTGCTGTTGTTACCACTGTCCTGTTTGAAATGGAATGAGAGAAGTTGGTTATTTTGTCATATGTGCATGTGCCAAGATTAAACCCAGGAGCAACATTCAGGTAAAAGTGTAAGATCAAATGATCCGTCAATCAAGAATAATGTTGGATCAGTGTTTCAGTATTTATATATTTTATTAGATGTTCATGTGGTTTGGTTATTTGCCTTTTGGTTGAAAGTACACTGAGAGAGGACTTTTTTTTTTATTAGTGGTCTTAATAGTATTTGTTTTTTTCATATTAATGTAATTTTTTACATCTAATTGAATACAATCTATTTGTGTATGATTGTAAGTCAAAAGAGGGAGAGAGGAAAGAGGGGAACATGAGGAGAAAGTACAAGGTCAGGAAGAACCAGGTAAGAAAACAGACAGGGAACAGTGACAGGGACAACAGAAACTGTTAAACTGCTTGAAAGACTTGATCACCAAAAAGTGACAGACAGATTTGCCAACCTCAAGGTGAGCCGACATAGGTTAAAATAAAATAAACAATCTGCAGAGCCTGCAGTAAAGATCTTTTCATACATTGTACCATAGGCAAAGTTGCCTCCATTTTTATAATTTTATTTATCAATATTTTGTACATTTTTACATTTCAAGGACTCTATTTTTGGAGTGTATTTTTATATATCTGTATTGTATTATACATACACATTAAAAGTGAATCTGTCCAAAAAATGCACTCTGTTTACTTCTTACTCACTCATCATTCATCATTTTCCCCCAGTAATTAAGGTTAGGATATGTATTTTTTTTTTCGTTTGCAGCATTTAAATAACCTTTATCTGATTTGATGGTTTTGTTACTGACTTTTAAAAAAGTGTTTTGCTTTTCTTTCACAAATATGGGGATTAAATTGTGTTAAAATGTACAAAACAGTGATGTCATGTTTTGTTACGAGGACCCAGGCACAGAGAGACTTGATGAATTTAAGAATCTTGCGATTCAATAAAGAAATTTGCAGACTTGCACAGAGATGGTAAAATTATGATGACTGATAACGGAGACGAAGACAACAGACGACGAGGACAGGGAGGAACAGGGGTTTAAATGCACCAAGGAAACAGTCATAGAGAACTTGGGATAACTGGAGACATTTAAGGATGCAGGGACTGACAGACACGGGGAAGACGTCTCATCGTGACGAGTAAAGTTTATCTTGCCTGGCTGGGCAGCTCTCTGGGTGCTCAGCACCCCCAAAGCTCTGATCCTAGAATCGCCCCTGGTTTAAAATATAATAGGATTGCTGCTGCTACTGTATTTTTAGTTACATCTGAATCTACAAAATGAAGAGCAAAATAAGATTGTATTTTCACTTTGCTATCTCAAAGTTCCATAATTTACAAGCGATAATCTACAGAAGATATTATCCCCCCTGGTCAACACATCCCTGCCTCTGTTAAATTTTATTTATTTTCTTTGTATTCCTGGAGGGGATAACAGTATACACATTTTTATCCCCACTGATAAAATATGTCTTACTTGAGGGATAAAAAGATACATATTTGTATCCTCCATTGATAAAAATATAGGCTACATTTTTATCCACCTGATTTTTAGGCTGAATCATGAAATAGACTAACAAACCACAAAAAAAAAAAAAAAAAAAAAAAAATCAGAAATTCACTTTCTGCACTTTCTTTTAGATCTCCCTGCTTTGATGATGAATGGATTCCATTTCATTCCAACTATTTATTAAACCATCTCTGCAAACTACTGCTAACTAAAATGAGAAATGAATCAGATTTAGATAGACTCACAAAAATCACACTAGAAGTGCTTCCACTGAGTGCCATAAACGTGTTGGTCATCTATAGCAGAATTCTTTTCAAAGGTGAGTTTTGCAGCTCATTTCAACTTGGTGAACTGCAGTCATGCACTAAGGCTGCTGTCTCCCACCAAACAGTTAGAGAGTCTAAGTTTGCTGTAAAGGGACTCTGAAGCTTGCTGATGGTGCAGGGTGTGATGGGCCAATTTATTGCCTCTATCACAAGTTAGGACCTACAGTTCACACTGTAGGCTCTCACTAGTTCTAACAAACTGCAGTCATTTTCACATATTTATTGACTCTCAAGCTCACAAAGTCTGGTGTTCATCTCAGTAAATGGAACAGGGTGCCAGAGAGTTGCAGATGTGGGTACAAGTGGGTGATGCACTGCAAATGACGCTCTGCAGGAAAGCAGAAATAGCCCATCATCAAAGCAGATTGCTTTCTTTGGAATCTATTGTAGTGGAGAATTAATTTATTATTATATTAAAAAAAAGTCATATTAAATATTGGAGTTAAATGGCACAGCTGGTCAAATAGCACCCAGTGGAAAGGGGTTTTAATTCTGGCATGTTAAACTGTTATTATGTTTGATTGGATCATCTGTGTCTGATGTGGAAAACAGGAGACATTAGAATATTGTGCATATTAATTCCAATTAAAAAAACAAATCTAAAACCAAACCAAAAAACAAACAAACAAGCAAACGTTTTGTTAAGTTCCTGTTTTCATGAAAAGAAAACATCTCTCCCCTTTATTTTTTTCCTACAAATTGCACCTGTATTGCACCCTGTGTGTGTGCGCGTGTGTGTGTGTGTGTGCGCGCGTGTGTGTGTGTGTGTGTGTGTGTGTGTGTGTGTGTGTCTTTGTTTATGTTTATCATTGTGGATTCCATAAATTGAAGGTTCAATTTTGAGAGTTGAAAGATTACACTCCAATTTTTTCCACCTTCATTGTAAGCATTTGAGTATTCGCTTTGTGCCTTATGTGCTTTTGTTTATTGCTGTTTTTTTTATAACCTTTTGTCCAGACTGCCATTATATATAAATGATGAATGGAGGATTCAATTTTAAAGTGATAGGATTAATAAAAGAGTTCTGTATTCATAGATTCATAGATTCACATACAGCATTTGATGAAAAGAATATATATAGTTTGAAAACTGCGATTCTACACAAAAGTGTTTCCATTTTACACAACATTGACTGCACTCTAGCAAAAAATACACATCAAATTTTTTGCATTTTTACAAGATTAGTTTGGGTTTGGATAAATAATTTTGTCCTTGTAGTTATGTAGTTATTTCAGTGCAAAACTTTTATAGTGTTTTAAAGTTTGCATAGGTGTTCTCTACTGAGATGTATAAAGGATAGTAACTATATGCTTCCACTTTTACAGACAGCTTTAGGACTATGAAAATCTGATAGAAATGACTGTTAAACTTAGCGTCTACGTTTGTCCTTTATGCCCCCTTTAAGTATTTAGAACACAGAAGAAAGTAAAACTGATTGAAATATTGCAAAAAGGTGAAGAAAAGGAACAATCTTGTTTTCCCACAGAAAATCTTTCAAAGGGAGACATGCAAAGCTATGTCTGTTTGTCCGCTGGGTGCTTCTTTCTGCAGTCACACATTTCTTTTTCAGCGATAAGACATTTCTCCTGCAACTTCCTAACAATGCTGAGTGACTTCATAAACTGAACACAGTGGAGGCTGAAAGTTAAAAAAAAATAATAATAATATATAACACCCAAATTTAAGTAAAGGTGCCATGATTCAACTGGGTTTTCTGTGGTTGCATAGCAACAGTGGGGGCTGAAGTCTAGCACTTTCCCCTAAGCACTCCTATTTGGAAGAGAGGGTTTTGTAGCAGCACTGCGTAAACCCTTTACAATGCACTAAAAAGACAGACTTGCCTTTTTATGAAAGAAAGTAGTAAGAAAGACTCAGCATCGCACACAAAAAACTTCTGAAACAACTAAAAGCTTTATGAAAGATGGAGTTAGAATTGCTAGATTCAAATCTCAGTCACATCCTGATGAACTCTTTACACAACAGGGTTTTATAGCTGTCCACTGGTCCCCTGCTTATGAAGCCAACATTGTCTCCAACAGTGAAACTCAGTGTGACTGAACACTGTATGTATCGACAGAATAAAGCATCTGTGTTTGGATAATAAGCAGCTTACCCAGTGAGGCCATCAGTTCAGTTTCCAAAAAATTTACATGGAAACTAAAATGTTTTTGTGTCTGTGACGTTTTAGCCACGTGAATGCTTTTGCCCTTTTTTTCCAGCTGTTTACACATACAAGGCCAACTGTGCTAAAGACATTTTGAAAGAATCCAAACCCAGGGCTAAAATGGTTTCAGACAATATTCTAATTGTTTCTAGCAGAGCGTTCTCAATATGAAACCAAACGCCTCTTCCAGATGGCTTCCCAGTCTCACCTGGCTCTTCTTATGCATCTCTCAGCACTTCTAAAAGCGTTGGGAAGGAGGCCAAAGCCCCACATCTTTCCAGGAAGAGAGAAAATAGTTAGCCTTGGAGTTCAAGTCCACAATCATCCAATCTGTGTACTACAAAGAAAACACTTAAGGTAAATGAAGCCATGCACAGACAGTGTGATGAATCGTTAAAACAACAACTAATAAAGAGTAAACTTAACAAGGTATTGCCCCCCTGTCTGTATATAAAAACCTTTGATCAATCACCCCTCTCCATTGCTTTCCAAGATGAGTATTCTTATTTTTCTTTTCAAATTTAAACCTTACCTCACAGAGAAGCTGACACACAACATCCTCTGACTACAAAGATGATATAAACCCAGTTTATTGGTATATCCACATTTCATTATGCTTTAATTTTTGAGCCCTTAAAGGCGGTTCATTAGACTTTTTTTAGACGGCTAAATTTAATTAGATACTGCCAGCTTCTAATTCATTTAAGTAGCCTTAGGAGACTTTTACTTTTTCTTTACATGGTTTAGTTGTTTTCTGGTTATCAAATGACTTGAAATGAAATTTGTGTCCAAAATGCTAAATTACATATAGGAGTAGCTTTTTTTATATCTTGTTATAAATAAAGATTATTGACTATCTGTATAATTGACTGCTGAGTTTTATAGAACAATCAACCATATTTGTTGGTACATCAAATAATCAGTAGTCATTAGCAGTGTTGGTCAAGTTACTTGAAAAAAGTAATCAGTAACTAATTACTGATTACTCCCCCAAAAAAGTAATCCCATTACTTTACTGATTACTTATTTTCAAAAGTAATTAATTACACTCTAAAAAATATTCGTTGTGTTTGTCGGTAGAACTTAACAAAAAAGCATTTTTCTGCTAAAAAAAGTAAGTTGTCTACATGTACACGTTTCAGTGAGTTGAATAATCAATGTTAGAAGTCAGTGCAACACAAAAATTTAAAAAACAGCTCCTTAACTTAAATGTTTGAGTATATTGAATAAAATACTTTTGTCATCAATCAACAACAGAAAATATTAAGTTTGTGTAACATGTAAAAATGAGTTTCAACATCCTTCCTGTTTGAATTGAGACCATTCAGACAGACAAGGGCAACCCCGTAGCATATGTTCGTATCGTGCGCAACAGTTTCTGGATTCTTGTGGCTTCGTGGGAGAAGAGGTGTGTTTGCCCTCGACTGTGTTCGGTGAGTTAAGTAAGTACTGAATTCTAAATAGATGAATTACAAGTTATATTTGTACACTCTAAAATGTCATATTTAAAAAAAACTGAAATTTGATGGTTTTAATCGTAATTTAGCAGAGTATAGTTGTTGTTGTTTTTTTAAGTTTAGCTAGCCGTTTCTTTTAGCTAGCAAACGTTCCTCACAAATAAAAGAGTACAGATACAATTAAAACATGTCACTTGTCAGGGTACATTTGGTTAGCTGATAGACTATGTCGACAGCAGAGCATGTTCAATTTGAACCCGTATATGTTCAAATTAACCGGTCAGTAGCTGCCTGCATTTTTATCATGGTGTCAGAGTAAATTCGTGTTTCCACAAGATGGTCTCGGGTGAGGTAACTAATTACTGAGTAAAATGTGGTGAATTTATCCCTGACTAAAAGTATTTCTATCAATTGTGTTGATGTTCTAAGCTCGACTGGGAATTCTGCCTGAGATTAAAGTTGGTTGACCTAGCAAAAAAAACTCAAAAAACAATATTGTGTGTGTGTGTGTGTGTGTGTGTGTGTGTGTGTGTGTGTGTGTGTGTGTGTGTGTGCATACGACTTGCATTTGCTTTCTGTAATTGTAAGCATAATGTAAAGTGTGGGATTGTGGCATGTCCACAGTGGTATTTAAATAGTTTAAAAGAAATTTCTCTTGCACATTTGGATTTGACACCTTATTACAAGTTTAAACTGCAGTCTGTAGATGTCAATTTTAAAATTCAATTTTGTTCAGTCTTTATGATTAATCTTTTTCAGTGTTGCATTGTAGTGTTTTAGAGAAGGTTTTATACTTAAAATAGCTTGTTAACTCAAAAGCTTCAATAATTCTTTGCATTACAAAAGGTTGCAGTAAATTTCAAAATGCATTGGACTTGCAAAATTTGCAAGTTTGAAACATCAAGAAGGAATGAGCTCTTAAAGCATTACAGGCTTAAACATAGCCATGGTGGACTGTTTATGCCTTGCCTGTACTGGGATTGTAACTGCTCATTTGAACATATGCTTCTCATAGGAACCGAAAACAAACTCCTCACTCATTGGATGACTTCAAGCCTGAGCTGATACAGCGGTGTGTCAGTCGTTTGAATGCAGGAGATGATCCTCTTGAGGAACATAATGAAAATCCATTGTGTGAAGATGTAGCAAATGAAGAGGATGAAGAAATTGGGGAATTGCCTAATTTAATTGAGAAACATTTAGCCCACCTACTACTAAAACTGGAAAGTATATATAATGTACCTCGCAGGTGTATTGATGAATTAGTTGTTACAGTTACAGTTATAGTTCATGTCATTCTCTGATTCAGGTCCTATTCATCAAAAGCACAATTGTGCTGTTGATGAAATTTAGGTTACATTTACTTTTAGTCACTTTATCCTATTGCTAGCAAAGTGGGCATTTAAAGCAGGCCAGTGTGTAACAGTTTAAATTGAAGTTACAAAGATTAAATCTTTATTTCTTTTAAAAACATATTTAAAATCAATATTTGGCACAATGCAAGTCACATAAATGTAATAGTTTTGACTTTTCACCTAATAAACTGTAAGTTTAAGTTTTGTTTTGCTTTTTTTATTCTCCAGAGTTCGGTGGAAATGAAGAGAGAGGTCGCAATCCGTTGCCTGAAGGTGTATCTGAAAGAGAAGGAAGAGGATCTCTTCAGAGAACAGCTGGTAGGTGAATCTCGCATTCTTTTGTGTTTTATTTTTAAATGGCACATAAAATGCTGACATGTTTCCATTTAAACTACCTACTTGCCAGGATGGTGAACAACAATTCCCAGAAGAAGTGGTAAAGATTGTAGTCACCAGACGTGCAGCAGTGTCTCTCAAAGCTGTCGCTAAAATTGTGATTGAAGGAACAGCAGTCCTGGAAGACCTTGATGTGCCCAGAGTGTGTGCCTTAATGATGGGGCTTATATACACTCTCAATCTGAGCTACCCAAAACAAGTAAAGAACACTAGAGGTATTTCTGGAACTTGATGGGCTTAAACCAGTCCACGGGTAATGTCTGTTAAGTGCAAACTTCTGTCATGAAACGAATGTGAATTGGACTGTAGTATTCCGATGTGCCTCTTACGTTTTTGTATGCAGTCCCAGATGAGTGTAGTTTTGAGAAAAGTTTGTAATACATATAATCTTAGCTTTGGATTGTTCTGTTGTTGAACATTAAAATCTTTTGTCATTTCCTTGATTCTGCGACAAGTTGAACAAGTTGATACCAATTTATGTTAATGTTAATGTACATGAAGTACTTTTTTTTTTTTTTAGTCATTTATAATTAAAGGGCTGCTGTAATGTTTCATTTATGTTGTATTGACACAGAAGTGTATTACTTTGAAAATGTTTTGTAATAAAATAATCAATTGGAATAAGTGAAATGGCTTTGTGTGATTTTTAGAAAAGCTACTATAGAAACCTAAACTAATTGGCATGGATAATTGTGAGTAGGATATATGTAAAAAAGTTCGTTGGTGTAACTCAACTAATGTAATTTCTCAACTTAATTTTACCAGAAATTTTAAATTAATATTAGGTTGAATAAACTTAATTATGCTTGTGGAGGTCAAGGTAAATCATATTGGTTTGTTAAACAAGTTGAGTTAGCCAAACCTAAAAATTACTTGCTGAATTTACTTAATAATATGCAAAATTTGTAACTTAAAAAGCTGAGTGGAAATTGTTACCTTACTTTTTTAAGTTGAGGCAACAAAATATTTTTTAGAGTGTACTTAGTTACTTAGTTACTTTTTAAAAACACGATTTACAACCTGAAGAGGTGATAAAGTGATAGATCTTTCAGCCCAATTCTACTTTTTCTACATAATCCATCATACAAAATGTAATCAAATGGAAAAGTCTCTTTTTTTAACTTGTTTTATCAGTTTTAATCTTTTAACTTTATGCATCAAGCAAAACATTTAATTAAATGCAACATTCTCTGACTTGAATAAATTAGTTTAACATTTAAACCTATTTTCTACACATTCCAGCACATAAAATAAAATATTTTTTGTGTTTTCACTCACTCTTTCAAACAGATGCAAGTAAAACACAGCAGAAAATAAATAAAGTCAAAGACTCAGCGGTCCTTTTGCTCTATTTTCACCTGTAAAGCAGGAGCAGGGTAGGCGGAGGGTTACCCTGGTGCAGGTGTGCTGCGGTCAGTTGAAGAATCCGCGCGAGTGTCTCTGTGAGTTTCCCATCACGTCGTAGCTACTCGGTGCTTGCTCGGAAGTTTAGGGGTTTTTTTCGCTGTAAAAAGAAGTTTTCTTCCCACGCACGATGGACGCTAATGTTTTTGTCACTTTTTATGGAATCAAACTCAAAGTAAGGTCAGTACTTCCACACTTTAAACGCTGCACGCTCATGCTCTCTCCCACACTCGATATATTATCCATTGTTGATCTGCACACAGCTGCTGTCACCAACGTCGCACTTGCTTACGTCACTGTCATGAGACATTCTCGCAAAAAAAATCACGGTTTTAGTAACGCAGTAACGCAGCGTTCCTACGGGAAAGTAACGGTAATCTAATTACTGATTTTGCAATAGTAATCCCTTACTTTACTCGTTACTTGAAAAAAGTAATCAGATTACAGTAACGCGTTACAAGTAACGCGTTACTGCCCATCTCTGGTCATTAGTCATTAGTTATGTAAAAAACTTGTTTGTAAAATCTTCTTTGTAAGTTTAATCTGTCGGACAAAGAATGCATGTTGTATTTACTCTGGTTATCTTTCTCTAATATTAAAATTTGTTACTAATCTCCATGAGAAACATGCAAGAAATTAAGAAAGCAAGAAGGGGAAAAATATTTTTTCACAGCAATATATGTGTAAAAATAGTTTAATAATAATGGATTGGATTTATATAGCGCTTTTCAAGGCACCCAAAGCGCTTTACAATGCCACTATTCATTCACTCTCACATTCACACACTGGTGGAGGCAGCTACAGTTGTAGCCACAGCTGCCCTGGGGCAGACTGACAGAAGCGAGGCTGCCATATCGCGCCATCGGCCCCTCTGGCCAACACCAGTAGGCAAGTAGGGTAAAGTGTCTTGCCCAAGGACACAACGACCAGGACAGAGAGCCCAGGGATCGAACCGGCAACCTTCCGGTTACAGATGCGATTCCCAACCCCCTGAGCCACGGTCGCCCTAACATACGGATCAGTATCTAAGGTTTGACTCTCAACATCCACTGGAGTCATCATTTAACTCCTAAAAGTCTGCACTTCAGACACAATTATTGATTCTTTGATTTGAAATCCTCTGTGACCGTGTGCAGAGGCAAAATAGCACAAACTGTGTTTTTATCCATACCTCACTCCCAGGATGCCCTCACTAATTTCAAATATCCATCATTTCATGTGTATTTTATTCACTTATAATGCACACAGCATTTTCTATGAGCTGCTGCGTTGCTGAGAAAATGAGTCTCACTTATTTACTGTACTTGTTTGAGCTCATTATCAAAGCATGCTGGGTGAAAAGGTTATTCAGGTATCTGATCAAAATTGTCATGGAGCACACTGTGTTCACAGGTACAATATAATGCACACTGCACTGCACATGTTTTGTTTTTGAGCTGGAACTGGCCCTTGTGCCAGCTCTTAAGCCAAGCTGCTTAACCACACTCCCACACACTGTAAATTCTGTTAGGAACAACAATTATCATCTCTGCAATGAGCTGCTATATATTGTTTTTCTTCTTGGAGATTTTCATCAACAGAGAGCAAAAAAATCTTCTGTACTGGTTATAATCCTCACATTACAACAGTTGCCTCCATCTAAATTTTATGCAAATCAACATCGGTTCTCTGAGGGGGTTTATTTACCAAATATTGGGAACTGTCATCCAAAAGTACAGAGGTCTCTTCTCCTTAGAGTTGACAGTTCGAAGAGTTTACAAAATTGCATAATTTTGTGTCACCTTTATATATACAGTGGGGCAAAAAAGTATTTAGTCAGCCACCGATTGTGCAAGTTCCCCCACCTAAAATGATGACAGAGGTCAGTAATTTGCACCAGAGGTACACTTCAACTGTGAGAGACAGAATGTGAAAAAAAAATCCATGAATCCACATGGTAGGATTTGTAAAGAATTTATTCGTAAATTAGGGTGGAAAATAAGTATTTGGTCACCTCAAACAAGGAAAATCTCTGGCTCTCACAGACCTGTAACGTCTTCTGTAAGAAGCTTTTCTGTCCCCCACTCGTTACCTGTATGAATGGCACCTGTTTGAACTCATCATCTGTATAAAAGACACCTGTCCACAGCCTCAAACAGTCAGACTCCAAACTCCGCCATGGCCAAGACCAAAGAGCTTTCGAAGGACACCAGGAAAAGTATTGTAGACCTGCACCAGACTGGGAAGAGTGAATCTACAATAGGCAGGCAGCTTGGTGTGAAAAAAATCAACTGTGGGAGCAATCATCAGAAAATGGAAGACATACAAGACCACTGATAATCTCCCTCGATCTGGGGCTTCACGCAAGATCTCATCCCGTGGGGTCAAAATGATCATGAGAACGGTGAGCAAAGATCCCAGAACCACAGGGGGGGACCTGGTGAATGACCTGCAGAGAGCTGGGACCAAAGTAACAAAGGTCACCATCAGTAACACACTACAACGGCAGGGAATCAAATCCCGCAGTGCCAGACGTGTTCCGCTGCTGAAGCCAGTGCATGTCCAGGCCCGTCTGAAGTTTGCCAGAGAGCACATGGATGATACAGCAGAGGATTGGGAGAATGTCATGTGGTCAGATGAAACCAAAGTAGAACTTTTTGGTATAAACTCAACTCGTCGTGTTTGGAGGACGAAGAATACTGAGTTGCATCCCAAGAACACCATACCTACTGTGAAGCATGGGGGTGGAAACATCATGCTATGGGGCTGTTTTTCTGCCAAGGGGACAGGACGACTGATCCGTGTTAAGGACAGAATGAATGGGGCCATGTATCGTGAGATTTTGAGCCAAAACCTCCTTCCATCAGTGAGAACTTTGAAGATGAAACGAGGCTGGGTCTTCCAACATGACAATGATCCAAAACACACCGCCCGGGCAACAAAGGAGTGGCTCCGTAAGAAGCATTTGAAAGTCCTGGAGTGGCCTAGCCAGTCTCCAGACCTCAACCCCATAGAAAATCTGTGGCGGGAGTTGAAAGTCCGTGTTGCTCGGCGACAGCCCCAAAACATCACTGCTCTCGAGAAGATCTGCATGGAGGAATGGGCCAAAATACCAGCTACTGTGTGTGCAAACCTGGTAAAGACCTATAGTAAACGTTTGACCTCTGTTATTGCCAACAAAGGTTATGTTACAAAGTATTGAGTTGTATTTTTGTTATTGACCAAATACTTATTTTCCACCCTGATGTACGAATAAATTCTTTACAAATCCTACCATGTGGATTCATGGATTTTTTTTCACATTCTGTCTCTCACAGTTGAAGTGTACCTCTGGTGCAAATTACTGACCTCTGTCATCATTTTAGGTGGGGGAACTTGCACAATCGGTGGCTGACTAAATACTTTTTTGCCCCACTGTATATATATATATATATATATATATATATATATATATATATATATATGTATACATATATATATATATACATACATATATATATATATATATATATATATATATATATATATATATATATACATATATATATACATACATATATATATATATATGTTTAATTTACCCCTCTATCCAGCAATTCTCCAAATGTGACCTTAGCTAATTAGCTTGCAATTTTGATGTGCACAGTAATTGAAAAATAGCATTTGCCTTTCATGTAGTAGAGTTAAATACTTTATAACTAATTATCATTACACAGTTATTTAATGGGCTGGGCAATTTAAGGGAAATTTAGAAGCAGTGTTTAAACAGCACATTTATTTTGAAAAATAAAAGTGTCTCTGTCTCACAAAACGTAGCACCACATCTGCCTTTTTCTGATTCATAGAGCGTCTCTACAGCATGTACAGTACAAAATAGGATGTGAAACATGCAAATTCTCAGAAAGTGAGAATAAGATTTTAAATCACTACATACTGATGAGACTCATTATATTCATTTTCTTCAATAATATGACTAAATATTTCCATTCTGGGGATTTAATTGTATAATTGACACTGTCATTTACAGGAAGTTTTAAGAGTGCAGCATTGCAATAATTCGTCGTTGAAACAGGAGAGCATAATGATTTAATGTGTATATCTTTTTTCCCGTGTAAGTACACTATCCAGCCCTCCAAAAATGTAAGGTCAGACGTGTTTTTGAGCAACTATAATGTTTCTCTGGGAAACAGGTCAAAACAGGTCTTTAGTCAAAGAACAAAGGTTTTTGGGGGGTTTTTTGTT
This sequence comes from Maylandia zebra, assembly GCF_041146795.1. NCBI lineage: Eukaryota > Metazoa > Chordata > Actinopteri > Cichliformes > Cichlidae > Maylandia > Maylandia zebra. The sequence continues at coordinate 15,240,013 of NC_135168.1, read as the reverse complement.
ATCTGCCTCATACATTATGTTCTAACAACTTCAGGCTACTACCAAAGCTCTCCAAGTGGAGATAAAAACCTGACCTTATACCCCTATAAAAAAAGTAAAAGTAGAAAAAGATAGTAATTAGTGTTGTGCATTAAAACATAAACAAGACAACTGGACAACTGGATTATCAGTACTAGTTTCCTTGATAAATATTTACTAACATAGCAAAACTGAATGACCCTCCTGTTAAACAAATTTTACAGTAGAATAGCTTCGGTCAGCTGCTACTAATAAATGGGGAAAAAATTACATATGCTAACAGCAATTGTTAGCAAATATAAGCCATTTAGATTTAAACAAACATAATCTGGGCAGCATTGCCTCGCTCTCAAAACTACACTGTATGTTATGTGAACTCCGTTGGTGTACATGCATATTTATCTTAAAAGCCCCAGGGATAACTTCCTTTGCAACCATGAACAATGCATAAACACTGTTTGTGTTCTTTTCCCCCAACTACTCTTATCTAAATTCACAGATTTAGTTTGACTATGAATGAAAAAAACTATTTACAATAACACTTTAAATTAAACCCTTAAAAGGAACAGTGCATGAAAAGCATGCACCATAATAATTGTTCCCTCTTCCCTTCTTGATGTACTGTTCTTCTGCCTCCCTGGCCGCTGTGTCTGTGGGGATGGTGTTCGCTCTGTGTTGTAGCGTCCTGATGACACCCAGTTTGTGCTCCAGCGGATGATGAAAGTCAAACCTTAGATACTGATCCGTATGTGTAGGTTTACGGTACACGTCAGCCTTTAGATGTCCCCCATTACTGATGGAAATCTCACAGTCTAAGAAGGCTAACCTGCCACTTTTCATATCCTCTCTGGTGAATTTTATGTGTCGGTCCACCGAGTTAATGTGATCCGTGAAATGTGGTACGTCCTGAGATTTGATTTTCACCCAGGTGTCATCCACATATCTGAACCAATGGCTTGGTGGTGTTCCAGGGTAGGATAGCAAAGCCCTCTTTTTTCCACTTCTTCCATGTACAAATTGGCCACGATGGGTGAAACTGGGGAGCCCATGGCACACCCATGTTTCTGCCTGTAGAACTGACCCTTGTATGTGAAGTAGGTGGAATGAAGACACAGTTCCAAAAGCAAACACACTTGGTCGATGCTGAGAGTGGTCCTGTTGCTGAGGTTGGTGTCATCCTGTAACCTCTTACGGACTACCTCCAGCGCTTCCATGACTGGGATGCAAGTGAAGAGAGATGTAACATTGTACGAGACCATGGTTTCATCTGCCTCCATGATGACATCTCTCACCTTCTCAATAAAATCCAGGGTGTTCTGGATGTGGTGTTCAGAGCTGCCCACCAGCGGGTTGAGGATCAAAGCCAGAAACTTGGAGATGTTATAGGTGACCGAGTTGATCGTGCTGACAATCGGTCTTAAAGGTGCACCCTGTTTATGTATTTTTGGTAAACCATACAGGCTTGGTGTAGATTCCCCTGGGTATAGCCTGTGGTATGAGGTCCGGTCAATAGCCTTGTCTTGTTCTAACTGCTTCAGACAGTCTATCACCCTCTTACTGTAGCCATTTCCTGGGTCTCATTTCAGGGGCTCAAAAATATTTTCATCACTGAGTAGTGACAAAATTTTCTCATGATAGTCTTTCTGGTTTAGCAATACTGTGCACCTACCCTTGTCTGCCAGAAGGATGATAATGTTGTTATGTTGTGATTGCAGCCATTCACCAACTCTCTGTGAATGGTACTCATGGCCATTGATCAGTGGTCTTTGATCAGTGGGTTTTGATCAGTGGGTTTTGATCAATGATCATGAGAATTTGCATAATTATGATTAAGGAACTGACCTCCCAGCCCATCGTTCCTTCAGTGGGTTGGTTTCAGTCATTATGCAAATGCACTGTTTATACGATTTGGGGAAACCTGCAGTCAGCTGAGACTGAAGAAGTCACCTGGATGAGTGACGAAACGTTTCTCCCACAAAACGCTACGTCCAGATGAACAGAATCAACTATTGGAGATTTACTTTCCTGGATGATTGAGAATGCATCAAGACACCTGTAACTCTGTCATCGTTGTTTCATAAAAAATACATAAACATGGCACATAGAATTACATTTTTAAGATTGTCTGAAACCTTCATTTTCCTTTATTTGATATACACTGGCAAATGAGGCTTCAATTCTAGCATTTGCCCAACAGTATAAATATTTTTATAGGATAAAACAGGATAAAATTTTTATTTTTATCTTTTTGTATTTTCATTTTAAGACGTCTGACCAAAAGCATGATATTTACATTATTTTTACTATCTGCACAATCTCATACACACGCACACCTTCATACATCAAGTTACTTTTTGCACAATGCTGTTTTTTTGCACAACCCACTGACATTGGTGCGCTTTTCTATTGCACTGTTGTATCTGCACTGCCTTGTGTCTGTATAGTTCTGTTCTGCCTGGTGTTGCACTGGGGTTTTTTTCAATTTTTGCACACTTGAACTTTATGTAGTCCCGTATTGATTGCCTGTTATATGTAGCACCATGGTCTTGGAGGAACATTGTCTCGCTTTATTGTGTACTGTACCACTGCACATGGTTGAAATGACAATAAAGCCACCTGACTTGACTTGTCTAATTAGTTAAAATTTGACATGAACTGTATGCAAGGGTTTAAATAGACTGCTATAGTGTGGAAATAAATTCCAAGTTAATTTCCACAAAAAAAAAAAACAAAAAATACCCTAAGCCTGACTTTAAAGACAATGTGACAACAATGAAACTCTTTAAAAGGAGTCAAGTTTCTGGTTATCATTTTGGTTGGCGATAATTTTCTGAACATTTTATAAATAAATAAGGTACAATTGAGAGGAGGAGGAAAGACGATAAAAGATAAAGATAATAACCTACAGTTAATCGACACTTCTGATTTGTAGTCTATCAACATAGATTGTTACAAAGTCTTCCTTGCCTCAAACATTCAATCAGCAGTTGGTTTAACATAAATCTTGAGTGTCAGTCCAGGATATGCATAAGTTCAAAAGAAGAAGAGGAGTTTAATCTAAACAAACACCTTGTTCTGATGGGAGCCAGGGTCACACCAAGTTTTCAAAACCACAGGCCCTGTATAATTGCCTTCATGCTCAAGCCTCTGCCAATAAAAATACCCAGCAGTTACTTGGAGCAGCAGCAAATGTAGTTCATCTCAGTAGCTTTTGTTGCATTGCCACTGCAGATTCCCCCAGCATCCCCTTTTGATCCCAGTGCCAGAAAAAGACATAAACACTAATTCATATAAATGCCACTGTTATTCAGACCATCAAAGTTAGCATGGATTCTGTGTGACAGTTAAACATGTAAAAGTGAGCTTAATCCTCAAGATATGAAAAGAAAATTATTCCTCTATAATGAATTGTTGTGTATCAACCTTTCTGTCTGGGGTTTGTTGCCTCTTTTACAACTATTTCAGATTCACAATTAGTTTATTTATTTGGTTCAACACATCTAGCCATAGTAGAGATGGTAGATATTTACACACACTTGCCCATAAAAATGTCCTGCATGCAGACCATCTCATGAAATAAGCAGCAACTCACTCACCAACTGTCTGATAATCTAGCAGCTGGTAAAGTGCGCATGTGACTCAGCGAAAAGGTTTCTATCATTTTAGATATAACACATTCCACCTACTTCTTCTCCTCCAGTGCCTTCTGACAAAACTACTACAACTATATTATACTGGCAAATGTATGAAATGTGCTCGGGAGATTGATACCAGCTGACAAACAAAATCTGTCATACAATTCATGAAATATTAAATAAATTATTCTTTTTACACATTTTACCTGCAGTGTTATGTATTACATGTTCAGCTGCTCAAACAAGATGCACGAAAATGAAAAGATCTTTCAAAATTTTAAACTATTCATTATTAAACATGTGAAAATTTAAAATATCGAATTTTTTTTCATAAATTAATGACAAAAGCAAATTAATGTTTAATTTTCATCATACTTTTGTTTGTTTGTTGTTGTTTTTTTTTTTACCATTGTGATGAATATTTTCTTCAGTGTGCTGCATAATAAAAATCTGTGAGGATCAGTACTATGGTGTTCAGTTCTCAGCTTGAAGGTCACGTCTGTCTTTCAAATAAGGGCCAGAGGGCACAGAGTCTTGGACAGCAAGACACATCCAAAGGGAGTTACCACACATAATGGGCTCTAACACCCGCTGCTGAGAGAACGGGAGTATTTGCTTTGTTGACTGACCTTGCACCCTCTTATTCCCTGCAGGACAGACATTGATTGTGTATGATCTGTTCTGGCACCCGAGCATCTTGTTGACTGACGCCAGGTTAAAGAAGCAATTAAAATGTATGTTATCTTAAGCTGATAATTATTAGTATATGCCATCCTTAACCCCAGAGCCACAAGGGGGTCATTTGACCCATTGGCGACTTAAAAATTGTGCAACTCTGTTGAATTAAAACCCCACGATCTCACTTTTAATGGTGTTTCCCAAAATGAGGTTATTGGTCAAATGCTGAAATTTGAGTTGTGCAAGATCAAAAGAAGAAAAAATGTGGCCACTACCTAGAACCTCCATGTACATCAGGTTGACCCCATAAAAACCCCATAATGTAAAACCGCTACCACTGTTGACTAGCAACATGATTATTTACACACATTTTGATGTGATTTATAAATAAATACATACAGTTAGGCTAACGGTGGGATTTGAGCGAGAGTGGAGCGAGGTAGTGCGAAACATGTGGAAATCTGCACAAGCTAGCTGTTTTGAGCAGCGGGGGAACTGGAGCTGATCTGCACAGTCTAGAGTGTCTTTAACTAATCAGAATAAATGAAAGGTGTGAATTCCAGAGCAGAACAACCAAATGGGTTGGACTGAGAAGAGTTGAAGAGGAGGTCAAGAATTGCAGACAGAGGTGTAGCCATGTGGACGCTGGATGAAAGACTGCAGGTTTAGTGATCAAAATTCTACTCACATAGTGCATTGTTGAATTCTTACACATATTGGCATATTGCTTGGCTTTGTGCTGCTACAGTGTCTTTGTGATGCCATAATAAAAAGAGCTGTTTCTTGAACCATCACATAGAGGAAAGAAATGAAATTATTCATCCAACACATATAACAGATGTTGGAATCCTTAAAATCACAGTAACTTAAAATAAAATAAAGGTGTGCCTATAAACTTGTGCATGTACATGCCTGCTTCTAAGTAAAATCACTGTGACTGACGGAAGATCAAACACTTGATTACTGACTTAATGTATTTGACCTATGTTCAGTTAATTATTTGTTTAGTTACAGTCTTACGCTCGTTCTTGTTGCTTTCCAGTTCCTATGTACATCTGCACCTCTGTAATGTTTCCTTTGTTGAAAGTAAGTTTCTTTGGATTAGTTTTTCTTTATCATCTTATGGCCTTTTGCTGTATTGCACCTTGGCTACTTCAGTTGCCGTTTGTTTGGTGTCTTTGTTTAATTTAGTTCCATTAAGGTTTATCATCTTCTTGCATCCTGTCCACATGTCTCTTTGTCCTTTTTGGGTTGAACTGAAATTCCCTTAAAGCCCTGTTTCTTTTGTAAGATCAATTCTTAGCAGCTTGGGCCATGTAGAAAAAGTTGATAAAGATAGTGTGTGTGCAGACATTGATTACAAAAAGCTGTACTGCTCTTGGATTCCTTGAAAATGACAGCAGTTGCTCTTGATTTATGGGGAATATTCAGATACTTGACAACATTTTCCGACAGCTTTCCAAACTAATGCAGCACCAGAAGTACTGACTGAATATCTGCATTAGCATGGAGAATAAAAAAAAATAGTCTTTGGATTTTGTAATATAAAAACACCTTCAACTACATCTGAGAAAGCTTTAAAAAGCAAACAGCAAGTTCAGCAGATTTGACAAAAAGGATAAGGAGCATGATAGATTACATTGAGAAAACAGCACTGCTCAGAAATCTATTGAAATGCATCAGCCACTGGATTTATAAATACGAATGTAAATTAATTTTATTCTTTTCATGGAAGCAGAAGTAACAATAATGTGTACGGTATGTATTTCACATGCTTCAGTTGTATTACATGCTGTTAAGGCTTTTTTCTTACTTTCTCACAGAAAACTAATTAATTCAAAGATTTCATTCAATTTCAGACCAATATTATTTTTATTCATTTGTTTTTTTTTCTGCCCTGCTGTGATTTGCTTTCCTGGGCTAGTTCCATAAAATAGATTAAGAAACTCTGTGTTGATTAACTGTGAGATGAGAAAATTATTTTTTTGTTTTAGAACAAATGATCAGACTAAATTAAACAACCCCCTGTATGTTCAAAGTAAGTTAAGCACATGTGTGGGAAATTTAAAAAAAAAAAGCCATTGTCAGCGGTAGTTTGATCCTAGGATTCACCATGGTAACCTGTGAATAAAGATCAGTCTCCATCATTTTAATCCAGCAGAGTGAGAAATATGAATGTAGGTCAGTATGGATAATGATGTACATCTTGTAGACAATTTGCAGTTAAACTCAGTAATCCAGATTTTAGATACTTCTAGTGGAAAAGATGTCTAAATTCAAACTTGAAATTTTTGATATCTATGATATTTATCAAAATGTTACTTGACAATATTTAACACTTTACCCACCAGACAACTGTTCTGAACTTGTCACTCAGGTTTCATGAATCATTTAACTTCATTAGTTACACCGGTCCAGCTGATCTCTAATCAGCATGGTAGCAACTCAACCCAGTTAGGCATGCAGTCGTGGTCAAAATGATCTGTTCAGAATGGGGTGGAACGGTGATTAAAGTGTCTTTGAAAATGGCATGGTGGCTGGTGTCCAGTGAGGTTGTCTGAGTATTTCTATTTTAGAAAGTACTGATCTACTGGGATTTTCCCAAGCAAACAATCTCTAGGGTGTACAGAGAACGCTCTAAAAAGAGAAAACATACAGTGAGATGAGATTCTCTGGGGAAAATGCCTTGTTTGTGCCAGAAGCCAGAGGAGAATGGACATACTCCTTTGAGCTAAGAGGAAGGCAACAGTAACTTAAATAACCCCTTGTTGCAAAAATGGCCTCCAGAGGAGCATCTCTGAAGAGCCAACCTTGAAGCAGATAAGCTACAGTAACAGAAAACCACACCACATGACACTACTGCCAAGTAAGAACAGGAAAAGGAGGATTCGTTGGTCTGATGAATCTCAATTTCTCCTGCAACATTCAAATAGTAGGATCAAAATTTAGTGTAAACAACATGCTGTTGGTGTGAGGATTATTTCTTAGCAGACTTTGACCTCTTAAATCAATTAAGCATCGTTTAAACATTAGACCTTACCTTAGCACCATATTCATCACCTTCTAAGCACAGTGTAACCATCTTCTGATGGCTGCTTATGCCAAATAACACACCATGTCGCAAAGCTCAAACCATCTCAAACTGATTCCTTGAACATCAAAATGATTTCACTGCACTTAAATGGCCTCCACAGTCACCAGATCTCAATGCAAAAGAGTTCCTTTGGGATGTGGTAGAATGGAAGATTTCGATGGTTGATGTGCAGCTGGCAAATCTGCAGCAAGTGGCACGATACCACTTTTTTATGTCCGATACCGATGCCGATATCATAAATTTGGATATGGGTGTCGGGGGGTTCCCGGAGGCATCTTCCTTGGGGGGCTCAACCCGGGGTAGCGGTCATGTCCGGTTAGGGGCTCTGTTGGCTCTCAGGTGACTGTTTCCTCGTGGCTGCGTGCAGCGGGGCTAGGGGAGGGTCTGTGCTGACGGACGTGGGTTACTGAACTGGTAGCCTGGCTGCCCCTGGGTGGGTCCGGGATGGGCGTGAGGTTCTGGGGGAGCTCCGTCTGTGGGATGGGGTCCTGGCCGGGCCTCGGGGGCTTGGGTCCTGGTTGGTGTGTTGCCGGAGTTGTGGGCGGGTGGGTGCATGGGGGCCCAGCCCTGGCGCAGGGTGCCATGGTGCAGGGTGCAGGGTGCCGCCGGTGCGTTGAGCCACCTGAGGGGCTCTTCAACTGGTGGGGGAGATTGTCACATCTTGCAGGAGCTTTCCTCTCTTCAGGAACTCTCTCTGCAGGAAGGGGAGATACAGGAGAGGTGGAGGAAGATCTCAGCCTGGGCGTCTATTGTCTTATGTAGTCTGGAAGATGAGTGGATGGTGGGGTGGGTGCAGTTTTCTCTGTGGTGGGGTTGGGTGGACTGTCCCGGGCTCTGTGGGGCCGGGGGGCGCTGCTGCACTGGGCCCCGGTCTGGATGGGCCTGGGCCCCCTTCCCCTGGCGGGTCGCGGAGTATGGGGGTGCGTACTCTACGAACCGGGTCTAGGTACCCTTGCCCCCTGGAGGGGGGAACTGCACCCAGACCCAGGTGGTGTTACCCTTCTCCCTGCGGTGGGTCCCTCCCCATCTCCAGCTGCCTCCCTCTTCCCGCTCCACCACAACCACCCACACATGCAGGGCCTTGGAGTAGGGGTATGTTACCAGGGTGCAGAGGAGGCTACCCCCCCCCCTCTGTCCCCTTCTGGCCGCCTCTGCCTCAATTTTATCCCACAACTTAGACATTCACATTACTCACACTCTCATTACACATACATATAGGATCTTGGGGGTGGGCACGATACACGGAGTCCAAGTTACCATCAGGGTGAACACCTCACCCCTGGCGTCGTTGCCCACCACTTACCTGCTGCTCTCTGGCAGGTAGCTCCATGCCCTCCTGGGTTTTAAATGCACCTTAGAACACACATGCATCAGCACTACAATGAGCGGGTGGAGGAAGGTTTGGAGTCTTCTCTCACCCCCGTTCTCTGCGGCCTGCTGGAGCGGGGGGGCTAAGAGGAGGAGTTGGCCGTCCGACTGCGGTCTGGAGTGTGGGGCCTCCCTGCTGCTGCGGAGTCAGTGCGGTCTGCCTCTCCCCACCGCAGGGAGAAGGGTAACACCACCTGGGTCTGGGTGCAGTTCCCCCCTCCAGGGGCAAGGGTACCTAGACCCGGTTCGTAGAGTACGCTTGGGGAGTGTGATCGTGTGTACAGCGTCTCTTTATGTCTGTCTCCACGTTGGGTGACTGTTGAGTGAGTGCATATGAGAGCATGAGGGTGGGAATGGATGTTTGTGTCTGTGTGTGCCTGTATGTCTGTCTCTATATGTCAGGTTGGGTATCAGACGCCACCTCTCTGGGGACATCTCAGGCCCTCCAAGGTTTGGAGGCCTATCTCCCCCCACCACCACTTCCCCTGCCAGTGGCGGACTCCCTCAGACATCAGTGCGTTGGTGGTTCTTTGTGTCTGGGGATGGGCGTCCAGGTACACACCGGCTCACTCCTTGGCGGCCGCTTATCGGGCCCTGGAGCCTGGGGCTCGCTCGGGCCACTTCGGAGGTGGGGTGCCCCCGGCCTCTCGGCCTGGGGCTCGGTCACTCAGGTACAGCTGGCTGCCGGCGGAGCTCACGGGCGCGTCACTGCAACTCCCCCTGGCTTCTGCTCCGCGGCTGCTGAGTGAACCCTCATCTGGGACTCTCCTCAGCTCTCTCTGGGATAGTGGCGCGGCTGCCCCTCTGTTGGTCTTCCTTGGTCTCTTGTGTTCTGGGGGCCTCTGGGTGTCTGGAGTTTTGATCTGGGGTATATTAGACTTAATAGACTTGGTCTAGAATGTAATATTAAATAAATTCTAACAACAGATTATCAAGCTTAAACGTGCTGCTGTTGTTCAGCCGCTGGTTTCCTCTTTCTGGTGCAAAGTGGGCCAAAAACAAAGAAGAGAGACGGACTTGCGGCAGAAAAGCCGATCAGCTCATCATTAATCAGTTTCATGACTGAAGTAGCAGCAGGAGAGGGAAGGAGAGAGAAGAGGCAGCTGCTCCATATATCGGTTGTTTAGCTTAACGTGGGAATGCTTTACAAACATTCAGAGATGAACTTACACACTTGCTTTACTTCTCTCTGGGATAACTTCCTCTGAGATGAAATGCCGGTTTGGTAGCGAGGCTACAAATACACACAGCTGCTCTATCATGTGAGCACACTGCTCCTACGTGCTACGTTTATGGGCCGAGTTACGCCGTGTCGCAAGTTTTGTGAGGTGCTTTTTTGATATTTAATGGATCGGATTACATTTTTTATTTCTCTCCGATATCCGATCCAGTAATTTACGTCAGTATCGGACCGATACCGATACGTAATATCGGATCGGTCCATCTCTAGTTACTATCGCACCAATATGGACCAGTATATCTCAGGAATATTTACAGCACCTTATTGAGTCTATGCCATAAAAGATTAAGGCTGTCCTGAGGGAAAGGACATTAACCTGCTACTAGAAAGGGGAACCTAAAAGTGACTGATAAGTGTATAGAAAAAGAAAGGGGAGAACATTTTGATTTCAATACTACAGCATAACATAAAAAAAAAAAATGTTTGCTGGAGTTATCTGTCAATGGCAAGGATAGTGTTAATAATTGGATATCAATGTGTGAACTCAATGCAGCAAAAAATTCTATTAGAAAACATTCAGAATATCTGAATATCTGAGTTTTCACTAAAGCTGCATTCTGGAAAAGACTTCCTAAATTGAGGCCTGCTGATTACTCTCCCAAAACAGTTGGATCAATAGTGGTTGCTTTAGAGAGGGACGCGATTGTTTGAGGAATCGAACTCGAGAGGAGTGAACAGTGTTGCCAACTTAGCGACTTTGTAGACCCCTTTTTTTCTAAAAAAAAGTCGCTAAAAAAGACATGAAAGCGCGTATCGCTTTTACTCTCAACAAGCAGCGGGTGCTGTAACGCAGTCAGTTCTTTTACTCTTATGCTGTTTTGTGGATCACAAGGTTTAAAACTACTTATAAACACACACACAAGTTAACTCCACCAGAGTGCCTGTTTCGGGTCACTTTTGCCGGTCCAAGCCCGGGTAAAGGAGCAGGGTTGGAATTGTGACATTAAAAAAAAACAATAATTGCTAAAAGAAATTAATTTGTAGTTCTAAATAAACTCTAAATGCATTTAGGACGTTTTTTACTCACTTTATGTCTCTTCCACGATGTTATTTCTCTCTCCAACAACATAGGTTACAATTAGATTAGAATAGAATAGAATAGAATAGAATTCAACTTTATTGTCATTGCACATGCACAGGTACAGGGCAACGAAATGCAGTTTGCATCCATCCAGAAGTGCTTAGTGATATAGATATATTACAATATATATTAGCAATAATATAGATATGTAAGTATATTACAGAAATGGGTCTATTATGTTATAATGTACACGGTATGAAGTATGTTGTGAATATTCTATAACTATAAGTATGTACAGGCTGTAGTGAGTACAAGCTATGTACAGGATATGGACAGGATATAAATATGAAAAACTATACAGAATATGAAATAAATAACTTTACAGGAATCTGAGATATACAGCTATACAGAAATGGGAACTATACAAGTTGTAAACAGTTGTAGGGTTAAAAATTATCGTATGTACAGAATGATTGTTTACACAGGGCTATACAGTAGTGCAGTTAAGGTAAGTGAGGGTGTGGATAATTTCTACAGAGGCTATATAAAGTGCTAGTGGTTGTGAGTGGTGGTTCACTCCATGTTATTATTGTGTGTTTGAGGGTACAGTTGTCCATTGTGTGTGTGTGTGTATGTTCAGTCCATGAGTTAACGTGGGTCAGATGTCAGGAGGCAGAGTTCAGGAGTCTGACAGCTGTGGGGAAGAAGCTGTTCCGGTACCTGGTGGTCTTAGTCCGGAGGCTCCTGTAGCGCCTCCCAGAGGGCAGGAGGGTGAAGAGTCCATGTGATGGGTGACTGGGGTCTCTGATGATTTTCCCAGCCCTTTTCAGACACCGCTTCCTGTAGATGTCTTTTATGGCAGGAAGTGGTGCTCCGGCGATGCGCTGGGCAGTTTTCACGACCCTCTGCAATGCCTTCCGGTCCGAGGCAGAGCAGTTCCCGTACCAGACTGTTATACAGTTGGTCAGGATGCTCTCGATGGTGCAGCGATAGAAGTTCACCAGGATGTCTGAGGACAGGTGGTTCTTCCTCAGAGTCCTCAAGAAGAAGAGGCGCTGGTGAGCCTTCTTGACCAGCTTGGAGCAGTTGGTCGTCCAGGTGAGATCCTCGGAGATGTGGACTCCCAGGAACTTGAAGCTGCTCACACGCTCCACAGCCGTCCCCTTAATGTGGATGGGTGGATGTGGGTCAGCATTCCTCCTGTAGTCCACGATGAGCTCCTTGGTCTTCTCGGTGTTAAGCAGCAGGTTGTTTGTGTCGCACCACTCAGCCAGACGATCCACCTCCTCCCTGTAGGCGGCCTCATCGTTGTCACTGATGAGGCCAATCACCGTGGTGTCATCTGCAAACTTAATGATGGTGTTGGAACCATCAGCAGGTCTGCAGTCGTGGGTGAAGAGGGAGTAGAGGAAAGGGCTCATCACACAGCCTTGTGGTACACCGGTGTTCATTGTGATGGTAGATGAGCAGCGGTTATCCAGCCGGACATGTTGGGGGCGGTTGGTCAGGAAGTCCAGTAACCATTTGCAGATGAGGGAACTGTTGCCCAGGTCTGTCAGTTTCCTGATGAGTTGTGAGGGGTGGATTGTATTGAATGCTGAACTGAAGTCTATAAACAGCATTCTGGCGTAGGTGTTGTTGTTGTCCAGGTGTGAGAGGACAGAGTGCAGTGCGATGGAGACTGCATCCTCTGTGCTCCTGTTCTGGCGGTATGCGAATTGGTGGGGGTCCAGGGTGGGGGGGAGACACGATTTGAAGTGTGCTAGGACCAGCTGCTCTAAGCACTTAGTGATGATGGGGGTGAGTGCTACTGGGCGGTAGTCATTGAGGCAAGATGGGTTGGAGTTTTTGGGTATTGGGACGATGGAGGTGGATTTGAAGCAGGCCGGTACCACAGCGTGGGCCAAGGACAGGTTGAATATGTCTGTCAGCACTCCTGCAAGCTCCTCAGAACACGCTCTGAGAACACGCCCGGGGATGCCATCGGGACCTGCAGCCTTGTGGACATTGATCCTGCTCAGCACCGCTCCTACATCGGTGGGGGAGAGAGTCAGAGGTTGGTGGTCTGGCGTCACGTCTGCTTTGGTTGTGGTTGTGGGGTTCCCTCGCTCAAAACGAGCATAAAAGTTGTTGAGCTCGTTGAGGAAGGAGACATCAGAGGATGCGGGGGAGGGTTTGGTGGTCCTGTAGTCTGTAATGGTCTGGAGTCCTTGCCACATGCGTCGGGGGTTGGAGTTGGAGAAGTGTTCTTCTACCTTCTTTTTGTAATGGTGTTTGGCTTTTTTGATGCCCTTCTTTAGATTAGCCCTGGCTGTACTGTAGGCGTGTGCATCTCCTGACCTAAAGGCGGTGTTGCGGGCCTTCAGGAGGAGACGAACATCCCGGTTCATCCAAGGCTTCTGGTTGGGGTACATGGTGATCCGTTTCTGGGTGGTGACACTGTCTGTGGTTTCGGAGATGTAATCCAGTACAGATGAGGCGTACTGGTCCAGGTCTGTGTGGGTGAACATATTCCAGTCTGTGTTTTTAAATCTGTCCTGGAGCACTGCGTCTGTCCCCTCTGGCCACACTTTAATTGTCCTCACAGCAGGTTTCACACGTTGGATGAGTGGTGAATACCTAGGTGTAAGGAACAGGGAGAGATGGTCCGATTGTCCAATGTGGGGGAGGGGTGTGGCTTTGTAGGCTCCAGCCAGGTTGGAATACACATGGTCTAAAGTCTTGTCTCCTCTGGTGTGGCAGGAGACATGTTGGTGGAATCTGGGGAGGACTGTCTTTAAGTTGGTGTGGTTGAAGTCGCCAGCAACAATAAAAGCAGCCTCGGGGTGTTTATTCTGGTGTTTGTTAATGGCTGCAGAAAGTTCTTTCATGGCCAACCTAGCATTAGTGTCGGGGGGTATATACATGGCAGTGAGTATGATCGAAGTGAGTTCTCTGGGGAGATAATAAGGTCTGCATTTGACCATTAAAAACTCCGCATTAGGTGAGCAGTGACTCTCAGTAGTAGTGGAGTTCATGCACCAAGCATTGTTAATATAAATGCACAAACCTCCACCTCTGGTCTTGCCGGAGTCATCTGCTAGCCTGTCGGCTCGGTGTGTGTGGCGTCCTGCTAACTCGATAGCATTGTCCGGGCAGCTGTTGTTCAACCATGTTTCGGTGAAAAACATGACATTTGAGTCCATAATCCGTCTGTTGTTAGTGATGGAGAGCCGTATCTCATCCATTTTGTTTGCCAGAGAACGGACATTGGCGAGGAAAATACTGGGTAAAGGCAGCCGGTGTGGTGTTAGCTTTAGCTTAGCCCGTAGCCCTCCGTGCCTACCTCGCCTTTGTTTACGATCTCGGCGCCGTCTGCGTGCACTTCCGCCCGGCCGGGTAGAGTGGGCAGCCTCCGGTGTTCTGGAGATCTCTGGGATGAGTCGGAGATCGGCGATAAAACTGTTGGAGTTATGAGTCCAGATGTCCAGAAGCTCTTGTCTGCTGTAGGTCAGGAACGCACAGCAATTCTGGACGAATAATCCGGTTAAAAGTAGATAAAAAACCGCTAAATAGCAGATTCTGGAGAGACACTGAGCCTCGCGTTGTTCACGCGCCGCCATCTTGGAATTTAATTAGCATGACCAATTATGCAAATTAAGCAATGACGTCATTTAGCGACTTCCAGCGACTTTTAGGACAACCAATAGCGATTTTCCTTACTGAGGAGTTGGCAACACTGGCAGTGAAGTGTTAACTAGCTCCACACTTCTTTATGTTGGTACATAAAACCACATAAAAAGTTGTTAAATATATTTTTGGTCTTTCAGTACAAGTGTCAAGAGCAGAAACCTCTAGAATTGGGCCACACTAAATCAAACCAAATAAATCTCCCAACAATAAGCATAATATATATATATATCTAAATATAGTATTGTGTTGAATTAACCCATTAACATTGGAGCAGATATTTGAGATCTTGGCAGGGGAAAAATATATATTGTCGTTATTTAGTAACATTAAAATACTTTAAAACATTTAATTTGCAGTTTCTTTTAAGTAAGATTTTACTGACATTCAATAATTCTTTATAAACACCACATCTAATATAAAGAAACGATAACATTTGGTAAGTGCAAGAATAGTATTTGCAAAAAAACAAATAGATAATAAATAAACTGGGCCAACATGACATACCAACAGGATACTGTAAGTTTCCTTGGGCCATTTTTAAGTAGAGATCTGTAGTCCAAATTGTTCCCGATTCACCCAAAAAAAGGAACTGCATCTGCTGAACACCTGCATGAACTGACATTTTTAATTCTTTATAACAGGAAAAGCACAGGAGTACCTAACATTAATAATGGCCCTGTGCCATGTGTGTGTCCCACCAAGCCTGCTGAATAACCAAGGCCTTTCAACCAGCATAGCTGAATGGATTGCAGACATTTTAATGTTAATAGCTACACCTGTATTTTTCCAGCTATAACATGTCAAAATATCTACTGTGAAAATGGCCTATTGTGTAAAGACTGCAATTACTTCACTGCACTGTTCCAGTCATCTCAGTAGAGCTTCATACCCTGTGAGAGTCGGTCCAAGAGCAGCAGCATCTAACATTAGACTTTGTATTTCTATTTGCAATATACTATGCACATGCATTTTTTTCTCATTTGAGAAAAAAAAAACAAACGTCTATTAGGACTTCAGCTGACAATATAATGGCTCATAGCACATCAGTAAATACACTATTCTGAACATTCTTCTTTCTTTCTTCGCTCTCTCTCATTCTTCTATCTATACTGCATTTCACTTTTTTATTCTAATAAGCTTATTAACATATAGTATTGTTATTTTTAAAGCCGAGAAAAACTCACACTTTCAAATCTGCTATAAACAGGTGTTTTTCTACACTTTCAATTCCAGGTGCAACTGCACACAAAATCTCATGATGGCATGTTATCAGCCAAGGGCAAAATGCCAACCTTCTCACACTCTGCCTGTCTCAGAGACAAGCTCACACACAGAACACTCCAAATGCAGGGGAAGTATACATTCTTGGAAGTCTGAGATCTCGTGGCTTAAGAGTTCAACGTTGGAGGGTCAGACAAAGTCTACAGGAAGTGGATCCTATTGGACGTGCATTTAGACGTCGTCATGCGATAAGGCGAAGGATCTATAGTGTTCAGGCCCCCAACCACTTATGGTAAGTTCACTGGTTTGAAACAAATGATCAGGCCTTGTGTTTAAAAGTATTAACACAATACATCAAAATTAATGGTCCTTCATTCAAAACATTACTGAAGTTAATCTATATGATCAGCATAAGATAATAATAATAAAAAAATAACAATAACCAAAAAAACTGAAATTGATATAAGTATGTTAAATATTTGGGGGATTCATAGTACATCAATTTAGATGTTGTCTAATGTATATACTGTTGAGTTGTTTAATCCTTTATTTTACATCACAATTTTAATCTCTAACATCAATTGTGCCAGGTAAACGTAGTGTGGAAAAAGACATTTTATGCCACTGTGTGTATGTGTGTGCACGTGTGTGTGTGTGTGTGTGTGTGAGAGACAGAGGTGTGCTGTTGTTGAAGTAAATGTACAAAATGAAACCTCTAGTTTTTGTTTAAGTACAGGGTCAGGAATTCACTACTAAATAATATGAACAAACATGTGGAACTGTAGTAATGCTTTCTGATCTCTCAACAGGCATTTTGACGGCAACCACAAATTGATTAGATGGCGCTTGGTCCTGCATGGCTGTGTTGATGGCTTCAGCCGAACTATCATATACTTACGTTGCTTATCCAATAACAGAGCCTCAAGTGTCTTGTCATTATTTTTGGAAGGAATACAAAACTTTGGTTTTCCCTTAAGGGTCAGGTGTGATCATGGTATGGAAAATATACAGGTTGCTCGTTTTATGTTACAGAGAAGAGGAGTAGGCAGTGTTATTACAGGTGTTTCAGTACATAACCAAAGAATTGAAAGACTGTGGGCAGAACTCAACAGAGTTGTATCAAGACACTTTATAAATATCTTTAACTTTATGGAAGAACAGGGTATGTTGGATTCACTGAATGAGCTACATCTTTTTTGTCTGCATTATGTTTATTTGCCAAGGATTGAAAGAGCATTAACAGAATTTGTCAATCAGTGGAACAACCATGGTCTCTCTACACAAGGAGGACAGACCCCTCTTCAGCTGTGGCATACAGGTGTCACAAACAATGTGGGAATCCTGTCGTTTATAAATGACATTTTTCATGTTGATAACTATTATGGCGTTGATGAAGAAGGGCCATTACCAGAACTTCAAACAAACAATAATGTCAATATTCCAGCTATTGACATCAACATAAATGAGACTGCAATGAACATAATTCAACAAGTGAATCCATTAGAAAATGATGGAAATCATGGAATAGATGTGTTTTCTTCACTTTTACACCTTCTACATTAAATAAAATATTTTGCAAAAAATAAAAAAAAGATATATAAAAAAAACATTTCAGAAAACATATGTGATCGAAACTAACATACTGAAACCATTTTCTTTAAAATGATAAAATGACAGCTCTGTTGTCAAACAGAAACTGACACAGGCAGAAGAATAAACAGACACAAAGACAACCAAATCAAAAACCGATGGACATACACATGAAATGAGTAAAGTGACACAAATTTTGTATATTCAAACTCAACAATCTAAATTAACTTCTGACGTGCTGTTAAACAATTGGTATCTACCTGTATGAATCCTGAAGAACAATCACTTCTTGTCAAATTGATGTCTTAAAACATCAATTTGACTGAAGCAGGTAAATTTGGAAATATTAAAACCTTAACAAGTTAATACTCAATACTCACTTTGAATCAAAAGAGAGACCAATACAAAAGAGAAACACGCAAACTCCTCCAGCATAATGTGTTCATACCCTGCCAAAGCCGTAAGTGTTACCTAATGCAAAATCAAACTTCTCCTTGAACAGCTGGTATGAAACATGCAGTGGCAGCCTAATGCATTTAACACACGTGTTGGCAAGAGGGAAAATTGGTGTAGAAGAGAAGTCATCGTCTCCTCTATGAATGAACTCAATCGAGGGTGCTGGAGAAAAGCCAATAGGTGGCACCGCAGTTGCTCCAGTTGCAAAGGCCAATATCTTCTGTAATTTGGAAGGTCCTTCTTCTTCTGCATAAAACAGAGAAGGAAAAAAGTGTTAAAAGGTTATTTCATTTGGCCAACATAAATTGTCAGTGAGTACAAATCTAAAGCAAGAATCTTAATGACTGTTATTGCAATGACTATAGAGCATGCTTTTCATCTTTCAATAGTCTCAAAGAACTATGTAAAAATGTTACTACAACCAAGAGGGTAATGTGGTGTTATTGTTATATGAATATGTTATTTAAAATAAAGATTTCAGAAATGCTAACCTATAAATCGTTACATCTATTTATTGTGCACTAAAGTGACAATTACCTTCTGCATCTTGGAGATAGTCTCTCCAGAAGGTAACAACTGTCTCCTCAGCAGCTCTTCTGTTGCTTCCTTCTGGAGATAGATGAATGTTGAAAAGATCATCCACCTGGTCAGCAGTCAGCATATGTGGCTCATAGCAGAACAGAGGGCGAAAACTGTCTGGATGCCTCCTCATTTTCTCGAGAACCCCAAGAGTTTTCAGACCTTCACAAAATCTGGATAAACAGCACAAAGAAATTTTATTCAATAATTCTGCAATTTCATGCTTCTAAGTTAATTGTATATTATCAATTTGGCACAATCAGTTATACTAGGTTATTAACTGGCCATTTTGATTAATAGGTAAGATTTTTATCACATTTTAATTAATCTGAAAAACACAGAATACCAAAATACCTTTGAAATGGACCTTGAACCCTGTGGATGACCTGAAACATGACAATATCATGTACCAGCAGATCCCTGTCTCTTAGTGAACGCATAGGTCTCAGGCATCCTGCATTGGCCAAGTAATCAAGCAGAGGTTCTTTTGACTTTTCAAGGTCCTCAAGGGTTGTACTTTGAGATATCTAGCATCACAAAGAGCAGAGGAAGGGCTTGTTATGGAAGTTACTCAGTAGTCTTATAACCTATTAGAAGGAACCCAGCCACCAGTGGTCTACACAATCACAATATGCCCGCGCGTACATTGGAAGTCAAATGACTACACATATTTTTTTAATATGTTTACAATGTGCTTAAAAAATGATAAAATATACTCTTTCGTCTACCCTTATCTACTGAATCTTAGTTTAATATAGCAGCAAAATATAAAAACTTGGCATTCAGCAATGGCCAGACTGATCCGGATAAACATTCCCTACAAAAGAAAACTGGAACACAAACTATTTTCAATTCACTATAAGATTTATAAAATAAACATATAGAGACCTTTCGGACTTTTTCAAAGAGTTCCAGGTCAGCTATGTCTTCCAGGGCTGGATTTGCTGAATTTCCAACCAGAAGGGAAAATACTGTTGGTGACAGAAAGTTAGGTGGTGGACCACCATGTACCAAGCTCACTGCAATGGCTCTCCCAGAGATGTAGTACCAGTCCCCTCTGAGAGCTGCAAAGCAACAGAATAAAAGGAAAAGCAAAATTGTCAGTAATGTTGCCTGTAAAAATAAATATCAGTTAAACAGTTCCCACTATTAATCTTAGAAAAATAGGTAATTACCAGTACTGTCAAGAGCCAAGTTCTTGCAGTTTTCTTTCCCCTCAAACATGGCTGACCTGGCAATGGTGTCCATCAATAGTCTCAAGAATTCCCTCCTTGGCCCACCTAAATCAACCCCTTCCTCATTTTTCCCCATATCATCTGAGAATTTCACACAGATCATCAAGTTGGGATCATAAGATAGCCTTTGAAAACCACGCAAGGCTCCCTCCCACACAGCAGAGCGATTTATATTAAATTTGCACTGCTGTTTTGTGCTAATTTTGCTTGATAGTTCCAGCAGTATCTCTTGAACAGGGACTTTTTCTGCACTAAAAAAAGAAAATAAAACAGAAAATAAAATATATCAGCCATGTAGTCATGTTACAGAATTTGAGAATATGTGTCACACTGATCATAGAGAGTTAAAGCTTTAAAGGTTTATATTGATTTGACAATTCTGGAAAGCCCAAATTATGTCTCAAACTCAAATTCTGTATGTTTGTTACTCACATCTGATTCTCCAAGCTCGCAATTATAGCTTGATTTAAATCCTCATCATCTGAAGAATCGCCAGAAAGCGATGCCACGAGAGTTAAATATGAAGAATAATCTTCATCATTAACGCTCATGGCAGGGATGTCTTCACTTCTTGCATTGAAATCTCTGCTGTGACTGCTTGTGCTAGGTTTGTCATCACTTCTTGCCATGTAGCCTTCATCACAAATGCTGTTCCCATCACTTCCTTGCTTTGCTCGTTGCCTTTTACCAACACTCCTTCGAATACAGTTGGTCCCAGTTAGAGCTGGGCGATATATCGAGTTTTTAAAAAATATCGATATATTTTTATACGAGATATAAGATGTGACCATATCCTTTATATCGATATAGTCTATGTTACGTTATAATTATACTTGCGGAGCCGCAAGTTTGCCTTTCTTTCGTCCACTTTCGTCTTTATGCAACGTTACTCGGCCTCGCCTCTCCTTCACTGAACACAACTCCCCCTCCTCCCCCATCGCTTCACCTGCAGGAAGCGACAAGATGGACACGGCAAATCTCCGTTAACGAGTTACTGCGCATCGCCCCGTGCGTGGGGCTGGACGGCGTCAACGTGTTAGCTAGCTAACCACGCTAACGAGCTAACCACGCTAACGCCATGCAGCCCAGAGGTGCTGCACGGACTAAAATCCTTTCATTTTCTCAAAAGTTGACAGCGCGCCTTATGTATGAATTCTGGTTGTGCTTGATGGCCGCGAACCGATTTTATGTGGAACACGGCGCTCAGCAATCTGTCAAAAAATGTTTTAGTACGACTTTGGTAAGCTACGGAGCTGCACCGCTTGATGGATTGTCGGAGCATTACGGCTGAGCCTCGCGGAGTGATACGTACTGTGCTTCAACGTAATATTACCTTACTGTGTATAAGGACTATAAATGGCACCTGTTAAGAGACGTGGTTGCGAAGCGGATTACAAACTCCAGGCTGTCAGTCACGCAGTACAAGTTGGGAACAGAGCAGCTGTGAAATCTGTCTTTGTTATAGTGCTCGTCTTTTACTTTACATTTTGACTGCACATTTGTGAGCTTTTTGTTATGCACAAAAACAACATTGTTTTCTTTTATTTATGGAGCATTATTATTTAATAAATGCTCTTAATTTATTTTTGAGTAAATTTTATGTACATCTGCTCTATGTTAATAAAAGTGCCTGTGTGACATCTGGGACACAGCTTTGACTAAGAACTCTCTTTTTGTTCTTACTTTATGGCTTTAAAAAAAGATATATCGAGATATATATCTTATATCGCCATCCAGCTAAAAAATATCGAGATATGAATTTTGGGTCATATCGCCCAGCCCTAGTCCCAGTATCATCTTCTTCATCACTGCTAGTGCCAGGGTTATCACCTTTAACATGACTTCTTAACCTTGTAGTGACTTGGCTGCTCATGTCTTGTTGGATTTTTGAACTATCAACTTCAAAACAATCATTGTCACTGTCCTTATCAGTTGCACAACTGCTTAATGCTGATTTGGAGCTGATGTGGGAAGGATCTTTGTCTTCATCTGATTCACTCTTCAACAGAAAAAGACCAAAAACATATATCAAAAGCAAGTAATTATAGCTTATCTTAAAAAGATTAAAATAAGAAATATCCATATTGATTGCTCCCAAACACTTGTTTTAAATAAATATATTCTATTTTGTTAGAAGCCCAATTGTTGACATGTTTTTTCCCAAATCATGATTACTTTTCATTCTTTTAGTAACTTACTAAAAGTGTCCTTGATGGCCTTACATAGAGGGCTTTGGTTTTAAAAACCTTTAGGATCAGCATCCCATTCAGCTCCTGACCAACTTGGAGCTTTGGAGACACCAGCTTATTGCCACAAGCCATTAGAAACTCGAGGCTACAAAAAATAAATAGGGACAACAGCAATTGCTAATTAGTTAAATATTTTAAGTATTAGTTAAATATTTTATTATATATTGTTCTGTTTGTGTGTATGCTTTTATGACTTAAATTCTACTGGTATAGTCATATGTTTTTATAATGATGAATGATATTTTAAACTTCTTTACTTTGGTATATTATCTTTAAGTACAAGTCATTACATGAATACACACAGTAACAATAAACAATAGTATTTTACCTGACATCCTCTGGAAGGCGTTCACCAAAGCTTTCCTTGAGGTGTTTCACGACAGTTTGGTTGTCCCAGGTCTTCTGGAATTCAAAAGCACTGAGGATGTGCCCATGTTTGTGTAACCATAATTTCGAACCTTGTTTGCACACTACTCCCCATGATGGAGTTGGAAGTAGTATAACATCTTTGTTGAAATGGTCATGCTGCTGGGCCATAGCTCTGAAATATAAATATTAGATACCATAAACAACAGCAAGTGATAACTAATAATACTGAGATGCAGACAGCAGAACACTATCCAAACCCCTACACAGAATGCTTTCATAGACAAAATTGTTGTAGTTAGGCAAACATAAGGGTTAATTTTATATACTTTTTTTTATACTTTTCCGAGAATACGTGCTTCTTTTGTGGTTCGGACTCCTTCTGACATTTCTTTGGAGGTGGAGGAAAACCAAAGTAATTGCTTAAAGGAGCTTCTTCGACATCTTTAAGAGTTCTAAACAAATGTCTGTCCTCCTCCAGAAAATCCTATGTACGCAAACACGCGTTGCAACTTCTTATCTTGTGCGTGTCTTTTGTTTTGACAGCGAATGCGCACCTGCGGACCACTTATGTGCAGCCCTGGTTATTTAGCTCGTCATTGCAGCCACAGAAATTATTTTGTCCATGAAACCATAAAGCTGCACTTTCTTTTTGCCTTATAGTCTGATTTGTCATAACTTTTCCGTTTTGTGGTAAGTTTTTCTTTGGCTGTCACTTCTTCACCCTGACCTGTCTTATTTGGCTCAGCAGAACTAAAATATAAATCCTGCTGCTTTTACACACACACACACACACACACACACACACACACACACACACACACACACACACATAACGCTCAGCGATTCTCTGCGCAATCAACCTCTCACATGTTTAAGCTGCGGGAGATTTCACTTGTCATGTTTGCATAGTAAGCTAACGATTGATAAGACGATGTCAGAGGAATTGGTGCGCAAATTATCATCACTCACCAGTCAGTACTGTCGCTCTCTATACACAGTTGCATAACACATAACTGCAAAGTGAAAGCAAAAAACAAGCGCAAATTCAAACGCGATTTCAATATGTCACATATTGACAGTGGCTCACCGATGCCAATGACATAATTACCCAGCTACATTTCCGAAAGAATGCAAAAGCATAGACATATATTTTTCCTTCCTACGATAGCCCGACGGGCAGGACAGAGATAGATTTTGGTAGCCTGGAAAAATCGCTAGCCCCAGGACGTCGGGCTAGCGATTTTGCGAGCCCTGCAGTATATTATTAAATATCAGACTATTACATATGGCCCCATTTCAGGCAAGTGAATACAAACTCATTAAACTTTGTAACTACCTTTTTCTTCTGGTGCCTGATGTCCAGCTGCCGAAGCATTGCCGAGTTTGATAACATGGTGCAGGTGCACATTCTCTCCTGACTGTAGATGTCGCTGGCATGGGCAAGCTGCTACGTTGACGTGAGGGAAAGAGGGATGTTAAGTGACTATCCAGTCCATCCACACTGGTACTTGCAACAGGTTGCTGCCCCACGACTGTGGCATTTGACAAAGTTCTGATGGTCTCTGCTGAGGATAATATACTGTTGAGTAATGCGGCTGCTTCACTTAGGCTACTAGCAGGTTGCTGAGTAGACATCTGTGTAGTGGTTTGAAGTGTACCACTTTTTCCTTCACTTTCCTGGTCTGGACACAACTTCCTGTTCATCTAAAACTCCTTCCTGTTCAACTGAAATGCCTTCCTGTTTAACTGAAACGCCTTCCTGTTTAACTGAAACGCCTTCCTGTTTAACTGAAATGCCTTCCTGTTCAACTGAAACGCCTTCCTGTTTAACTGAAATGCCTTCCTGTTCAACTGAAACGCCTTCCTGTTTAACTGAAATGCCTTCCTGTTCAACTGAAATGCCTTGGATTTTCAGTAGTGTGTGTGAGAGCGTTTCAGTAGTGTGTGTGAGAGCGTTTCAGTAGTGTGTGTGAGAGGTAAAATTTCAGTAGTGTGTGTGAGAGCATTTCAGTAGTGTGTGTGAGAGCGTTTCAGTAGTGTGTGTGAGAGCGTTTCAGTAGTGTGTGAGAGAGCATTTCAGTAGTGTGTGTGAGAGCGTTTCAGTAGTGTGTGTGAGAGGTAAAATTTCAGTAGTGTGTGTGAGAGCGTTTCAGTAGTGTGTGTGAGAGGTAAAATTTCAGTAGTGTGTGTGAGAGCGTTTCAGTAGTGTGTGTGAGAGGTAAAAGTTCAGTAGTGTGTGTGAGAGCGTTTCAGTAGTGTGTGTGAGAGCATTTCAGTAGTGTGTGTGAGAGCGTTTCAGTAGTGTGTGTGAGAGCGTTTCAGTAGTGTGTGTGAGAGCGTTTCAGTAGTGTGTGTGAGAGGTAAAATTTCACTAGTGTGTGTGAGAGCATTTCAGTTGTGTGTGTGAGAGCGTTTTAGTAGTGTGTGTGAGAGCTAAAATTTCAGTAGTGTGTGTGAGAGCGTTTCAGTAGTGTGTGTGAGAGCGTTTCAGTAGTGTGTGTGAGAGCGTTTCAGTAGTTTGTGTGAGAGGTAAAATTTCACTAGTGTGTGTGAGAGCATTTCAGTTGTGTGTGTGAGAGCGTTTTAGTAGTGTGTGTGAGAGCTAAAATTTCAGTAGTGTGTGTGAGAGCGTTTCAGTAGTGTGTGTGAGAGGTAAAATTTCAGTAGTGTGTGTGAGAGCGTTTCAGTAGTGTGTGTGAGAGGTAAAATTTCAGTAGTGTGTGTGAGAGCGTTTCAGTAGTGTGTGTGAGAGCATTTCAGTAGTGTGTGTGAGAGCGTTTCAGTAGTGTGTGTGAGAGCGTTTCAGTAGTGTGTGTGAGAGCGTTTCAGTAGTGTGTGTGAGAGGTAAAATTTCACTAGTGTGTGTGAGAGCATTTCAGTTGTGTGTGTGAGAGCGTTTTAGTAGTGTGTGTGAGAGCTAAAATTTCAGTAGTGTGTGTGAGAGCGTTTCAGTAGTGTGTGTGAGAGCATTTCAGTAGTGTGTGTGAGAGCGTTTCAGTAGTGTGTGTGAGAGCTAAAATTTCACTAGTGTGTGTGAGAGCATTTCAGTTGTGTGTGTGAGAGCGTTTCAGTAGTGTGTGTGAGAGCATTTCAGTAGTGTGTGTGAGAGCGTTTCAGTAGTGTGTGTGAGAGCATTTCAGTAGTGTGTGTGAGAGCGTTTCAGTAGTGTGTGTGAGAGCGTTTCAGTAGTGTGTGTGAGAGCATTTCAGTAGTGTGTGTGAGAGCGTTTCAGTAGTGTGTGTGAGAGCATTTCAGTAGTGTGTGTGAGAGCGTTTCAGTAGTGTGTGTGAGAGCTAAAATTTCACTAGTGTGTGTGAGAGCGTTTCAGTTGTGTGTGTGAGAGCGTTTTAGTAGTGTGTGTGAGAGCTAAAATTTCAGTAGTGTGTGTGAGAGCGTTTCAGTAGTGTGTGTGAGAGCGTTTCAGTAGTGTGTGTGAGAGCTAAAATTTCACTAGTGTGTGTGAGAGCATTTCAGTTGTGTGTGTGAGAGCGTTTCAGTAGTGTGTGTGAGAGCATTTCAGTAGTGTGTGTGAGAGCGTTTCAGTAGTGTGTGTGAGAGCATTTCAGTAGTGTGTGTGAGAGCGTTTCAGTAGTGTGTGTGAGAGCGTTTCAGTAGTGTGTGTGAGAGCATTTCAGTAGTGTGTGTGAGAGCGTTTCAGTAGTGTGTGTGAGAGCTAAAATTTCACTAGTGTGTGTGAGAGCATTTCAGTTGTGTGTGTGAGAGCGTTTTAGTAATAATGTCCCTTACGGCACCTCATACAATTAACTTGCTCCTTATCAATCCACGAACTCCTTCTAAATGCATTTTATCATTTAGATGAGCAAAGCACATCACAATTTGATCATTTTAATTCAATAGTTTACATGTATCAGAATGAAAAATCCCTGTGCTGTGGTTCATTCAGCTACTGTGAAGGTGCTGTTATATTACAGCTGAATTAATTCATACATATAACTACATCATCAGAAACATGCTCTTAGATATTTTGGAAGACTATCACTCCAAGCAGCATTTTTCATGCCATGTAGGAAACATCAAGTCAACATTCAAGCAAATCCTCCTTTTCTCAAGCTGGAATTTCAATGCGTCTGAATACTTTGCTACACCACAGTGAGGTATAATTGAGTCTACCTGTCAGTTCTAATGCCAGTGCATGACTATCATACAGAACCAGAATCAGAAACCATGCTGCAGTTTTCAGTTTGAGACAGGAATGTTTAAAATCACAACATGGCATCTCAACCATGAGGAGATTTACACAAAGCACCAACATGTGACTTGAGCATTGTGTTCACTCTTGAATCACAATTTCTCTATTTCTTTGGCTCTCGGAGGAGGCGGACGACTTTTTCTCCTCTCCCTTATCTTCTCTGCTTATGTCCTTGTCTAGTCTCGTGTTTTTTTTTGTATTACTTTCCCTGGAACACACTCTCATAGTCTGTTTCTAAAACCTAAAGAGAATTATGGATTTGACCAATTGGTCTCTGAATGCTATTGACACCCTTTTCTCAACGAGAAGTCTGGGCTCGGGAGAGCCCGAGTGCCCTGGAGGGACTTTCCCTGCTGGATGCACAATGGATGGGTGGCAGACATGGAGGATCGTGTGCCTGGCGGGACTGTCGATCGAAGATGCTGAAGATATCTACCTATTCGGAACCATGATAACAGGGTTCTTACTGATCGGAGCTGGCTTGGCCCTGGCTTATCAGAGAATTAAGAAAGCGGAACCGGCTGTTCAAACACCCCCAAGGCTGCCCGCTGGGATTGAAACGATGGGACGAGGTGCAACTTCTCAGAATGGGCTCATTGAATGCAGCATGGTTAAGAGCTTGGAGGCGCTAACGGCTGCAGTGAAGGCTCAGAATAACACCTCTGAGCGTATATTGAATTACATCAGGGAAGAATCCACTTGGAACAACACCTCTGGGCGGAAGCTGGATTGCATCGCGGATCAGTTGGCTGCAGTCGTGAGGTCTCAGAATCTGCTCTGTGAGCAAAAGAGTGAAAAGACCACGGAATTGAAGGTAAATAACATCATGGAGAAAATCGCAGCTATCCAACGGGAGATTTAGAGACCAGTGTCGGAGTGTTAAAAACAGCATGAAATTCTCATGAGTTGTTTGTAAAAGAAAAATCACCATTATAATGCGGCTACCCCTTCGGCGGCAGCTGTGGGCTCAAGGCCGGAGCTGAACAAAAACTCCCTGATAACGACTGTGTTGAGTCTGTTCCTTCCCATTCCATGCAAGGCCACCTGGGTTGGCTGGTAGTCTGTTTACTTAGCCTGGCAGGGCGAAGGACACTGTCTCAGCTGAACTCTGGACACGCACACACATACATATACTGATACTGATAAGCACTCACTGACGCATCACCTTCCCTACCCCGGATCCAACGCCACCTCCAACGCTTACCTCCCCTCTGATGTGGACATCGGGTCAGTTGGAGGCGCAGTTGAAAGATTGCAGCGGTCCCAGATCAAATGTACACACTGGAACTCTTTCCCATGTTGCTGTCTGTGTTTATTGTGCTATGATGTGTTGATATCTGTGCATTCCTGTATTATCCTTCTGTGTTACATATTTCGATGTTTTTTTTCCTCGCTACCTAGCCTGACCTGTCTCCCCAATGTGATAATTGTGTATTGTATGTACGGTCGGCAAGGTCTGTCATCTCGGTTGTGGGCAAAAGACCTGCAACTGACAAATAAAGGCTATCTCATCTCATCTCATCTCAATGAAAATATAACGATTCTATCACGTAGACATTTTGAAAGGAAAATAACCAATACTATGCTTAGTCATCTAAATATAAGTACTGGGTCACCTACACATTTCACCTACAGGAACCACTCGGCCATGGAAACCCATGCCATGAAGCTTTTGTGCTGATGTTAATATCAGAGGAGATTTAGAATAGTGCTGTTCTTGAGTCAGAAGTGTTTTCAACATTTACACAATAAATGTTTTGCACCTCAGAGCTTGGCATTCAGTCTGTAACCTTACATGGTCTGCAACTTTGTGACTGAGCTGTTGTGGATCATTTAATTTCAGCAACTGACTTGCTGCGTTGGTGGTAGTGGTGGGCGGATCGATCCAAATATCAATGGTATCGATACCAAGTCGGCATTGGTATCGGGTCAATACTAGCCTGGCGAGATCAATTCTTTACTTTAAGTTCCACCCTTGTTTGCAATGCTGCGGTTTCGGCACAGACGAAACAGTCAGGCCGCTCCTGTGTCAGCGCAGAGCAGGCACACTTTGCTCCCCCTCCCCCTTCTTATATTTAGATGTTGCGCCGTCATGTGACATGATTTAGATGCTTTGGGGGTCGTTAAGTTGTTTACATATTATTTATATTTTCACCAGTTGTTGTTTTTGTTGTTGAATTTTAATTGTCATTTTTATATTATAGTTTCCAAACAGTACTTGTTTGTTTTAATTTGTTTACTGGTTTGAGTGGACTTTTTATTTAAGATTTTTTAAAAAAAACACAATTTGATAATATTAATTTTCTATAAGCATTTTCTATTTAATTATAAATTCTGTATAATTATGTCCTGGGTTTTAACTATTTAATAATAAAAAAGGAAATAACACAACAAACACCTAAGGTCATGAAAATTAATTGAGATTTAGCAATTCAATGACGCATCCAACTTATTTATCGAAAAGTATCGGTATCAGTATCGGCGATACTGGCCCATATTTACTTGGTATCAGATCGATACTAAAATATGCTGTATCACGCACCACTAGTTGGTTGTATCCAACCAAAGTACCACATTTGAATTCAGTGAACTCTTACAATAATCCATTCTTTCACAAATGTGAAGACAGGCTGCATGGTGGCTGAATTTATACACCTCATGGAATGTGACTGAAAACACCTGAATTCAAGATTAAGAGGTTTGGCCCAATATTTGTCCATTTATTGTGTATGGAGGTTACAGTTGTATCGTTGCAAAGCTGTGTAATAGTGAGTCAGTAATGAGAGAACGATATTCACTAATAACTTTGTTTTATTTTTATAGAATCTCTGAATGCTCTGATATATTTTATAAAAACCTTACAGGTATATTGTTTTTCATTGTTGCGCATCAAAGCACAAATTTGCGCGTGTTCATTTGCTCTGCAGTAAAACATCACATTTGTGTCATCTAACATGACACTTAACAGGGAGTGGTCAGCTTTGGGCCTCCAGCCATGTGTTACTGTGGTTGCATATTTTATCCTCACTCACCTTTAGTCATTATGGAGACTCAAAATGTCACAGATTTATATCGCGCAACCCTCAAAAGCCATAGTATGGACATTATTGAAGAAAAAAAAGCATCTTACACCTTAACAGAAACACACCCATGGGTTTACTGCACACCCTTGTGATCTCTATCACAATTAGAAATCAAAGGTCTCCCTCTGTGAAAAATGTCAGTTGGGTTTGGAAAAGTTCTAGGCTTTTTTTTCCCTCTTTGGTTTGGAAAAGATAGAAAAAGGGTAAATGGAAATTATTCTTTCAAAAGGTTCTTGAGCTCTTTCTTGATCTCTGGAATGTTAATCTTGGGGTACAGTGGCACATAGTTTTCTTGTGGTTTAATTACTCGCACAGTTGCAGAGACTTAGAAACAAATATGGTGGTGAAATAAGGTTAGAGAGAGTTCCTTGAGGGGATTAACTAACTGTCCAGTTTATTTGCTTGTTGTTCAGCTTACTGTTCATTTCATCCTACATGGCTGATCTAAAATTCAAAATTCTCCCAAAATTCTGTCGTTATGGTGTGTACATACAACAGAATAGTAAAAACCATGCCTGTGAAAGCTAAACATGTCTTTGATTGTCAGTCAGTCAGTTTGCTTCCACTGACTGATGCTATGTGTAACATGAACATAAAGACTTAAGATAAACCAAAATAAATTAACATATTACATTCATAATAGTATGATATAATCATATAATCAGTGATAATAACAATCATTGTATGTTATGATGATATGACAATGACAACCTGGCCTATCAGAACAGTGATGAAGTTGAGTATAAAAAGCTATATAATCATAAAGATTAAAAAAAGGTAAAATAAAATAAAATCTTGTTTAATGTTTAAACATTGTTATCACATATTTCATTATAGGCCAGTGTGTCCTAAAAATATGATGTACATTATGTGGAGTATTTTTTTTATTCTTATGGTATTATAGGCAGACCTTAAGTGACTAGTTAACAAGATGTGGCTCCATGAAAAAGCAGTGTATCAGGGAGGGAAAAAAGAACAGAACTGTGTCTTGACAGGTGATTTGAGAGAGAGCACTGTTTGACTGGGTGTAACAAAGCCAGCATCGATAGAGCCTGGAGCTCTACGGCTGAACAATGGCTCATAGATGGTTAAAAGGTCCAAAACATAGCTGGGAGCAAGGCCTTGACAAGCACTAAAAGTTATCAATCAAATTTTTAAATCAATCAAAATGACAAGCAACCAATGCAGGAATGCCACAGAAAGAGTTATGTGGCCTTATGTTATGTAGTCTCTGGCTCTCAGATTATTCAAGTCTTGCAGCACCACTGATTTTGATGCTAGAAAATTCTAAATGTATGAGCCAGCTAGGTTATGGAAATACGCGACTAATGTAATATTAACAACGTCTATAATTCGAGATAGAATAGCAGAATCACTCAAGCAGCAAAATTTGAATGGAGTTATAGAGGTGCACCTTTTAGGACTCGTCTAAAGATGAAGAAATGGTTACATTTGTCAGGTTATCCTATTTTTACTCACGCCAGCCTTTAATGCCTGTCTTGATATTTTTGAGTTTTAGACAGGCTTCTGTGCCACCAGTGTACTCTATGAGATCACTGCTTTGCTCAAGAATGTAACAGGGTTCGTTATCTTGTCACTGGCACTAGGTACCTTGGAATAAATTGCAAAACGACCCTTTGTTTTTTTTTATAAAGCAAACCTTGCATGGGCTATTGTATTCATCTTTGAATAACATCCTTTCAGTGACCTTTTGTGTGCAGCAGTTTCTCTTGTACCATTTATTTTTTCTTATATACTCAGTGTTCCAAGGTTCTCCCTGAATCAGCATCCATACTTACAATGAAGCTTTATGAAACTGACCAACCTGATAGCCTCTTACATAATGACTAAATAAGCTTAAGTATATCAGCATTAGTCATATCATCATTTGTCTTTTTTAATCATCAGGTCTGCCTTGCACCGATTGAACACGCTTTAATTTCAAAGTTAATTGAACAGTAAACCACTACAACATTCAAGAATTATATTTTAATCATGGGATGGATTCAGTGAACTCTTAATTATTTTAAAAGAAAATACAAATTAATTTTCGGTCTAGTAAGCCATATATATGATAAAATGATTCTTATTATTATGGAGTTCCTATTTATTTTGCGTTTCTTCTAGGTAAGCTTCTTTATTATGAATTATCTAACTACCCATGTAATTGAAAAAGCAATGCTTCATGTAGAAGTGACTTTTAGAGCTTGACAGATATTTTATAAATTGAATTTGAAGAGAAAATTAGGTGAATACCCCCCCCCCCCCCCATAAAATTCATTAAGTATGTTAATAATAGTAATATTACAAGGACAAGGTAAAAATACTTGAGAAAGTATTGATTGAAGAAGTACTTATTTCTTCATTATGCAATCTTTATCTTTTAAGTATCAGTTGTTGGGAACTCACAGTTCATTTTTTATTTTGTGTGTGTGTGTGTGTGTGTGTGTGTGTGTGTGTGTGTGTGTGTGTGTGTGTGTGTGTGTGTGTGTGTGAGAGAGAGAGAGAGAGAGGCAGAGGTTAAGGTTCGTTCAGATTATGTGTCACTTTTATGTCTATATCTGATTCTCTTATTGCTTTCACCTGTTTTTTCCCCCCATCAGTAATCAGTCTGTAATCAGGCACTTATTATTCTTTATTCCACTGCAATTTTATTGCTAAACAGAGTAGCATCACTTTATAGTTTTGGTATTAGTAAGATTTGATTTTCTGAAAGACCACTACTTTCTATTACAACAATAAAACTGAGTAGAGCCTAACTTCATGAAATATGCTGGAGTGGACTGAGATAACCTCTCTGCTCATGCTCACAGTAAACTGTAAGTTTAATGACTGAATGGCCCATAACACCTCAGGCTACAAAAATCCCCCACCCCACCCCCCACCTCTCAGTACCTATTTGTTCATTTTAGAGACACGTGCTGTAGAAAATGTGGGAACTAAGAGGACACTAAATGTGCACTTGCTAAGTAAATGCCCTATCTTAAAAATCTAGGTAAAAAATTCAGACTTTGAGAATGGAAGCGGTTACGGTTCAGTAAATTACGGTTGGAAATACCACTCTAAAAACTGCCTGCACACTTAGTATATCGAGAAGACTCTCAAAGGAATTGTTCCCCAAGTTTAAAAGTAGTACTTAAAAGTGTTCTTTGAGTTAAAAAAGAAGCCTAAGGATTTGGTGCACTCGCTAGAGAGCCATCAAGATAGAGCCTTGGTCTTCTCCTTTCCGAAAGTGTTGTATCTGTTTCACAAGGTAACAATTAAATTGCAGCTGTCAGCAGAGGAGATATTAAACTCGTTCCCTGTTCTGTCTCCGTTTCTGCTGACGGTGACCTTGGTGGGGAGACGGAGGCTGGCCGCTGAAGCCTCATGCTGGTTGAGAGGGTTCGCGTGCTCTGTCTCGTGGAGAGCCAGCCATCTGGGATAGGGATATTCATCACACTGCAACAGTACACACATAGCCACTGGCACAGACGCCATCATCATCCTCACCATCATCATCATCAACACTTGCCGGCATGGTCACATGTTCTCAGGCTCTGTGAAAATCCCGGACCGCAAGCCTTACTGTCTCACAAGCTGATGTCACACAATATCATCACATCACCCAAGGTGATTTTAGGGTGAGTGCAAGGATTATCTCTATCATTCTGCTTTCAAATTAATGTGACTACTCAACATCGGGATACATAGTGATAAAAGATTGCTGAAATTTTTATGTCAAACTATAGATGACCATTTTTCAGAATCACAGTTTACAAGTTCATCATACCTATACAGGTAAATCTGTACTGCATTACTAGTGAATTACTAAGTTGTGTTATGTTTTAGTACCTACCAACAGATGACAGTCAAATGAAAACAGGAATTAAATTGATATTTTCATATGAGTTCTAATAAGGGGCTACTGCCCGTATGCTATACTCTAGCAGTAAGTATAGTATGTTGCTGTTAATATTTATGTCAGTGGTTTTCTTTTACATATCACTTAACGATTGTTTCAGCAGAGTAGTTTGTGTGTTGTTACATCAGATTTTTCAGCGTGTTAGTGAAACGAATGATTAGTGATTCATACTTTTAGACTGAATGGGGTAACAGCAGGCTATTGGGCCTTTAGCTGGAGGCATGGGAATTTGATTGGTTGCACAGACAGCATCAGACTATATACAGAGTCTGACTTATGAGCTTGTTCCTGCTTGCCTATGATCTGGCTACACTGACCCTCTTCTTTTGCCGTATGGGGATTGTTAAAACTTGTACATCTCTTTTGGACTTCTTCACTGGGGGACTGTATGTGTAAGCTGCCTGTAGCATTATTGTTGCATTCTCCAGTGATGTTAGTTTTGTGAGTAAGGAAGTGCATTTGGATTTTTAGTCTCTTGCTCAACATGTTGGTATTTCGGAGGATGATCTCATGCCCTCACTATTATATTAGTAGCTATTATATTTTACAGAAATAAAATGTACAAAAGTGTAGTTTTAAATGAAAACTACCCCACAAACTAACAGAAACTCATATATTAATCCTCTGAGGTCTAACTCATCACATGGTTAAGGTTAGGTCTAACCCTTTATACAGGGGTTAACATGGGGGTAAAATTAGTAGGTAGGGTAACTCTAAGCTCTTGTGTAGAAGTGCAGGGTAGGGAAAAGAATCACTTAGAAATATTTATTGTTAGCTCCAGCAGATTTTTCTTTGTGTACATGCTATTTACAATATATATACTATCCAGGATGAAAGGACTATGAGCCATGAGTGCATCAGGAAGATGGCCACAACTGATCACGTGGTTAGTGATCAGGCAGTAGAAACACGAGAAAGGAAAAGAGCAAGAAGGTGAACCATCAAAGGAGGACAGCCCCCTGCACAGCATGTACAACTAAGAGATAGAAAGAGTGGCTGATATCGAGAAATCTGACCGGTGGCTGGCGAAAGCTGGACTGAAAGACAATACAGAAGTACTAATCATGGTAGCACAGGAACAAGCTCTAAGCACAAAATCGACCAAGGTTGTCTCTACCACACCAGGGAAGACCCCATGTGCAGGCTGTACGGAGACAATCCAGCACAAAACAGGATGGTGCAAGTTGCCAGCAGGCAGGAAATACATGGAGCGCCATAACCAAGTGGCCGGCATAGTATCCAGGAACATCTGTGCCAAGTGTGGCCTTCAGATTGGGGTAAAACCCAGTATACACCATGGAATAAACTGTAAATGTTCATGAAAATAATGTGATGTATAATAACTATTATGTCATATATTATTATTTTCATATTCATATTTCCACTCGTGTTTACCAGCAGAATATTAATAAAAACCAGGCTTAAAAAGCTAAACAAAACAAAAAGAAAAACACAAGAGATATATGTATTAACCAATGTATAAATTAATAAAAATCCAATTATACGTTAAAAATATGGACAAAAAAAACCACATTTATGTCGTGCCCTTATGTGCAAATAAAATGTGCATGTATGATGAGATGGAAGCAAAAAAAATCAGGTGATTTAATGGGAAATAGAAACTGCCCATACATATTCCAATGACCCACCTTCCCTAGTGAGCCTATTCTGTCTGCTTGAATGGTTGGCTATGAAGGGTGTTTACTGGTGAATGACAATGGCTCTAACAGAATGGCACCCTGAATCACATGCATTATTAAAAAATGTCAGTCCTGCCTGTTTGCTTTCATCTAAAATTGTGTGAGAGGCTGAGTGCCAAGATACACTTGTCATGCATGATCATGAACTTGTTATGAAATGACCAGAGATTTGAAGAAAGCTGGAAAAGAATATTCTCTGAATGAAACATCCAGAGAATGGACATGTGTTTTTTTTGTTTTGTCATCAGCCTTCACCGCAAGTCTGCTTACTATGTCAGCCTGGGTGGATGTGATGTAAATTTGGCAGAATAATTGCCATTTAATTTTGTTTTATTAAATACATTCATAAGCTATCCCAGCTGACATTAGCTAAGAGATGTGATACATCCTGGGCAACCAAAGCCATCCCACGGTTAATAAAAAAAGACAGAGCACGCATGCTTAAACTCAAAGCCAGTTTTCAACCACGACTAACCTATGCATGTTATCTTGTACAGGTTATCTGGAGAAAGTTACACAGGAAGAGGGAGTGCATGTTTTCCATTGAGCATTTTTTGTTTTGCTAAACAGCATGTTCTCTGAATGCTAACAACATTGTTACCTTCTACTACATTTAAATACCATATCCATTAATTATTGGATGTATTATGGGTATTATATGGAGCAGTCATAAATGGCCTGTATTTATATAGCGCCTTACTAGTCCCTACGGACCCCAAAGCGCTTTACATATCCAGTCATCCACCCATTCACACACACATTCACACACTCACACACTGCTTTGCTTGACCATCATCCAACACCTGCACTATAAATTTCTTTCAGTTGAAAAAGAGGTTTTAAGAGGAAGATATTTAGAGAGAGAGCATTATTTAAATTAACATTTAATTATGAATCAGTGAATAAATAAATAAATAAATAAATAAATAGTGATCACATAGAGTTCTGAGATTAATGTTAAAATTCTGACATTTTTCTCAGAGTTTTTTGGGGGAAAAATCCAAAATATGCCCTCTTTTTTTTCAGTGGCCCTACTCGTCACTCGTAAACAAGTCACTGCAATTGGAAAGTACTTAAAAGTAGTGTGTAGTAAATTGCAACACCATTAATGACATTGAAAATTTCCCCTAACTGTCCACTAATGTACCGTCCACTTTCACCTAAGTAGGTCTATGTTGTTTGGCTAGTTGCACTCGAATGCGAAAATCCACCTTCTAGCTGTAATGTTCGGGTTTGTAAAGCACTTTAGAAATGAGGACTTGTGTCATACTAACATGATATGATTGGTTAAAAAGTTGGAGGAACCACAGTTTAAACTTAGGTCTACTGGCACTGGGTCTGGTTCATGGCTCATCTTACATCTTCACTCCAGTTGGGCTTCTTTTCCCTGAGAAGAGAAAACAATGGCCTACTTACACACACCAGAATCTATGCTCTATGCATTTGTCCAGTAATTTTCAAGTACAGGCTTGTGTTGTATGGGTGTGGCATTTACTTTAAACACTCTACATTATCCTACAAAACAAAAATGTGTAATAAAGATAAAACATAAATGAGGTAAATTCCTAACAGTAGAGCCTGTTTGAGTCAGGTGACGGGTGGTACTGTAACCCCACAAGCTGAAGTCCGAAACTCTTAATTTTTCCTCCCCTGGCAGACTGTGCCAAGCATTGCAATCAGCTGATGCAATCAATGCTATTTAATGCAATAAAATAATCTTTCGTTGCCCAAGAATATTCAAATAATTTACTGTAGCACAACTGTGATTCCCATCAGCAGCAGGAAAAATAGGTCTACGTGTGAGATGGACAAAAAAAAGTGTCTGAAGAAGATATGCCACACGATATGGAGACCTTTTTTTTTTTCCTCACATCATCTCACTGACTGGATTATTTCATATTAGAAGTGAGGAAAAGCAAAGCCTAAATGTAAGTGAAGGAGAATGTAATGCACGGATTTTTTTCCCCTGAGGACATGCTGATGGATGTTAGGATTTTTAATCATCTTTGATATGAAATAGTTATGTGATGCACATGTAGTAGCCTGTTATGTAGTAACTGTTTGGTGGTGACTCAAACAGGCTCTCTTTCACACAGTCCTTATTCATAAAGTGCTTTACAAACCCAAACATTGCCGATTAACATTAACAAGTGGATGTTTGAGTGCAGCTAGCCAAAATACATAGAACCACTTACTGCTACAGAGACAGACGGTGAAAGTGGACGGTATGTCCATGATTTCTTAACATAAAATTTATTGTTGAGCCAGGGGCGGCCCAAAAGTGATCCGCTTAAAATTATTTTTAGCATTAGTGTCTTATTTTTGTCTGAGTTATCAATTCTGCCATTAGTTGGCTAACATAAACGGATGTAAGTCTATTAGCCACAACCGACCAACCACACGACATAGCTAGGTACTGAAAGAAGATGACACTACACATGTTCTCAAAACTTAAACTCTAAGCACTCCAGCTTCGCAGACAGTGTTATGTTATTATCTATATCAGTTTTTGAGAGCAGGGCTCCATTTTGTAAATTAGCCTTTATGTTTAGTGTTTCATGTCCTCTTTAAAGGCTGCTCTGTAATGATGGATTCTGTTTGCTGTTCCACCAAGACACTACCACACTGCCCAGATTCAGATGTTTCTGATGCCAAACAGTTACCCGATGCCAGTGAGCATCAAACCAAAACTCAGACATCATAGGATTCCTTCCTAAACCTCAGGGCCACATCGCAGGCAGTCACTTTATCTCTAACGTCCGGTTTCTCTTTATATTTTCCATTTCCACAGCAGCACTATGAACAGATCATGCAGTCTACCATATTGCTCATCAGTAACAAATGTATCTCACCGTTTAGCTGTATGGTTCGATCAGTCAGTATAATTATCTGAATACTGCTGAACAGTTTATATGATTTCAATAAATTTTGTCTACACCACACAGTGAATATGTTTTAGCTCCTGTTTTAAACTTGTTGAAATTCATATAGGTTAGTTCTTTGTTGCGAGACTCTGGGTGAGAGGTAATTTCCGAGATGCATGACTTTATATGTACATGCAGACGTGTAGTGTGTGTGCTTCATTAATATAGGTGTCACACCTTAGGTGTAGCAATGTCAGATGTTAACATTTATACTAAATGACTTTATTTATAATAGAATATTTTGCCACAGCTGTACCTGGCTTGCAGCCTGCAGGCTCTATAGACTACACTGACATTTTTCGAGATATGAAATCAGTCAGAGTGTGATTCATGGAGATGATTGCAGTTGGGTTCTTTTTAATTAGACTCTCTTGCAAGTTTATTGCATCAGTATGACCAATGTGGATTGTTGAGAAATTCTGTAATTAGTGAAAATGTTTAGTATAACTTATGCAGAGGGTCGTGTCCCAGTGTCCCAGAAGCTTTGTAGAGCTTTGATACAAACAACCAACCTAAGACTGTTACTTTTTTTTTTTAACAAATCAGTGTAGTCACACTTGTGAATATTTTACATTGCATTAAACGTTAATTCTGTTATCTTCTTATTGCTCCATCTTGCAGACATATTTGCTTTGTTGCCTTGGCTGACCTAAAAGTTTTATAACCACTTATGCTGAGATAGTTCCATAAACTTTTGATACTTATAGAGTGTTTAATTAAAGGCATACATGAATGACGACCTTTGCCCAGCAGTACTTGCATTTTTCTGTCTTCTGTTTATATTTTTCCATGCCTATTGCAAGTCATTTATCATTATCAGTCTTCTCTGGTTTGGGGTGTGATCAAAGAATCAATAGTGTATTGTTCTCCATAACAAGCTCTGTTGAATGGCTAAATATTAAGACATACTGTACTGTATCAGTCAGAAGCTTCAACTGCATGCTTAAATGAATTCTGAGATGTTATGGATGAAAGAAGCTACTAAACAAAAAAGAATTTAAGTCATTATTATTTGTCCTTTTAGTTATATATATAAATCTGAACCTCATTAGTGAAACAGCCAATAGACAGCTGTCTGTAGAAGCATACTGCAAATATAACTAAAATCAAAACGACTAGCCATGACTGTACTGGGTAACACATTTCTTCATTGTTGCATGTTTCATTGCAATCTTGTTTATCTAAGTCATATGGGAATGGGAATCGAAAACCGGTTCTTGTAGAGAACCAGTTCCCAATATTTCAATTCCTTTGAAATCTTAATCTGCCTTCCTGTTGATCCCCCTTACTGGTACTATTTGCGCTTTCACTACAATCACCTTATTTCAGTTCGAGGAGGAAAATAGAGGAGCCATCTGCAGGGTGGATATGGTCAGTACTTTTACTTTTATTGCACAAAAGGATTTGAGCGTGATGATAAAGTAGAAACAGCATCCGGGACAGAAACAACTGCATATGCTGCTAACACAACTTTGACTCTTTGCAATCTCAGATAGCACGCTAACGCTAAGCTAGCCAAGAACAAAGAGTGATGTTAAAGCTAAGGGAAAGCTAAACCCAGCCCAGCAGCCACAGCCTGAACTGCAGCAGGCAAACAAATGAGCAGGCAGGCTACCTGTTCATGTTTCTGCAAGTAGCCTGTGGTGATTACTTTGTGCTGGTTTTCATCTTTGCTCTGTGCTATCAGCTAAATACTAAGACGTGTGTGTTTCACATTAGGATAGGGATTTGTGTTGGTGTGTGGGACTGTAACCTTAGGTTTATATTGTTAAATAGTAATTATGAGATAGTGTGTTTCATGTCATTTTACAGAGTGAAATGAAATTTAATGAATAGTATAATGAGTTACTTTCTCCTAGGAGCAATTAAGTAACATACATCATTACTTTTAAGAAATGTGCCCTTGTAATATGTGTAATAATTGCTTTTTTTGAGTAATGACCCCAACACTGATCACAGCAGAGGGGAAACACCTCCAAAGTGCACAAACATTTGGTCATACAGCATGCAATGCGGTCGTTAAGTCTGACGTCACTAGCCGTGTCTGGGCCTAAACTCCGCTGCAGGTCCATATATCAAATGATCACTATGGCATTACTGAGAGTTGAAAAACTGTCTTTCATCTTTAATAAAATGATCAGCATTCTGCTCTACCAGGTGTAACAATTGAGTTAAATAGAAGAAAATACAAAACATTAAACATGTTAACAACACAAAAGCCATATTAAACGCAAACTACTTTAGGACCGGAAGTAGGATTCGTCACGTCATCACTTAACGACCGGATTAATTTGCATGAATAGGAGGAGTTCAATAGAATACAAATACTTGCCCAAATGTATAGCCTTGAAAGGATTGTCAAAGTATAAATTTAAATATCATCTGAAATGCATTTTTATGCTTTTAAGTTTATATTCACCTCCATCAATGGATTTATGGCATAATTAGAATTTTTCTGAGGCAAATTGTTTGCAATTCAGATTCGTGCCAAAGAGCAACATACTCTATTCTCATGGGTAAGGAGGTATTTGCTCTGAATACTGTAAATATTAAAATTAATCCTTTGTATGATAAAAGCAAGATGATTCCTTTGTATTGTCATTTGGTATTGGTTGAGTGGTGGCAGAATAAAAAAATTAAATGTGGTTTTTTTTTTTAACGTCTCACGTGCTAATCAGAAAACATTTCCACAAAAAAAAAATCAAACCTAGAATCATGCGATCATTAAAATGTTTTTGTTTCCTTTTTCTTTTTGGAAAACAATAGTACAGAACCATAAGCCACTTGTTTCCTTTAGAAAAGAGAAGGCTCAGCAACACAAACATGGCTAATAACAGGGGCACTCAGAGGCTCTCTTGCCATGATGTTGGAAAAATATTCTACTTGAGTGCCCACGCTGCTGTTGCTCTCAAAGCCAGCTGAGCAGTTCCAACCCCCCCCCCCCCCCCCCAATCTGTATCCCCACTTCTATCCATAGCACTTTCTCTGCCCCATTCTATTTCCTGTGTCATTGCTTCACCATCTTCTCTTTCTTTCTCTCCTTTCTGACACCTCATCTTCTCTCTTTCGGATATCTACTCTGTCCCTCTCTCTGTCTGTGCCTAGACTTCTGCCTTGCTCTCTCCAGTAAGGATGCTTTGAATCGGCATTATGTGTGGGTGAGCAACCCCTAAAAGCAAAGGGCTCCTCTTGCCACAGGTGAATCACTTTGCTTTGCTTTTATCTGGCAGCCACTAAGTCCCACAAAACCAGACTTTTGTGCATGAACAGGAGCATAAGGTTTCAGATGTCCACATGTTAAAGTGAAACAGCTATGAATAATGAAACAGAGGTAAGATTTATATTTAACCTGTGACACAGTTTCCATAATTTTTCGCTCTGCACAATATATTTGAAATGAAACGACTGAGCTAAAATTTAAGTACTGATTTTTCAAGCCGTAATTAAAGTCGTCAAACAAAAATATGTAAACGGTTTCGACCTTGAAACCATTATATTTGCCTTTTTCCCAGAACTTGAGTGTTATTGAAAATTTTAATATTATGTAAAAATAATATGTCCATTTTAAACACAAATGCTCAAAATTGGTCTTTGCAGGCAATTATATTTAGAATTATCAAACTTATAGGCAGTGTTGGGAAGGTTACTTTTAAAATGTATTCAACTACAGATTACAAATGTATTTTGTTACGTATTCCATTATGTTATTCACTGAGAGTAACGTATTCTGAATACTTTGGATTACTTAATATATTGTCATGCATACTACATGAATGTACTATTGTTGTGTGATTTGTTACTATTACTGAAGGCTACTCACCATATCAATACCAACTAGATTTTTTAAATCTTAATATAAAATGAGTAACAGTAGGGTAGACATTAGGTAAGGCTGCCGAAAACTAGCTTTACTTTGTTGTCTGGGTCAATTTTGCTAGCGAGAGACAGAGAGAGGTGCTCCAACGGAACTTATTGTTATTGAGGAAAACACGTACACAGTGTACAGTTGAGCATTAAAAGCTTACTTACAACTGGGCTCGTCAGGCACTCCTTTTGGCTGCTGCGGTTATTATTATATTTACACGCTTCCATCTCCCGTTTCTGGTCGTTGACAACTCGTACTTTTCGATTCTCCTTTTTCTACCTCCCTTGCACTCACAGACACATAACGGGTATGGCAGGCCATTCTCCCTACAGCACAGACTACACTGCCCATGAGACTACATTATTTAGGGCTATGCCTGTAAAACTCTGCCTATTGCCTTCATATTAAATAATTTCCATCCATCCATCCATCTTCTTCCGCTTTATCTGGGGCCGGGTCGCAGGGGCAGCAGCCTAAGCAGAGAAGCCCAGACCTCCCTCTCCCCAGCCACCTCCTCCAGCTTATCCGAGGGAACACCAAGGCGTTGCTAGGCCAGCCAAGAGATATAATCTCTCCAGCGTGTCCTGGGTCTGCTCCGGGGCCTCCTCCCGGTGGAACATGCCCGGAACACCTCACCCAGGAGGCATCCTTGTCAGATGCCTGAACCACCTCAGCTGGCTACTTTCGATGTGGAGGAGGAGCGGCTCTACTCTGAGCTCCTCCTGGATGTCTGAACCTCTCACCCTATCTCTAAGGGAGAGGCCAGCCACCCTTCGGAGGAAGCTCATTTCCACCACTTGTATCCGCAATCTCGTTCTCTCGGTCACTACCCACAGCTCGTGGCCATAGGTGAGGGTAGGGACGTAGATTGACCGGTAAATTGAGAGCTTTGCTTTTACACTCAGCTCTCTCTTCACCACGACGGGCCGGTGCAGCGTCCGCATCACTGCGGCCGCAGCACCAATCCGTCTGTCAATCTCCGGCTCCCTTCTCCCATCACTCGCGAACAAGACCCCGAGATACTCCTCCACTTGGGGCAGGAACTCATCCCCGACCCGGAATGGGTACTCCACCCTTTTCCGGCTGAGAACCATGGCCTCAGATTTGGAGGTGCTGATCCTCATTCCCGCTGCTTCACACTCGGCTGCAAACCGTTCCAGTGCGAGCTGGAGGCCATCACCCAATGAAGCCAACAGAACCACATCATCCGCGAAAAGCAGAGACGAGACTCTGAGGCCACCGAAGTGAAAGCCCTTGGCTGCGCCTAGAAAAATCCTGTCCATAAAAATTATGAACAGAATTGGTGACAAAGGGCAGCCCTGGTGGAGCCCATCACCCACCACACCCCATACTGCCGCAGCACCTTCCACAGGACACCCCGAGGGACACGGTCGAATGCCTTCTCCAAGTCCACAAAACACATGTAGGCTGGTTGGGCAAACTCCCATGCGCCCTCAAGTACCCTTGAGAAGATAAAGAGCTGGTCCAGTTTTCCGCGACCAGGACGAAAACCGCATTGTTCTTGCTGTATCTGAGATTCGACTAGCGGACAAACTCTCCTTTCCAGCACCCTGGCATAGACTTTGCCAGGAAGGCTGAGGAGTGTGATCCCCCTGTAGTTGGAACACACCCTCCGGTCCCCCTTCTTAAAGATGGGGACCACCACCCCGGTCTGCCAGTCCAGGGGTACTGCCCCTGATCTCCACGCAACATTGTAGAGGCGTGTCAACCAGGACAGCCCTACAATGTCCAGAGCCTTCAGGAACTCTGAACTGCCACCTAAGTGCAGATGACAGTCAGGACCTGTTCTCCAACCCTAAGACGCAGGGAACAAACCCTCTCATCCACCGGGAAGAACCCCAACGTACCAGCAGCAAGCCGAGGGGATATTAGAATACCCACCCCAGCCCGCCAACTCAGGCTCCTTCCCCACTAACTCAGGCTCCTTCCCCA
This sequence comes from Maylandia zebra, assembly GCF_041146795.1. Lineage (NCBI taxonomy): Eukaryota > Metazoa > Chordata > Actinopteri > Cichliformes > Cichlidae > Maylandia > Maylandia zebra. The sequence continues at coordinate 15,195,949 of NC_135168.1, read as the reverse complement.
CCAGAGAGGTGACATTCCATGTCCCAATTGCCAGTCTTGGTAGCCGCCCAGCACACAATGCACCTGACCCCTACGGCACCTCCTGCAGATGGTGGGCCTGCGGGAGGATGGGCCCATGTCCCCTTTTCGGGCTGTGCCCGGCCGGGCCCCATGGACTAAGGCCCGGCCACCAGACAATCACCCTTGGGCACCCTCCTCGGGCCTGACTCCAGGGCGGGGCCCCGGTAACCCTATCCCGGGCAGGGTAAACTGTTTCCTCGATGTTTTCCTCATAAGGGTCTTCTGAATCACTCTTTGTCTGGTCCCTCACCCAGGACCAATTTGTCATGGGAGACCCTACCAGGGGCCAAAAGCCCCCAGAGAGCATAGCCCCTGGGATCCCTGGGACACACAAACCCCTCCGCCACGATAAGGTAGTGGTTCACGGAGAGATTAAATAATTTTCTGAATAATAATTTTTAAAGATATTTCTTCATGTCATTATGCGGGACGCAAGTAGAGGTGACATGGGCCACGAGATTGAGACACAGGCATTTGAGCCTCTTAATGTGTGTTTTGTTTGGGTTTCCACCGGCGTGGAATTACCAAAAATAGAGAGGGCATAGCCTGACATATGAAACAGGAAAAGACCGCCGTGTAATCCCTTTATTTCAGCAAAGTAACTGTATTCTGAATACCACCTTTTTAAACGGTAACTGTAACGGAATACAGTTAATCATATTTTGTATTAAATACGTAACGCCGGTACATGTATTCCGTTACTCCCCAACACTGCTTATAGGCATTACTATAGAATGGGTTTCCTCCTTTTGGTCCATTTCCAGTTCAGCCTTCAGTTTAAGGGGTTGTTGTTCTCTGTGTTTGTCTTTTTAAATTATTCTCTCTTTCTGCCTTCAGTTTATCTTCGTATGCTTCTGATAGGCATAAACCAGACCTTTTTTTGTAAAATCTAAACTGGTATGTTGTTACATCGAGGTTTCCTTGTTTGCACTTGTGGCAACACTTCTGTGTTTTCTGTGAAGTCAACTTTTTATGTAGTGATACTTTTTCTTTGGTTGGCTGAATCTTGTGAAAGATTTTTTTACTAACCATGGAAAGGATCCATTGTTATTTGCCATTGTCCAGGCCTTTTGTGATTAATTTATCAATTTATTTATTTATCTCTGGTGGATTTATTTTATTATGTCTGACTTGCATTGAGAACTTCTTCAACTCAGGCTCCAAAGCCTCCAAATGCAAGTACCAGACCACTTCAAGCTCTTTTTTCCTGCTTAGATGATTATGATGAAATAACACAAGAATAGTCTATATCGTTCCATGATGATTTTTTAATTACCAATGGACCCTTGAAAAAGTGTGGTTTATATATTAAAGAGTTATAATTCCTAACAAGTTTCAATTTGCTGCAAATTGAAAACTTAGTCTCTTGTTTAAGCCCATATTAATTATCTGACTGTAACTAGCTGAAATAGCAAACATTATACCATTAACCACATATAATATAATTCCAAGAAGAGACATTCAACAGATTTTCAGTTAGATTTTTTTTTCTTTAGACAGTTTGAGGAAAATGTTTGAAATGAACTTGAACACAGTTTTACTAATACTATAGGGAGTACATGTATATTACTTTAAATGCAAGATTAAATCTTACTTTGAGCTCCAGAGTGCATTTTTTTCTTTCTTTTGGTGAAGTGAAGCCTCTGAGGTGGCCTATTTAAGAAACCTATCCAAAATTTATTCACTCCACAAAATTCTGATTCATCCTGTCAACTTAGTCTGACATTTCTCTGAGCAGGAAAAAAAAAGTCCTGAGTCCCAGCTAGCTTCCACAGTAATACTTGCCTTCGATATTATGGTAGACATCTCAAGGTCTACCAGAGCAGCTCTCTAGGGTTGCCTAGCTACCAGGCAATTGTGTGTCTCACAGCTCCCACTCTTTTCTTGTGTCTTGTTCAACATGAACTGGATGTTTGCATCTCTACAGAGAGAGAGGCCAGCTGCCAAACACTACAAAGGATGGCACATCAACACATGTTAATCATGCTCAATAAAAAACCCTATTTCTTGTCATACAAAAGGGGTCTTTCACTACATAATTAAAGGCTGACTGGGATTGATGAAGTCAGTATAATGTCAATGCAGCCCTTAATAAACACTCTTTTTCATATTTTGTAACTGAGTGCCCCAGCAACACATGTCAGGAAGTCATGATTGATATTGGATAGGCACACTGATTTTTAATATCGAGCTATCATTGTGAGTGTCATTTATTAGCTATTTGTGTACAATGTCTATCTATCCAATTGCAAGTACAAACTAATGATTAAATAATAAATCATACTGAGTAAGGATTACTTACTGCGTTGGCCACGATGTTGTCATTTCAGGTAAGAGAGCACTATGTGTAGTGTAGAGCAGCAGTCCCCAACCCCCGGGCCTCGGACCGGTACCGGTCCGTGAGTCGTTTGGTACCGGGCAGCGAGAGTTGAGGCTCAGGTGTGAAATGTATGGTTTTCAGGGTTTTTAACGGTTTTTATCGGTTTTCAGCGTTATTTTGTTATCGCTTTTATCGTTAACTCCGTTTTCCTGGGTCTTTTCAGGTGTGTTATGAATAAATCTTCTTTTTTCGGTACCAGTACTAGTTTTATTTTGTTGTTTTTATCCGCGACACCTTAAATGCCGGTCCGTGAAAATATTGTCGGGCATAAACTGGTCCGCGGCGCAAAAAAGGGTTGGGGACCGCTGGTGTAGAGTAAAATGAGGTGTTTGTAGTGAGACAGTATCATAATAAATCTACAGTAAATGACACATTTCTGAGAGGTTTGTATGTTGCACACACTTACCTAGCAGGTTTCTGTTATTCCCCACACACACCACACTCGTTTTCATATCTTAGTGGGGACATCTGATTGACATCCTAGCTGCTTACGCTAACCCTAAACATCAAGAATGAATGCATAAACCTAACTATAGCCTGACACTAAAAGCACATTTTGAGCCGACATTTTGTCCCCATAAGTGACTGTTGATCCCCACAAATGTAGTATCATTCTAGTTTTTGGTCCTCACAAAGATGTCTAAACATGTACACACAAACACACACACTAATACACACACCTTCCACATAGAATCTATGTTGAAAATTCACAGTGAGTGATGTATAGTGTAGGGAGCGACACGTGTCTCACTATTGATGTAACCCATTACCACCACAGACAGGAGAGGATGTGACGTGTGTACATTTTTAGGTGTCAGTGGCTTTGAAAAAATGGCAGCATGTTATGGGAATGAGAGTGTGTTAGACTCTAAAGCTATACAGTGAAACCCTCTAATGGGCTTGAAAAACTACAATTCACACAGATTCCAGCCTCCTTTAACCCTCAAGAACAGTTTTGCAGATCTCTGCGTTCTGCACTTCAGTGTTTACTTTTTTTTTTCTAGGTGCCTCTGAATTCACCCTTTAATCACAGGATTAAGCTGCACACTAGTAAAATAGATTGATACCGCTCTGTATTGCTGCATGCTAACTTAAGCAAGCATAATTTGAATCTATGCAATGTCTCTCCCTTTTTCACCTATGCCAACAATGGTCTTGATTTTTGAGTACTCTTCTGTGAGGCCATTATCTGTTACATCGTGTGATGTAATAGTTTGTGGCATCAGTGACGTGTCTGGTCGCATAGGGAGTGCAGTGGTTAGCAGTGTTGTATCTTAGGTAAAGTTCTTAAGGTGCATAGAATAATGTACTGCATCAGTGTGGCTTGCAGTATAGAACACTTTGGGTAGTAAGTAAGTCTAGAAAAGCACTAAATTGTAGGTGCAACTAATTAATGAAGAAAATGTTGCCTGGTTAGTCTGAACATATACTTGATAAACTGATGTCACTCACTGTAATATTTACCTTTGCTGATGTTAGCATGATTTTAGCATCTAGTTTGCACTAGATGTGGCTGATGAGCATTTATTGATATCATCTCATCATCATGTTCTTATTTAAGCCTTATTTGATATTTCAGATTAATAAAATTGAAATGCCTGCTTTAAATGTTATCACATGTGCTCATTCCCAAAATTCAAATAGTTGTCAAAAACAGGGAGTGCACTACTAGCAGGACATATGGTGTAATCAGCCATATCTGATCACTGAACAAAACCAGATTGCACAGACTATCTCTTGTGGTAACTGAATAAGTACACATTTCCACTGCTGTCAGTATCATGCAAAAACATGTATTAGTCCCATACTCAACATCAGCACAGTGTACCATATCCGAGTTCTGACTAAAGTAAATTTTTGTCCTAAACCCAAATCATTATCTTTCTAAACCTAAGATTCTACAGTGTTAATCGTGTCTTATGTCAACATTATTTTCACCATTGAAAATGTGTTTTCTTATTATTTAAAAGATTGATACGATTTTTCAAGGGAATTAAGAAACTGCTCCTTTGAACAGATCAGTGTTCTTTTCCTGCTGCTTCAAAAGGTCTTTAGTTGATATTGCTAAATATGTGTGTATATGTATTGCACATATACAATTGTGTATCTATGTTGGCAGCAATAAGACATTAAATGACTAGGAGAACTTTGGGCAAAACCACTGCAGACTGCAGTATTCTATTTGTAGATCTGCATAACCATTTATAGTCATGTGGAAAAAATAGCAGAGTATCACCATCCATATGATGGACAGTCTCAAATTGCATGCTGGCAGTCACTCCTCACTTTTATTCTGTGGCACTCTAAGTGGCTCTTTCAGTTTGAGTAAACATTTTCAAAGGGACATCCAATTATCTGAATGAATAGCCCTGGGCAGCAAAGGCCAATCAAGGGCCCTGGATACCCTCCTTTGATAACATAGTTTTTAGCAGAGTTTGACTTCTTCTGTAATCCAACCAACAAAAAACCAAAGCATAAATGAGAGGTTCATCAGAATAAAGTGTAAGTGCTAAAAGCTAAAAAGCAAGGCAAGTCAGTTTGCTTATGTAGTGTATTTATAGGAACTGCAGGGCTTTCTTTGACTATCTCTAATGTTTTTGGAATAAAAGCTAACAACCTGGAAATTTCCAATAATCATGCCAATAGGGCCCATTTACAATTTTTGACTCAGGGACTCATCATGGCTTGGAGGAAGATCATTTATAATATATAGATAAGAAAAAAATGAAGAATATCTTATAGATTTCTGTTGGGCTGATTTGTGTTAAGCCCCAATTTGCTTATGTCAAATTTCAGTGGTTTGTTGTTCAAAAAGTTTCAGTCAAGGTATTAAAAAATAATAAAACGTGTATTTAGGCCAGTTACTTGCTTGACTTGCTGACAAAAAACGAATAGTGAATAAACCTAGATAATATTATATCCTGTACCATTTTCTGTCTTCTCCTATTGTTATGCTCCCTTTATAATTAGATGAGACCCTGATCTAGTTTGTGTCTTGTGCTTTATGTCACTGCATGTCTCTCTCTGCATGCAAGTCTTTCCTTGGAAGTGTAAAGTACCTAGACATGAGTTGTGTTGTGAATTCGCACTAATACTTTGAAATGAATCTTTAGCCAACTTTACCAAGTGCTGCTTGTGACTGTAACTGCCAAAAGTACTCTACTCTGTGGTTGCCAAACACTGTACTGAGCAGAGCATATATTGCTGGAAAATGTGTGACATAGCTTCCATCCATCCATCCATCCATCTTCATCCGCTTATCCGAGGTCGGGTCGCGGGGGTAGCAGCCTAAGCAAAGAGGTCCAGACCTCCCTCTCCCCGGCCACCTCCTCCAGCTTGTCCGGGGGAATACCAAGGCGTTCCCAGGCCAGCCGAGAGATATAATCTCTCCAGCGTGTCCTGGGTCTGCCCCGGGGCCTCCTCCCGGTGGGACATGCCTGGAACACCTCGCCCAGGAGGCGCCCAGGGGGCATCCTTACCAGATGCCCGAACCACCTCAGCTGGCTCCTTTCGATGTGGAGCAGCAGCTGCTCTACTCTAAGCCCCTCCCGGATGGCCGAACTTCTCACCCTATCTCTAAGGGAGAGGCCAGCCACCCTTCGGAGGAAGCTCATTTCCGCCGCTTGTATCCGCGATCTCGTTCTTTCGGTCACTACCCACAGCTCGTGGCCATAGGTGAGGGTAGGGACGTAGATCGACCGGTAAATTGAGAGCTTCGCTTTTACACTCAGCTCCCTCTTCACCACGACTGACCGGTGCAGCGTCCGCATTACTGCAGCCGCAGCCCCAATCCGTCTGTCGATCTCCAGCTCCCTTCTCCCATCACTCGCGAACAAGACCCCGAGATACTTGAACTCCTCCACTTGGGGCAGGAACTCATCCCCGACCCGGAGTGGGCACTCCACCCTTTTCCGGCTGAGAACCATGGCCTCAGATTTGGAGGTGCTGATCCTCATTCCCGCTGCGTTACACTCGGCTGCGAACCGCTCCAGTGCGAGCTGGAGGCCCTCACCCGATGAAGCCAACAGAACCACATCATCCGCAAAAATCAGAGATGAGATTCTGAGGCCACCAAAGCGAAAGCCCTCCGCCACTTGGCTGCGCCTAGAAATCCTGTCCATAAAAATTATGAACAGAACCGGAGACAAAGGGCAGCCTTGGCGGAGCCCATCACCCACCGGGAACGAGTCCGACTTATTGCCGGCAATGCGAACCAAGCTCTTGCAACGGTTGTATAGGGATTGAATGGCCCGTAGCAATGGGCCAGACACCCCATACTCGCGCAACACCTCCCACAGGACGCCCCGAGGGACACGGTCGAATGCCTTCTCCAGGTCCACAAAACACATGTAGACTGGTTGGGCAAACTCCCATGCACCCTCAAGTATCCTCGAGAGGACAAAGAGCTGGTCCAGTGTTCCGCGACCAGGACGAAAACCGCATTGTTCCTCCTGTATCCGAGGTTCGACTAGCGGACGAACCCTCCTCTCCAGCACCCTGGCATAGACTTTCCCGGGGAGGCTGAGGAGTGTGATCCCCCTGTAGTTGGAACACACCCTCCGGTCCCCCTTCTTGAAGATGGGGACCACCACCCCGGTCTGCCAGTCCACAGGTACTGCCCCTGATCTCCACGCAACATTGCAGAGACGTGTCAACCAAGACAGCCCTACAACGTCCAGAGCCTTCAGGAACTCGGGGCGGACCTCATCGACACCAGGGGCTCTGCCACCAAGGAGTTGTTTAACTGCCTCAGTGACCTCGCCCCCGGAAATCGGTGGGTCACACCCCTCATCCCCAGACTCTGCTTCCTCCCCGGAAGACGTGTCAGTGGGATTAAGGAGGTCCTCGAAGTATTCCTTCCACCGCCCGACAATTTGTGTGACATAGCTTCTGAATGGAAAATTGGTATGTAAACTTAATCTCTCACACAGAGGGATGGCTACTTACTGAAACTTGATGTAAATCCAAAGATGTGAAAACTGTGCAAGATGTTTCCAAAATCAAATGTCATGAAAGCTAGGTGGCTGCTGCAATTAGCTGCCACTCTTGATAACTAGTATTCAGAAATGTAGAAAGATTTATAACAGATTTTTATAAAAACAATAAATTGTAATATGGTGCAATTTTTGTGACATTAGATTGTTTTGCTTTGTTGTCAATGTTCACTCCAATAATACATTTTGGCATAAAAACAGTATATATATATATATGTATGTACTTTTTTTTATGTATGTATGTAGTCATTTAATGTCTTATTGCTGCCAACATAGATACACAATTTTATATGTGCAATACATATACACACATATGTATGTATGTATGTTGGATGTACCACGCAATGCTCAATTGGTGGGAACTAGTGTGTTAGCGCAGTTAGCTCGTTGACGTGTTGGCCGTCCAGCCCCACGCACGGGGCGATCCACGGTAACTCGTTAACGGAGATTTGCCGTGTTGTGGCGTTAACGTCACTTCAGATTAACGCTGACAGCACTAGTGGGAACACAACGAATATGACTGCACATTTACTCCGACATCATCCTAGTGCAAAGACAAGTGGAAGCAGACAAAAACAACAAGCACGCATGCTACAAACTTTACCCGAGTCATTTAGACAGCCGTTAGCACATGATTCTCCTTATGGGGACCTGATATGTTTAATATGCTGCTGAGAATATAGCCCAGAAGAAGCGTATAGTATAGCTTTTATTTTGGAAAGAGCCATTTCTCTGTAATAAACTCTCTTTTCCAAAGATGAGTGATTTCTCGATCAGATAGATTTATTTATTTTTTATTATTTTGTTGTTTCAGCAACATTACATTTAAAAACTGTACTTTTGAGTTAAAATATATATTTATAATTTTAATAAATGACAAATTAAAAAGCACGAACATTTTTTGTATCGAAAAAATATCGAACCGTGACACCAGAGTATCGAATCGAACCGAACCGTGAATTTTGTGTATCGTTGCACCCCTGATATATATATATATATATATATACTATATTTGTGGTGTTATGTAAATATACTTTCAACTTAAACACTCATTACATGCACAATTCAAATATGATCATTCAGATTAGACCCATCAGCAACCCAATGCCCACTATTTTTAAGAACACTGAAATGAATCTGAGTTTCTGTCTGCTGTGAAACACTGATTTACTGGGACAGACTGTTTGCTCTGACTTGTGCATTAAATTAGATCTATTTTCCACCTTTTGTAAGCCCTTGGAGAACACAAGCAGATGACAGACAATATGCTTGTGAGTGGCTTTGAAAGGTACATCAAAAGAGTGTATCCAAATTCCTAAAACATAACAATGAGGTGCCTGATTTTCAGCCAGCTTTGATGTGAAATTTCTTGATGTGTCCTCATATTTTCTTATATAATACAAAATGTCTGCAAATAGTGGTAGACTTGAAAATTATATGATGGGTTGTGAGTTTTCTAAACCTGCAACTCTCTTAAACCTTTGTTTGCAGGTCATTTGTGAAAACATGGCACCTGCACATAGGGATGTACATAATCAGTAGCACAAAAATATCAACAGTATCAAGACAAAGAATTATGATTTTAAAAACTTTAACTAAATACAAAGTGGTTTTTTTTTTTATCTTAAATTTGCTCTGTGTACTTTCCTGTTAGCTCTTTAGTGGAATTTGATATTTTAAAATTAAGATACATTAAAATGTTTAATTGGGCACTTGATACAAAATCATGAAATAAGGGTATAAATATTTATCAAATCCTCATCACAGAAGTATAAATGTACACAATGGAAATGAAATCTGAATGATTAATTAATCAAACAAATCTTGGTGGGATAGAAAATGGTTTGGTATTGAAGATAATATCATTCAGTCATTATCAGCTCATGAAATGGTAATGGAGCAGCCAGTTTTCAGCAGACGATTCTCTCACTTGCAATAAACCAGTGGAATGACCTTGGTCTCATACTCAAGATAATTATCTCCCAAAATCAATGGTGGAGCCTTTGACAAATGTGATCATCAAGACCACGCAGCATGCATGAGTACCACTTCCGATTTCAATCAGATCTTTTCTCACCAGTTTGGGATCCTGGTGCTGGAACTGCAACTATCTGTTCTTGGTTATATTAGCCAAGACGATGCTAATTTGCTTACTTCTTCTCTTTCTAAGTTGAAAACTAATGTGACTGATGGCAATCCCGTCTGTGAGCAATGATGATTCTTCACCAGAGCTTGTTCAGCAGGCAGAATGGCCGACCAGATCCCCTTTGGTAGGATTTTCTTATCAAGAGTTCAAACACTTACACACTGAAGGCCCTACTAATATCTGGGCTGCTGCTGGACCATAATTAGTTCATAGTGATTTTAAATAAAAAGTCCTCCTCTATCGATGCACCCAAATCTCCTCCACAGACTTTGTGGCTCGATTAAAAAGCATTCACCTGATTTGTGTCTCACACAACTGCAAAGATTGCTGAAATCAAATGTGTGGACTATAATCAGCTGTTTGTAGAAATAACCAAAGGGTAAATGCTTTATGGAAGGTTTTATATATAAAATTCACTCTAACAGTCAACACCTTCAAGTGTGCGAGACATCTAAACCAAATAACAACAAGATAACACTAATGAGCCAGCTGCCACACACAGCATGAGCTACGTGTGGCTCATGCTGTGAATATCAAAGCTCTTGTACCTTTTAGGTGATTTTTTCCCCCCGCACACCTACTTGTACTTCTGTGCACCTGTACCCTTTACATAGCCACTTCAGCATTGTAGCGATAATAACTGGTAAGACTTCCTTCAAAGGTGTGGTAGTGTTGCTGTAATCTGTGTTTGATTAGCATGGCTCACTCCACTGTAATTTTCAGTTTGTAACATTAAGTAAACAATAATTATGTTGATTTTGGGTTTAAAGGGGAAAAAAGTGTTTTGTTAACAAAAATAAAAAATAAAAATGAAGTGTAGCTTGTCCGTGTGCTTCCCCTGAACCACTGAACTAAAAGACTGACTTTTATAGCTCACTTTTATTGGCAGCACTTTTATTTTTATTGTTTTGTTACTGAAGTATTTTTACAGCTGGAGAAAATGCAATCAACCGTCTAATCCAATTACTGTCATCATTATGATATATTAAAGGCAATTTTGTATCGCTTGGCTTATTACAGTAGATTCTAGGGGTCATTTGCTGCTTAATTGACTTGCCAGTGAACAGGAAACCACATAGCCAAAGGGTTTTCTTGCTGTTTACATTTCCCTTGTGGCACTCTCGCTGTTGATCGTGCCAGTAGGTGAATACCGCAGGATGACTTTCAGGTGATATGGATAGCCTTGGGAAAGTGAGCAAGAAATGGGCTTTGAAAGAACAAGAAGTAACTGTGCAGTTTAGTCAACATAAAAGTGAGAGAGGGCACCGAGGAGTGGTGTGCTTTGCTTAGCAGGGGCAACTAGAAAATGCTGAAATAGCTCAGTGACAGTCGGAAATAATTTACTGCGCGCCACAAAGTTGTTGTGGTACGTGATAGGATTTTCAGAGAATGCAATTGGTCTGTAGGAAATTACAAAGATTGGTATAGCCAGTGTTGCAAGTTTTAAGGACAATTTAAATTAACCATGATCCAACCTTAGGGTAATGAATTCAGTCTAGTAATAGTGTTTGCACCAATAAAGAGATTTTAAAGCTGGAAGAAAAAAAATGGAATAATGAATAGTAACTTTAAAATAACTTAAAAGCTGACAATAAAGCAACAATTTAAATGCATAAAAAGTACCCAAATTACCTCGAGAAGTTGTTGTGTAAATAGAAGGAATGAGTCTATTTTGCCAAGTCTGAAAATATTGACTATTTACCATTTTAATAATTCATCCACACAAAGTGTAAATCTCAGTGTAATTATTGCATAATGCGTCTTAGAATGCCTGAACAGTATTGGATGCTGTGTGTCACGGGAGAGAAATTAATTATAAAGAGGATGAGATATCAACCAGTGGGATGCTTCACAGAAACTCTGGGGTCCTCCAGAAGCCTAATCACATCACTTAAAACGTCTTCAGATAAGATTTTTAATGAACTTCTGAGAATCACTTCAGAAAGCCCTTTTGGCATTATGTTAGATGTTCAGTCTGGTATCGCTGATGGCTCCATGTGAGTAGGAAGAGAATGCTGTCAAGGGCATGAGTGTGGATGTGTTGTCTCGACCTAATAATCAGACAATGAAGCAAGACTGTGCAATATAAACAGTGTACTGCCTTTTCTTCCCCATTTATCATCTATTTTGCCTTCTTAGCCTTGTACTTTGACAGTGTGAAGTGTTTTTCCTTATTTACTGAGCTGTTTGAAAACACACCATCTGTGGTGGCTATAGCTTGAAGAATAGAATTGCTCGTCAAGTCAAAGCATCTAGGAGCAAGATACTGACCCCCAAATTGCTCTGTGACTGATAAAAAGCATCTTAAACATGGAAGAAAGCATCTACGAGTCTATGTGTGAATGGGTGAATGCAGCAAGTGGTGTAAAAGTACTTGGATGTAGGTCAATACAATGACCCTGAATTGTGGAGCACAACAGTGCATCATAATCCAATTAAAACGACTCCTTGTTTTCAGGGCCTCACGTTTGGTAGGACAATTCATTCCAAAGCTATTCCACGGGTAGACATGAGCCACTTCTAGGAAGGTGAAAGGTCTGAAGTTTATTCCAAGCATAGCATTTCCATTTTGAAGCCGTTTCTGTGAACCCACAATATGTCGTCAAAAGAGCTGTCAGATCAAATAATTATATAAATAAATATATACATGGGCTGCAAAATCAAAAGAAATTCATCACAGAGAGAGATAAATTCTTAGGAGAGGCCAAAACAACAGTTTGGGATATTCTGAGACCAAAGAAAAAGCCTTGTGAGCTCAGCAACATAAAAAGTCACAAAAAACAGTAGCGAACAATCACAAAAAACCTTTTTGCAACGTCCAGCCAAGTGAAGAACACTTGAGGAAGTAGGCATAGCGAGTATAAAACTGAGGTTCACATAAGGTGCAAACGATTCATAAGCCTTGAGAACAGAGAGCCCAGATCAAACTCTGCCAACAAAAAAAAAGGAAAGGAAAAACGAAAGAAAGAAAAAACCAACACAGCCAGAAAAAACTCTGTAACAACATTCTTTGGACAGAAGAAACTTGAAACAAAAGTAATAAAAGTAAAAAAGAAAAAGTTTTGATACGGTATTGCCTTCTTATATTTCTTTCTTTGATTGTGTGAATTTGTTTTCTGTTTTACTGAGCCATCTGAAATCAAGAGTATAACACCCCATATGGAAAAGAAATAGTAAAAACTTATATGTGATTACTCATGAAAGTGGCCACTTTCATGAGTAAATCATATAAGGCTTACATGATTTACTCATGAAAGTGGCCACTTTCTCATTACTTTCATACATTGTTTTAGTAAGTATCCAAAACATACAAGTTTCATTATATAATTTTTCAAGGGATCTTATATCTGTTTTCACTCTTGTATGCTTTTCATACAAGTTTCACACAAGACAGATACAAACTTTATAAGATTTATATATATCTTTTCCATATGGGACAGTAGGGCCTTTTCATATAAATCAGAGAAAAGGTTCCCCCCTGAAACACCCAGAATGAACTCACTTCTGTGTTCATTAATTTTAACTAATCTAATGAAGCCATGTCACATTTCAGCTCACAACTATGTATTCCAAAGGTCTGTAATGTGAGAGTTGTCATAGTATGAACCGATTTCTATGGCTTCATTACATGCCAAAGTTATTTAACACACACAAGTTGATTCTGAGGGGGTGAGGTAGGAGGGCACTCACTGATTTTCCATGAGATTAACAAGTAAGCCTACATTGTTCATACTGGCTTGGCACATAATTAAAAATATTTTACATGACACTGAAATTGAAGCGCAAACATTTTGTGCAAGAGTAGAAAAAAACACAGTTGGAAAACTACCCCATGTAGTGCAGTATGGATGCAACTGGCTTTGAATATCTTTTCCCTTAGGGAGTGGCTCTTACATCCTTAGACAGGCCAAGATCCACTCAGCCCTGAACAACTCAGCTGTTTTGAGTAAGTATAAGCCCTGTAAGAAGCACCGAACTGGTATACTGTCCTGCCAAATGGAAAGAAAAACAAAATGCACCTTGATTATCCCATTTTACATTACTAATATATTTGGGTATTACTTTGAAAAAAATAACAAGTGCTGCATTGCTAATCCTCATGCAAAGCACGAAAGAGGGAGAATTCAAAAGGAATGGTTTGAATAATAAATGCCCACAGCTGTAGAGACAAAAAAATGTAGAAAGGGAGAGAACTGCATCAGCAGATCTGGGACAAACAAGTAGGACAGGGGGGCTTGGCACAAGCTGCAAATTTTGACTAGTCACCCTGTTTTCCTACAGGCTATGTGAGCAACTGAAAAACAAAGAACTCAGCACTTGACTTGTACCACTGAAGCACCCAAACTAATTTGCACACTGCCTACTATATCGTATCCATGTGCTCTCTCTCCACCCTAAGAGACCTCCGCTTCAACACGAGCCGCCAACCTCCCTCCGACCCGAACACCTCTATCTCTTCCTGTGTCTTAACTTCAAACCCTATCCAGCTTTCATCCATTCACGTGACAGCAAGCTTCCACGAGCCCTGTCCTAGTTGTTGCAGATGTGATTGTACTTCATAAATCTATGCCTGCTTCTTGACCTTCTTGACAAACAAGAAAAGCAAAGTGATTTTTTTAGACGCAGTTTCTACCATGTTTCATTTTCACACAATGAAAGGAGATGTCCATCGCATCTACAAATCCAGAGCATTTCTTGCACATAGCAATTCTGGGCATCAAGTACAACGAAGGAAACTTGAAAAACTACTATACCATTTACTATAAAACAGCACTGCAGTTCAGTAACTAGCTTAAAGTTAATGGCAGCAGTAGCCAATACCTGGGAGTCACTGGACTTCTTGACAGTGTTTGTGCCTCGTGGGGCATTTTGCAGCAACATGGATTTATCTGACAAATACCATGGATCGCTGTTTGTTATATAAACTCTCGGCTCTTCAGCTGTGGTGAGTCAAATTCTAAGAGTTTATCAGTGCTGCCTGCTAATCAAGTTTGCTACTATTCGTTTATTACTGCACATTCTAAATATGGCAGTGGCTGAAATTCTAATGTTGAAGCTTCAAAGTGCAGGTTTATGAAGCCATGTGTACACACGGTTCTCTTATGTAAATCTTAGTCAGCAGCACTTCATATGCATATGTACGAAGTTGTGAACAGAGAAAAACTGAGGGGAAAATGGAACAGGGATAAGCTTTAATTTCTTAGCTCAAAATAATTGGACTTCAAACATGAGGTAAAAAAAACCTCATCAGTTCACACAAGAACATTAGCCATAGCCATGACTATTTATAGCACAAATAATTAGATACCAGTAATAATAGAGACCAAATAACATTTTGTACAGAATAAATCTTTTTTTTTAAAAGGTTGTAAATGGAAATTACATTCAAATGTTTCTCACCTTATTTCTAATTTCCATTCCATTGCACTAGACTGGACTTACTTTAGAAAAAGTACATACATTGGATTACGTATACATGAGTTTAGCACCTTTTAAAAATATTCCTATTAGAAAGGGTAGAAACACTTAAAAAAAATACAGCACATTTCATCTTTGGTTAGCTATATGAAATAAATGTTTATAGTGCTTGTTTTAAAATAATACCAATCATAAAATATATTGTGTTTATAATATAGTCAATAAAATGCTAGCTGTCCCATCACATTGTAAACCACTAAAAACAAACCACTGCTAATGCGGATGAATATGTCATTTCAGTAGCACAAGCTGCATGAAAAAGAAACTATGAGTAACTTACAGTTGAACCAGATATAATTTAATGGCAATTATACAGTGCTTTTCTAGTCTACTAACTATTCAAAGGGCTTTGGCCTAGAAGTCACATTATATCCATAGATTCATACAGTGCTTTATTCTGCACAATTAAACCAGCTTCTACATATCCCTCACATCCATGACCAATTCAGAATCTTAAGCTAACTTAACATTCATGTCTTTAGCTTATGGGAAGAAGCCAGAGAAAATCCACGCTGGCACAAGGAGAACATGCAAACTCCACACAAATGGGTCCCAACTGGGGTTCAAATCAGGAACCTTCTTGCTGTGAGACACCAGTGCTAACCACTATGCTGCCCAGGCGTGGTGGAAAATGAAAAATTAAGAGATCACAACAGCTAAGACAAATCATCCTGTGGGAAACATTCACATCAACATCAAAGAAAATGTTTTATTTAAAAACCACACATATCAACCCCATGGCGCTAAAGGAAAAGTCGGGGAATCATTAACGTCATTAAGATTTGATGTCTAGGAGCCATGCATGTCACTAAAACATATGATAGCGATTTATCCAGTCACTGTAGATACATTTCTGTCTAACCCACAGTGGTGGACGCGCTGAATGACTGGCATTGACATCCCTGGAGGCACATTGTGAGCATGACTGAAAACAAGCTGGAGAAAGATTTTGGCAGTAGAGTTACACAGAGTAGATATAAAGCTATTTCTATAATATGTGACTGACAGACACTTCTTGGCAAAAGTGAACCACTTAAATATTACCACATTTAGTACTTCTCTGTGCTAAAAAATACAGAGAGAGAGAGAGGCATACATAGTTTTGTATAACAAACAATAAAGTTAAAGCTCCAGCAACACTGAATGAGTTCAGGTTTTGGCATCACCTTATGCTACAAATGTTGATTCTGCAGCTCTTATTCCACCTCCACTCTCTATTACAAATAATCCCAATCTTACTTCTGGAGTACATCAGCAAGGCACATCTATACAGTTGAAACACTCACAATAGACAAAAGATAATTATTAATGTCAGCTCAAATAAAGGAGGGCTGTCATCAGTACCCTGTGAATGCCAAGGTAGCAAAAAAAACAACAAGAGGAACAAAAACAAAACGTACCTTTGTTTAAATTTGTACTTTGCCTCCTGAAATTGATTGGGAAAGCTCTGGGGTCTCAGAAGTCCACGGCTCTCAAGTGTCATGGTCCTGCTGACTCAAGTTAGCCAATATCTGGTTTAACTACTACTCAATGAAATACTTTAAACAAATTTACAGATAATTATCCAATGAATGGTTAAATTTGATGGTTTTCATTAAAATCATCATTTTGCCCCTCTGCTCAGGGCCACACTTAGCTAATAGTCATTAGATGGGCTTCATTAATTATGTCTTCCTGCCAAAGTGAAAACCATTTGCAGCTGGTTGGTTTCATGCCAATGGACCATGGTTTTAAAGAACTATGAAAATACCCCTTCATCCAAATTCAAATGGTTTCAGAAAGAAAAAAGAAAAAAGTTATGATAAGTAGTCGGACGTTCAATTTGGTCCGCTGCATTCCCTTTTTTGTCTTCTTTGAATCACTCTTTGCTTTCAGTTCTCTATCAAGAATGGCCAGACAAGGTCATCATGCAGCTGTGAATTTTGTCATTCTCAACTGATTTCCATAACTATGACATCAATCAGCAGTCATGTACAGCCTGCACATATAAAACATTCTGTTGAATTTATTTTTTTCCATAAACTAGATTGTCTTCACAGACTGGATAACACAACTCCCTGTCATGACAAGGGAAGAAGTACTGTTATTTGATGTATTCTGTTATTTTTATATAGCGCCTTCATTGCCTTTGTAGTGTCTCCTAGTTGGTCGCCAAGATATTGTTTTTTCTTTATCACGCTTTATCAGATTTATTTTCCTCCCAGTTGGTGCTGTTGGATGATTTGTTTGGTTTCTTTTTTCTTTAGCTTTATATTTTAAGTTTGGAGCAATTTTCCTCTTCTACAATGTTGCCATTTTATTGATTCTGTATAACCGCGATATAGGTTTGAAGTCTTCTTTTTAATGTAAGAATTCATATTTTGACATAGCTGCTCAATTCTAAGGAAAGGGAAATATTCAACTATCCTTCATTCACAATTTCATTAAAATTCAGCTTGACTGTTCAAGTATCTGGGGTTAATTTTTTAACTAATGTTTAAAGGAACAGGCTTGTTAAGCACACGACACTAAAGGTACTGGTTAGGTATAGGAAGCACACATTTATAGTTAAATTACCCCATTTACAATGTAAAGCACTCATTACAAAGCTGTATTTGAGAGTTTGCAATGACATTTACCACTGAGTGTTAGAAATTCCTATAATCTGTGGTACTCTGTTTTTTACAGATTACAATGGATGATAACAGCCCACTGAGCTGGCTAGAAGATAGACACACCTAATAGCGATAAGTATAGGACTGATAACAACTGATAATAGTCATTCTGTGTGCTGATAACATTCAAATCAGGTCAAAATAAAAGTCCGTGAGTGTTATCAATTTTAGGAACACGTAAGGATTGCATAATGACTGACCCCCAGAATGTAAGTCCAAATTAAGTGGTAATGCATGCCACATCTCCTTGTTAATGGAATGTTGGATGCTGACTTGTGCTTAAAATAGATAAGTAAAATCGTAGCCTACTTGAAGATGTTGTTTTGACAGACGCGTCAGGCTCAACAACTGCACTGCTCTCTGACTTTTTTTAAAGGAAGAAATGAAACCAGTACAGTTGAATTCTTCATGTTGTTTGGTTTTATGTGGATGTTCTCATTTGCTCACTTTCACAAAGAGGGTTCAGATGTGGAGGATTTATCTTGGAGATGGAGTACTTCATACGCAGTGGTTGATGTTGACAATTTTGCTCTGCAATGTTGTTGTATTATTCAGATCTGGTAAATATTAAACAGCATTTCACCACTTACTGTTGAAAACTGAACATGTTTTGGAGCATGTTTCTGTCCACAAGCTTATTACAAGTGAGAAAACACACTCATCTCTACATCATCCATAGATGTGTTTTTTTTTCTTTTTTAAATGAGCATGTGGTGACTTTTGACTATACTCCAGGGCTTCACATTGATTTGATTCCTGGTCTTCTCTTTCTTTTTCTCTTTTTAGAGAAACAAGGAGAGAAGAAGAAGGAAAACATAAACATTTTATCAAGTTAGTAGCACAGTAAGAAAAAACAAACAAAAACAGATTCCTGACAGAAATGCAAGTAGTAGTGAATATTGCAGTCTGGCAAAGGGATGGATGGCTCTAATCACAATTTGAACCTGCACAGAAACCAGCTAAAAAAGTCATTTGTGATTGAAGAGTAGATCTACCAAAAATACAGACCGAGATAAACTCCTGCCTTATACTACTACTACTAATAACTATAAATAAATAAATAAATAAATAACTATATATATGTCTACGCATGGGACAGTGTGAAACGTAATTTCAATTCCTTTGTATGGCAAGTACATTTGAAGAAATTGACAAATAAAAGTATTCTATTCTATTCTATTCTATAATAACAATAAGCTAATAAGGTGGCATTAACTGGCTGTTAAACCCATACGCAGGCCGTGTTTTTTTTTTCTTTCTTTCTCTCACCCTCTCTCTCCACTTATTTCCGCTTCACTCGCATGCGAGCCTTGTGCTTTGCGCTGGGGAGAGGGGGGAGGAGCAGAGCGGGAGGGAGAGAGAGAGAAAGAGAGCCAGGGGCAACAACGTCACATTAGAAAGGTATAGTAATCATCCACAACTATTTTCAGTTGCAGATGATAAAGGATTCAGAAAGTTTATTCATGCAGGTCCATATGACAGAGAATGTGCATGTTCTTTTTGTTTTCATATTCTAATTTATATTTAATTGTGTTGTGGTTTGCAGTGTTTTGTGTTGTTTCACTTTAAATTTGTTTAAAAGGAAAAAGCTGAAAATTTAAATAGTTAAAAGTTGAAATGTGAATAGTTAGTTTTTGTATTATATGATTTATTTATTACATTTTATGTGGAGTGAATAAATAAAAGTATATTCACGGTGGCCCCTAGAGACAAAGCACGTACAAACTTCAAAATACGTACAAACTCAGAAGCACATAAAAACTCAGAAGCACATAAAAACTCAGAAGCACATAAAAACTCCAAAACATGTACAACACAAGAGAAGTGCTCCAGGATGCTGGGCGCAGTGTTGAGCTTTTGTTACCTAGAGGCTACACAAGCCAGCAAGTACCAACGACCTAAATTTGGTGTGTGGTAGTAACAGGTAAATTAAAATTTTTAAAAAAATTTTTTTTAATATATATGAGTGCTTGTGTATAAATACACAAACAATACACATATGCTTTCAATTGTGTAATTTAAGTGATCTGGGTAGCTCTGTTTTGGAAGTTCAGTTAATGCTAGAAATGTGTTTTGGAGTTTGTACGTGTTTTGTCTCTAGGGGCCACCACATATATTTATATATAAACATATATTTATATATAAACATATATAAATAAAACCACTTTTGTTACATTACAATTATGCACAAAAGGAATTACTATATTATTGTTAATAATAAATTAATTAAAGCAACAAAACAACCTGAAGAGCCGGCTCGGAGCCAAAAGAGCTGGTTCTCTAAAAAGAGCCGGAAATCCCATCACTAAGGCCGATATGTTTCCCTTCTTTTTGCTCACTTGCTTTGCTTGACTGAGCCGACTTCCCGTTCAATAACGTTTTTTCAAAATAAAGCCGTTTCTAAAGTGCATTACTTGGAGCAACCACAGAGGGTGCTGTAAACACATAATGAATAATAAACTGACTCAGAATGATATTTTAACAGAACACAAGATACCAAAGCACAGTTAATCGGTTTATTGTATGCAAAGGTATTGTGGTTCTAATTGTGATGCAAAATTTGTAGCAATTTTTGAGGCAATTCAGGAAGAATCAGTGGAGTAAAGGTGATCAGTGGAATAACAGTGGAGAGTTGATAGGTTTTGCATTATGAGGCCAAAGGCTGGAAGTGGCAGAGGTTGGGTGGCAAAGAAGGATAATCCATAAGACAGTAAAGTAGAAACTTAAAAACAGGTAGAAAAGGGGCAAAACACTATAAATAGTTAAGCTTAATGTGCTACTTTACTGCAGGATACTGCAAAGGGTAAGTAGAAAAAGTGGGTTGGCATACTGTAGTAGTTTGTGAAAACTAGTCTCCCAGCCCGGCAGGAATTAGCCAGGACTTTGCAAAGTCATACCCAGAAGCTCACAGAGTTAATATACGACTCATAAAACTTAGCTAAACTTTCCAAATATTTTTGATTCCTCGGTGATATTGCCCTTTGATGGTCCAACCAGCCACACTTCAGTGTTAGGACGTATTTAGTAGTATATAAGTTCATAATCTGTCATCAGATTTTAAGATAACAGATGAACAGACAATCACAAAAGGAAACAAATGTTAAATCTATTTGTAAATCATTGGTAATCACTTCAGTTACAAAAATATGAACACTGTCTCAGGCTCATTGCATGGCTTAAATGTAGTAACAGTAGCAACAGATTCATTTTCTCTGACAAATAGCATGCTATTATAAGCACACATTTGTGTGAAACTCTTGAAACCTAAAACGTGAGGGAGGTGTTTGTTTTTAAATTTATTACTGTCATTATGCGACCAGCAGCGCACTACGATAAGGCTTGATTGAATGACCGAGAAATGTTGATAACATGAGAATTAGGTGACTTCATTTTCTACTCTCGCCATGCAAATCAATGATACCCAGCTGTGAAACACAACAACACTATAACAAAGAGACGCTGTTAAATGAAAAACATTCAACATGTAATATTTCACCAGGACCACAGCAGACTAGGCTCAGCACCACCGCATTCATTGTTGTTTTGCATTGCAGATGTAATTGCATGCTTAAAATAACCATGCTGATTCAAAATGGAAAAATATAAGTATGCATTTTCTAAGAGGTCACAATGAAGAATATCAACTGCATGTTAATATACAATTATGTATATTAACATGTGGACTGTTGATAAAGACTAATTATACAGCATGAAACCTTATTTAAAAAAAAATGCTGTGACTGTAAGATGGTGTAAATAGCATTTTGTGTTTTCTACATGAACAATTCTTTCATCTCAGAGGATTAATGCTGCAGTTTGGGAAAGAAGATAAATCTGAACCAGTAGTATTTGCTCAGTCTGGAGCATCTTTCCAAAATAACACTAGTCTTTCAAGTCAGACTTCAGCAATGTCATAAACCTTTCTGAGTCTGAATTGAAATTCAAGAAGTGAATCAAAAGTACTAAATAATTGTTTGTTTGTTTTTTTCCACTATATTAATTTTTCATTTGAACTTTTTTTTAATTCATGAGCTTTTACCTAACTAAAATCAAATACTTATATGAGTCATCCTTTTTACGAACCTTTAAAAATAAAGGCCACAAAACATATCAACACAAACTAGCATTTTGGGTGATGGCTGTGTGATTTAAGAGTTAAAACTGTGATATATGGTTAGAAAAACCTAGTTCAGTAGAATGGGAGGCAGAGCCTTCATCTTTCAGGCCTCTTTTCTGTGGAACCAGCTTCCAGTTTGGATTCAGGAGACAGACACAGTCTCTTAAAACTTTCCTTTTTGACAAAGCATATAATTAGGGCTGTGTCAGGTGACTCTGAATCTTCCCTTAGTTGTGCTGCAATAGGGCTAGGTTGCTAGGGGCTTCCCATGATGCACTGAGTGTTTCTTCTTCACTCACTATGTGTTTATACATCACTCTGCACTCCATTTAATCATTAATTAGATTATTAATCTCTGGCTGTCTTTTATAGCATGTCTTTGTCCTGTTTTCCTACCCGACCCATCATGGCAGATGGCTGCAACTCCCTGAGCTTGTTTCTGCTGGAGTTTCTTCCTGTTAAAAGGGAGGTTTTCTTTCCCACTGTCGCCAAAGCGCTTGCTTTGAGGGATCATCATGATTTTGTTTTTTTTTCTCTTTCCTCTGTATTTATGTAGGGTCTTAACTTGCAAAAGAATCTAAAAGATACTAGAATTAACATATTTTTTGTCAAAGATTCAAGTTTAAAAGAAATCCAGTGGTTGTTATTAATGCACACATTGTTGGTAGGTAAAAAGAACACAGCACAGTCCTGCCTTTTCTGGTCCTTTACCTCCTTTGATTACCCCCCCGCCCCCCAAAAAATAAATAAAATAAAATAAAATAAAAATATATATATAGATTGATATGAATTTCTATGCAAGTTATACTTCCACTGGCATTTAATGTATCACTAACTTAATTTCCATTGGCAGACAGCCTCAGCTGCAGGGCATGTGGAGTGTGGGTTTTCATGACGAGTGACTGTTTAAAGGAGTTCAGAAAAACACATACTGTAGTAGTGCTCCCAAGGGACTATGCAAATTAGATTAAAGACTTTTACTCATCCAATAACAACATTTTTTCAACTAAATATTTACTGTCTTTCCCTGAAGGTTGTTGCATGTTTAGAGCCAATATGCTCTTTTGGGCCTGACTCCGTGTTGCTGAATATGCAATTTTAAGCCGACCCTGTCAGCTGTAGTACAAGAAATTTCACTTGTACTCCACTTTCACTTTTTGATATAAATTTTCAGATTATAGCGTGCACATTTTCACTGTGCCAGGTACAAATGGAATATTTTTCACAACGCTTGGAAAGAAAAGTTACAAGACCTCTTAAGTAGCACGTCTATGGGCTGTCTCATTATTCTATATCAGTTGTTAGTGATGAGATGTGATAAGAGATGTTAGTGATGGGAGACCTCTTAATATGATTACACAGTTTGTCAGAGTGTCTTCTTTAAACACCATTCTTCTGTAACAGCTAGGAGCTACAGTGTGTGTGTGTGTGTGGCCACACCTCCCAGAAGTAGGTATGGCTGGAGCTGGCAGAAATGTGTTTGGCGTATAGGACAAGACTATGAATTCTTGCTAGTCAAATCTAAAACTATACAATAATTAAAATATTAGCTCCACTTTCAGCTCTTTTTTAGACAGTACTGTCGTAAAGCTCGTCGATTGCCAATGAATATGTGCATCCAGCCTTTCCCTTGCTGGCATCGTGTGGCTGCATTTGGCTATTGTCGCTAAAAAGCTGTGCTTTTTTCATCCCATAGCAAAGTGTAGTCATCGCTGTCTCTGAGGGCGTGTCTCTCTTCTACTAACACTGGCTGGAAGTGGGCAAGCTGAGATGCAAGCAGTTTGCTTCTGGTCTTTTGCGCATGTGCATGGGAGAGCAGAAGCTGCCGCTGTTCTGCGTTGACTGCACTGAGATCAGTTAGACCTACTTTGTGTTGAAACACAGCTAGCATTAAACCAGCTTCAGTGATTCAGCATCGCAACAGATGATTTTGCTGTTGCTAACCATCTTGACTAGCTGAGGGGATGGCAGCACAGACCGCGTCTAAAAAACAGGCAAGCTAACCAGGTGCAGCTGTTTAGCCAATACTCCACCTTTATTCTTCATGAATATTTTCAGTCGGATGATTCAGATGCTTGATCATGTATCACGATGGTTTGAAAGATTCTTCCACCACTTGTCATTTTAATCCAATAACAAATCATTTTTGGTAATATAGCAGATATTTATTTAAGATAAGATGACCTTTATTAGTCCCACACGTGGGACACTATAATAGTAACAATATTTGACAATTCTTCAGGAGGAGTGCAAGCAGGTGAATATGTCCATGTAGAGTGCAGACAGACAGCAGAGATGGTATGTTTTAATCTGATCAATTTTATCTTGTTAAATAGGTTTAGTAGAGGAAGATGTTTTTGTTGGTGTATGTATTTTTACTTTTCTTTCTTTGTCACGCACGCAACTGGTAAAACTAAATTCAGGTATTCTCAGTTCCATTGCCACAGGTGTATAAAATCAAGAACCTAGCCATGCAGTCTGCATATACAAACATTTGACAAAGAAAGAGCTCACTGAATTTGAGTGTGGTGCTGTAACAATATGCCACTTTTGCAAAAGGTCAGTTTGTGAAGTTTCTTCCTTCCTAAATATTCTGTGATCAGCTATAAGTAATCTAAAATTTTAAATTCATGCATTTAGGAAGTACCTTGCAGTACCTCAGCTTTGAAGTGGTAGACCCTATAAATTTAGAGAGCAGGGTATTCCAAATGCTAAGGTGTGTAGTGCATAAAAGTCACCAGCACTGCTGACTCAGCAACTACAGAGTTCCAAAAGTAGTCTGACAGTAACATCAACACAAAAATGGTGTGCAGTAAGCTTCATGGCATAGGTGTCCATGGCCAAGCAGCTCGTGTGTTTGCAATATGTAGATGTACCAGTACTTTAGACCATGTATTGAAGCCAGTGTTTACTTAGCTTAGCTGTGTACTTCATAAGGCCTGAAAGTAATTTAGAGAGCACTTAGAGTTAAACAGAAAAAGGTAAAAATATAAAATAAAGTAAAACGCATCTAACACTAAAGTGCAAAGGTATGCATGATGTCAGTGTGTTCCATAGTTATTTCTACACAGTATTTGACATGTGACTCTTAATTAAAAAAACTACATGCTAGTACCTTGAAAAATAAATTTAGGGGTTGGGTGGTTAGAGGTGTATTAAGCGAGGATGCTGAAATGATTCAGTCACCAGTGAATTAGTCAGGGACATCTTTTAATCCTCTAAAAAATGAAGGATAATCAGTGAGTCTCAGTATGAATTTGCACATAATGACAGATTCCACTGTCTCAGTGCCATTCAAAGGATATGCACAAAAAGCTATATGTCAGCATATGTTCAGCCAAGTCACATTACTGTACTAATACACTCTGGAAGTGAGCAAAAGGTAGCTGGAAATGCATTTTGTGTACCTCCTATAATTCGTGATTCATGGTACTCAAGGAACAACCAATTCATATCCCCCACTGAGATTTTCATCCCTTGTGCACAGCAGCAAAATTCTGCCCCACTTGTCTGGATGTGATTCAGCTTACAAAGACTTTTCAGAGCGGCAGGGTTTTCCTGGGGGTAGTGATCCTTAGATGTGGATCGAGTTGAATATGAGACTGGGAAATGTAGCCAAAGATTTCCTCTTTTCTGTGTGTATTTAGGGTGTCTATGTGGTAGGAAGAACACAAACGCTTTGCAAATATAATATTACATAAAACATTTTTGAAGCTCTACATGTAAGCCAACAATTATTTGGGATAATTCTTTGAAAAAGCACTTTGGCCCTCTTTCCTGCTAACACACTGCTTAGAAGGGTACAGTATTACCAGCTAGAGCAGGGCGATATGACCAAAAATATTTATCACAATATACATTTGAAAATTTGCAAAAATGATATAACTGACGATATAATTGACCCTAGATAAAATACTTTACAACTCCACAACTTTATTAGTGCAAAAGACCCCATCAATGTATTTTCACTTAAACAAGCAGCTGTTTTTTATGTGGATTAAAGTTATATAAAAATTTAACAGTGCAAATCCAAATTTCTTGCTGACAGTTTAACCAAAAGGCATTTCCAGTGGAAATTGGCCGACATCCTGAGCATAACCATGCATAATATCCACAAAACTTAAAAAGAGGTTATACACACACAATACAGTAATATTATGTTGAAGCACAGTACGTATCACTCCGCGAGGCGCCTACCTACGATAGCCGTACGATAGCTCCGACAATCCATCAAGCGGTGCTGTTTCGTAGCTTGGCAAAGTCGTACTAAAACATTTGACAGATTTTCGAGCGCCGTGTACATAAAATCGTTTTTAAGTCAGTAAACACAACCAGAGTTCATACATAAGGCACACAGGATTATAAGGAGCACTGTCGATTTTCACAAAAATCAAAGGATTGATTTTAAGTGTGCCGTATTTTCCAAACAACATGGTAATAACGACGGCCCGCTAGCATGCTCCACCAAAAATAGTTCTTTGTTGTGTATCTGACGGATGAAAGCTAAACCAGTTCCACACCACTGAAGTTGCAGCATTTTTACAAACCAATTCTGGTTCATCCGTTTCATTCAACGATCCACTTTCGCTCTTCTCATTCTGCGTTGCCGCCATGTGCGTATGTAAACAAAGGCACTGCGCATGCGCGTTTTACCCATATTCTATCGCGATATTTCATTTTCCTATCGTTGCCCAAAATTACACCGGTATTACCATGAACGGTATGATTTAGCCCAGCCCTATTACCAGCAAGCAAGCATTTATTTCCAAGAAGATTACATTCTTAAAAAAAATAAATGTAACAGCCAATAAATAAATGGAATCCCAACACATAGTCTTGTGTTCATCGAGATGTTTTATAGGCAAAATCATTTGGTTTGTTATCTTTTCCAAGTTTCTTGCAAAATACTACACGTAAAACCAAGGAGGAAAGACAGAAAACAATCCTTATCACTTTCCAAAAAGGGAAATAGTAGCATGTAGCGTAGACAGCAGGCAGACAGCAGACAGACTCAGTGATCCACCAATATGACATTCTTTTGTATAAAGCTTTTGTATGTGTAGGAAGGCTACAGCCTTGAACCAAGGCTACAAAAGAAAAAGTGGGATGAGCTATAATACAGCTGTCATGAGAAAAATAAGAAAAATTCTGATGCCTTTAACTGGCTCAGATAGAGTTTCACTGCACATATAAATCAAAGACCATCTATCTATCTATCTGTCTATCTACAGGGAGTGCAGAATTATTAGGCTGCAACATCACTGGAGTGCCCAAAAGCACAAGGTGTGCAATACTCAGAGACATGGCCAAGGTAAGAAAGGCTGAAAGACGACTACCACTGAACAAGACACACAAGCTGAAACGTCAAGACTGGGCCAAGAAATATCTCAAGACTGGTTTTTCTAAGGTTTTATGGACTGATGAAATGAGAGTGAGTCTTGATGGGCCAGATGGATGGGCCCGTGGCTGGATTGGTAAAGGGCAGAGAGCTCCAGTCCGACTCAGACGCCAGCAAGGTGGAGGTGGAGTACTGGTTTGGGCTGGTATCATCAAAGATGAGCTTGTGGGGCCTTTTCGGGTTGAGGATGGAGTCAAGCTCAACTCCCAGTCCTACTGCCAGTTTCTGGAAGACACCTTCTTCAAGCAGTGGTACAGGAAGAAGTCTGCATCCTTCAAGAAAAAGATGATTTTCATGCAGGACAATGCTCCATCACACGCGTCCAAGTACTCCACAGCGTGGCTGGCAAGAAAGGGTATAAAAGAAGAAAAACTAATGACATGGCCACCTTGTTCACCTGATCTGAACCCCATTGAGAACCTGTGGTCCATCATCAAATGTGAGATTTACAAGGAGGGAAAACAGTACACCTCTCTGAACAGTGTCTGGGAGGCTGTGGTTGCTGCTGCACGCAATGTTGATGGTGAACAGATCAAAACACTGACAGAATCCATGGATGGCAGGCTTTTGAGTGTCCTTGCAAAGAAAGGTGGCTATATTGGTCGCTGATTTGTTTTTGTTTTGTTTTTGAATGTCAGAAATGTATATTTGTGAATGTGGAGATGTTATATTGGTTTCACTGGTAAAAATAAATAATTGAAATGGGTATATATTTGTTTTTTGTTAAGTTGCCTAATAATTATGCACAGTAATAGTCACCTGAACACACAGATATCCCCCTAAAATAGTTAAAACTAAAAACTACTTCCAAAAATATTCAGCTTTGATATTAATGAGTTTTTTGGGTTCATTGAGAACATGGTTGTTGTTCAATAATAAAATTATTCCTCAAAAATACAACTTGCCTAATAATTCTGCACTCCCTGTATGACATACAGTGGGGCAAAAAAGTATTTAGTCAGCCACCGATTGTGCAAGTTCCCCCACTTAAAATGATGACAGAGGTCAGTAATTTGCACCAGAGGTACACTTCAACTGTGAGAGACAGAATGTGAAAAAAAAAATCCATGAATTCACATGGTAGGATTTGTAAAGAATTTATTTGTAAATCAGGGTGGAAAATAAGTATTTGGTCACCTCAAACAAGGAAAATCTCTGGCTCTCACAGACCTGTAACGTCTTCTGTAAGAAGCTTTTCTGTCCCCCACTCGTTACCTGTATGAATGGCACCTGTTTGAACTCATCATCTGTATAAAAGACACCTGTCCACAGCCTCAAACAGTCAGACTCCAAACGCCGCCATGGCCAAGACCAAAGAGCTTTCGAAGGACACCAGGAAAAGTATTGTAGACCTGCACCAGACTGGGAAGAGTGAATCTACAATAGGCAAGCAGCTTGGTGTGAAAAAATCAACTGTGGGAGCAATCATCAGAAAATGGAAGACATACAAGACCACTGATAATCTCCCTCGATCTGGGGCTCCACGCAAGATCTCATCCCGTGGGGTCAAAATGATCATGAGAACGGTGAGCAAAGATCCCAGAACCACACGGGGGGACCTGGTGAATGACCTGCAGAGAGCTGGGACCAAAGTAACAAAGGTCACCATCAGTAACACACTACAACGGCAGGGAATCAAATCCCGCAGTGCCAGACGTGTTCCGCTGCTGAAGCCAGTGCATGTCCAGGCCCGTCTGAAGTTTGCCAGAGAGCACATGGATGATACAGCAGAGAATTGGGAGAATGTCATGTGGTCAGATGAAACCAAAGTAGAACTTTTTGGTATAAACTCAACTCGTCGTGTTTGGAGGACGAAGAATACTGAGTTGCATCCCAAGAACACCATACCTACTGTGAAGCATGGGGGTGGAAACAAAATGCTATGGGGCTGTTTTTCTGCCAAGGGGACAGGACGACTGATCCGTGTTAAGGACAGAATGAATGGGGCCATGTATCGTGAGATTTTGAGCCAAAACCTCCTTCCATCAGTGAGAACTTTGAAGATGAAACGAGGCTGGGTCTTCCAACATGACAATGATCCAAAACACACCGCCCGGGCAACAAAGGAGTGGCTCCGTAAGAAGCATTTGAAAGTCCTGGAGTGGCCTAGCCAGTCTCCAGACCTCAACCCCATAGAAAATCTGTGGCGGGAGTTGAAAGTCCGTGTTGCTCGGCGACAGCCCCAAAACATCACTGCTCTCGAGAAGATCTGCATGGAGGAATGGGCCAAAATACCAGCTACTGTGTGTGCAAACCTGGTAAAGACCTATAGTAAACGTTTGACCTCTGTTATTGCCAACAAAGGTTATGTTACAAAGTATTGAGTTGTATTTTTGTTATTGACCAAATACTTATTTTCCACCCTGATTTACGAATAAATTCTTTACAAATCCTACCATGTGGATTCATGGATTTTTTTTTTCACATTCTGTCTCTCACAGTTGAAGTGTACCTCTGGTGCAAATTACTGACCTCTGTCATCATTTTAAGTGGGGGAACTTGCACAATCGGTGGCTGACTAAATACTTTTTTGCCCCACTGTAGTGGAATAATGAAAAAACATGCTTCATAGCTGCTCTCCTCATCATGGCTATTCATTTTAGATTTTTATTTCACAACATTTTAAAAAGCAGTTACACCTTTAAGTCAAAAGATTAGTCAACTTAAGTTGAGCAAATACTTTATAATGTTGTTATTTTCTGTGCATGTTATATAGCTGAATAAAAGCAGGTGCATCCTTGAAAATATTTCTATATTAAAGTGATTGCAATAACAGCCACAAGATTAGTTTTATGCAGATGTCTTAACACCCCTGAGCTAATATCTGTCATAGTGATGGGTTTCTGTTTAGTCACAAGCTGTGTTGCTTGTTTAATTTCTTCTGCTTAGTCTTTGGTTGCATTGTCTGTAGCTTTCTGGCAGTTTTTCAACCTTGCCCTTTTGCTTGTGCTTTTTCTGAATGCCTTTCTTTGGATTAAAGGCTAGATTTTTGACTGGTGCCCCATGGGAAAAAGTACAGCAATGATATGTACAAAAGTTTGGGCGCAGATATATTACAGCTTACCTACTGGTTATTTTTCACCCACTCTTCCTTGCAGATCATTTCACTTCTGAGATATTTTTAGGCTTTCCTTGCACACACAGAATACTCTGTCAGTATTCCGCTTTAGCTTGCATTTCTTGAAGTAATAGTGGTTAGTGAGGTTTTCTTTGGATCATTGGCCTGTTGTAGATGCCAACCTTAGTTTATTGAGATTTGGATATAGAAACAAATATTAATTAAATCCAGTCTATTCTTCCATTTACTCTGTTTCCTGTGCAAGATGTTATTTTCATAAACTGCTGCTGCCTTTCTTCTTCTTCCTTGAAACACTTCTTTGATGATTTTGGCCAGTGGTATGTCCACAACATCTGCTTCCAAAATGACTCTGGGCAGCACACACATGAGGACCCCTGCATCTAATCTAGAGTGGGTCAGTTTCTGCCAGGACATAGCAGATGATTTTCAGATATTTCAGATACACTGGATGTGGAATTATTGGAGGAAATATCCAGAGTAGGCCAGCATTTCATGAGTTTTCCTGCCACTTTGATATTCTTAAAAAAGCACCCCTCTGAGGTTATTAAATACCAGCAGTATCATACAACAGCAACATCTCCAAAGTGAATGTGTGGATTGAAAGATCTATTCTGATAAGATTGAAAAAATAAAAGCATTCTGCATAACATAATAGTGAAACTTCCTGGTGTGGCTATGAGGCTTGAGCAGTATATAGGGCCCATGGGTTCTTCCACACCTGACAGTGCAACACAGCTCCACTCACCCAATGGTGAAGCAATGGGATGAAAACTGGGGCATCTCACTCATCATCTAAACCTAATTTAATTTTTTGCACATTTTTTGAACATTGCTTCCAAAAGCACAGGCAACATCATGTTATGTATCTTTGTATTTTTTCCACTCATAATGTAAAAACTGTAATTGATGTTTTATATGAATTTCATGTTTTGATGAGAGTTGATTGTTAAAAATAAGTATATTGTTTAGTTTTCTAAAAATGATAAGCAAATTGTATTTAAACCTACATGTTTATATTTGTAAACACACAAAAAATATCAACAGCATTGTTTATTTTTTTGTGAGTAATCTCCTTATTGGTTAGTTTCAGTTTGTCTACTTAAAGAAATGCTATATAGGCTGTTGGTCTTTCTTCTGGATGAAAACAATGTGAGTTTTACATCCTATGGGTCTACCCGGGTGAAAAGCAAGAAAGAAACAGCATGCTGTTATAAGATCCTTATACAGGGCATTTGAATACATTATTGGTTAAGAATAGAATAGCCTTTTATTGTCATTGTACAATGAAACTGTGGCTGCTTCACACCAACTGTGCATGGTATAAAAATATAAATAAATAAATAAATAAATAAATAATAAAACGAAATGTAACAGTGAAAAATACTCCACAAAAAGTATGTATCTAATTGATATTTTTAAGTATTCAAAGATAAATATGAAATGAACAAATGATACAAGAGCAAGCTTTAGATTTAATAGATTTAATATTTGAGGCTGGCTGACTGACTATTAGTCTACAAAAGACAGCTGTCAGTCTCGGCTATGCTCACTGAGAAGCATGAAAGGCAATCGTGATTGTGTCTTCAGTATAGTTTCTTCCTTGTTAGTCAGCAGTAAATATTCAAACCAAAGCAGTGTCAGTGGAGATACAAACCTTGACTCATCAGTCTTCTTAAATAAATTTAAACTTTACCATGACTGCAGGATATTTGCAAACCTATGGATAAACCTTCATATTTAAAAGTTAGCTCACCATTAGTCCGCTACATGTGTTAGCTTTTCCATTCTGTCAAAGAGAAGGTGACCTTTTAGCAGGCACATACTGAAAGACAGCCAACAAATGAAGATGCCCCACACAAAGGTCATGTTCTTCTTTAAAAAGGACATCAGAGAAAAACATCTGAAAGCAGTCATGAAGAAAGTGGTTGGGGACTGAGTAAAAACAGTTTTCTTTGGCAAATTGGCTACACAAGGGTTATAAGTATTATTTAGGGCTGAATGCCAGACAGATGCTGACAAAAAAATTGTGGTGATGTATGAGGTTTTTTTTTCTTTTGTTTTTCTGAAGGACGGGACTATGTGTCTCTGTTCGAATGAGTCGATGTGCAATCTTGATGTAATTTATTCTGACAAGTGACAATGATGCTTTACTACTCCAAGAGCCCACAACACTGGATGAATAATACATTTTGAATGGGTGATATGGGAGTTTGTGCAAGATTAACACTAGTCTTCTGACCATGTTTAAAATCACTTAAATAGATGTGCAGTTTGGAAGGTACAATCTTGTTTTATCTAAAGGTTTTGATTGTGCATCCAGCCTATAAAGGAGTGGAGGGGGGTCTCTCATATACAGCCATCATCTTGAACTGGATAGACTGTGAGTGACAAGGGTGTATCCTCTTAGCACAGACAGAAAGTGAAGGTCTTCACACCAAACTTAGCTTTTGACCGTGGGGGCTGCAGAGAGCAGGGACTGTCATGTTTGATTTAGATTTGCTTGACCCAGGTAGGCTTTGCTTTTGACATACTGCATAAATATAGAGAGGTATCTTACATGTAGGGGAATATGGGAATATGCAGTCCTTCTAAACTCAATGTATTTGAGACAAATCTATCAATTTGGGTACACATAGCTCCACAGAAAAGCAAAAAAATATGCTGTGCTGATCCTATTTATAATAGTATTTGGGCTACTATCTGTTATACTATGCCTATAAAATACACTGCACAAAAAAATCATTCTTTTTGAAAGGCTGAACAGAAAACTGTTTGCATTCTGGCTCCAATTTGGCTCAGACTGTCCACAGCTGCATTGTGAATTCCTGCCAAGATCATCCTGTATGGATCTGCCTTTAAACACGTTTGTTAGTGTTGTGTGCTCAGCATCTGCAGTAAGCGCTGAAGTTCTCGACCGACCTTGCCCTAGTTTTGCATGAAATCTGTGGTCTCTCCTTGCACCTCATACAACACCAGACTGACCTCTTTCAGGCTGTCAGTCCAATGAGGCCTCATTAAAATGGCTTGTGTGGAGAGGCTAGATGCAAAGCACCCACCTTTTTTTTTTCTCATTGTCTGAAAATCAAAACATGTAATCAGACCTGGACTCTACCATAACATTTAGTCAATCAGCCTCAAAAAGAAGTAATTGATAAGCTTTAGTTCAAGATTCACATAATTCTGCACTTAAATGCTTTTATGATTGTATGTAATTTAATCACTATAATAACCCTCTAGAAGAATCTACATGCATTGTGTTTTCTGTCACTGGCAGCAGTGGCAGTGGCATCACTGCAGTGCAAAGTCATAGAGAGAGCTTTGACTGCATAGGTACATTGATATGATTGTGATGAAGATATATTAGTGATGTAGTGAAGTTTCCTTGTATAGTTGATGATCTTATTGTAGATGCACTGTTTGTAATGCTAACTTTTAAGTTATTAATATGTTATGTTGCCCTTGTCAAAGGAGCTAGTGTTGCAATTCACAACAGCACCACAGTTGTTTATACAAGCCATTTTGTGTGTGACAACTGTATCGCCTAGTTAGTGTCTTATCAGTCTAATGTTAACTGACAAGCCATGTTACCTTAGCCTAAGTTTCTTTTTTCCCCTCAGTTAGGTTGTGCTACTGCATAGGCCTGCGAGTCACTATGAGACCAAATCAAACCCTTCTGACTTTGTTATGAGAAACAAAGAATTTTCTGTTAATGTTCTTGATTCATCTTTGGATCAAGCAAACATCTTGCTCCCCTGTGTGTACTCATTTTGAAAGACGTGTGTGTGTATTTTAAATTAAATTTGCAGTAAAGCATCTCAGAACTTGTCACATGTTTTCCAATTTCTGAGAAAGTGTTAAAGTTAAAGTGTTAAAAACGTTTTCCATTACTTAGGACTGTCTGAGTGTTACAGTTGTATTTTGAATAATGCCACCAATTAGGATAAGAAGTATTTTTGTATTCACACTTATCCAGACAATGGAGTTAATCAGAGGTGCCTAATACAGTTTTATACACTTTGTTTTTTGTACCACTTTAAAATTATGCAGAGAGAATAAACTAAACATGTTCATTCCTAAACCTAAAGTCATACTGACCTTATCCTACAAGATAACAGCTTTCGGAAACATGTCAGCTGGGTACATATAATACCACACTTATATAAAATGTGAGGCCCTTAATCTTGTCGTATTACTGTGTATCAAGCTACATTAAGTGATTTCATATTCCCATATGGAAAAGATATATATAAATCTTATAAAGGTTGTATCTGTCTTGTGCGAAACTTGTATGAAAAGCATACAAGAGTGAAAACAGATATAAGATCCCTAGAAAAATTATATAAATGAAACTTGTATGTTTTGGATACTTACTAAAACAATATATGAAAGTGGCCACTTTCATGAGTAAATCATATAAGCCTTATATAATTCACTATATGAAGTAGGCCACATCTGATGCAAGTCTTTTATAAGTTTTTTCTATTTCTTTTCCACATGGGTTTGCTTCATCACAAAGCTTGTCTCAACGGAATTTGCAGTCAACAAGCTCAGCCAGTAAATAATGAGCAACCACATTACAAAATGATGCAATAAAGCAACATAAAATGTACAACAAATGAACTGAAGTGAACTTAAAGATCATATGGTGTAGAATAAATAAAAGTTGCTGAGAAGAAGATGTAGAGATCACACATTCAGAAAACCCCCATCTACCTAAAGTGCCCCAAATCACCAAACGACAATGAAGAGAAGTACAAAAAATGCGTAAAGATTTGTATGAAAATACCAATTTTATTCTTAGGATTTAGATATTTTTCGAATTTTAGGAGTATTAAGCATGAAAGGATGTTGCAAATCATAAAATAACTATAATATGGTATCTACGGGGATTTCATCAAGTTGTCAAAATATGAGTGCTCATTTTATTTTGCTAGGGTCTGAGATTTCTGGCTTTCAAAGGCATCATCTTTAAAAGCATGAAATTACAGTCACTGGCACTTTTTGCAAACACATCTGTACCAACTGTGGGCACAGCTCAATCTGAATGTGTCTTTTGAAAACTACAGTCCAAAAGGTATTCTTGAGAACAGATAGACGTGTTTTAAATTCATACACGTAAATGCAAAGAATCCAAAGTTGGTATCAGTAACAAAACTTTTCAATATCAAAGGTGTGCCACATAATCCCCACTTTCATGCCCCACTCTCCAAGTCTGTTCCAATCCATTTCCCCAAGTTTAGAAATAAGCTCATATCATTGGAGACAATGATTGGCTGCATCCTATGTTTGTTTGTTGTTTGCTTTGACCAGAGAGACAGTTCTTTCAGTACCTTTGATGTGAAGACCGTATGATTTGAAATGGGAGCATAGGCACTAGCGAATGTCCCCAATGACTTATCCCTGCTTCATTGTTATTGGAGGCTCATCCTATCAAACAGTAGGAAACAAAATCATAATTAAGGACATTTGTAGAGGGGATTCAACTTTTATTACAGCACAAGCCAGCATAAAGCCCCCAAGCTTGGTACATGTTCAGCCAACAATGTCATAAAGCACAATATGGCTGCTGTAAGGTCCGGAGTGACAAGACCAAATGACTCTCTTGCCAGAGATAATCAGCTTTGTATGTCATGTTGACATGAACAGAGTGTTAAGGCATATTGCACTTTGATGCTGGCAGCACTGGCACAAAGCTGATTTTGGAAAATGCAATAGAACACAAAGGGAGACATTCCCGCAGTGCCTAACTGGCAACTGCATTAAACAACAATTCTGAGGCATAAACTGGTTAGAAGATGCTTGGTGCATTAAGACTTAAACGATCGAGGCCATTAATGTCCATCCGGCAACAGGATGACATTAGATCCATTCAAGATATTCTGCCCTCTGATCATTACTCTTAAAGACAAACTCCTGGCATGGCTATAAAGACAGAAGAAGTACATATGAGCACAGAGACATAAGAAGTACATATGTACTCCTTCACAGCAGTCACCAACTGAATAGAAGCCAAAGTTTAACACTCAGGTTTCAGTTGTTCTCAACATAAGCCATGAGTAATATGAGGTATTTAGTGAATTTCTTCTTTGTAAGGAGCAAAAAACACAATGGGAAAAATGCAGGCAATGGAGTACAACAAGAAAGGAAATCACATGCAGCAAAGGTTTTGAAACTGACTTTCATCCACCTTGTCATGAGCACATTATGTAGTACACTACCAGGCCTACAGAGCCACAGGAGTCCCAGCAGGGTTTGTGAATTGTTTTGGTGGCAATAATAATGAGAAAGAAACCTTAGCATCTTCAGTGGTTTTAAGACAAATGACAAAGCCAACTCACATAGCACTAGTGGCTAATCTATTCCACCCACGGACTGGTGAGGAATGTATTATACAACCTCTAGCTGACGCTTTGGGTTCAAAGCAGAGTTAGCAGAATTTCCAAAACTGCATGTGAGCTACCCCAACCTTTACTCTCTCACTCTCACCTCTCACACAGACGTGTGTTTGTTTTTTCATATAATATATATATATATATATATATATATATATTAGGGTGGACAAAAAGGCTAAAAAGATCCTGTGATAACTGAGGGAATGTGGCTGCAGAAATACAGAGTCACAAATTATATCAGTATCAGTAAACAAGAATTTAATCTTAGTAAGATCTGAAAAGGGCAATGGGTTACTAAATTATCTGTGAGGAAAATGTAATATCCCATGGGCAGGCTTGTATATTAAGATTATCTTTTTTTTATGAGCCTCATACATAAATATGTCTTCCTTCCAGAGATTAGAAATTAACCTCAGAGTGTGGGACTGTTTATTAAAATACTGATAAAGTATTCTTAATATATTCAACATCAAGTATACGTCTTAAATGTAGAGAGAGACGCACAAATTGAACTCACAATAGAAGTTCTTAGCTGACAAAAGTTCACAAAACCTGAGCAAAATGTTTAAGTGTATCACAAGACTTTTTGTGTAATAATGAGAGTATACCCATTGTAAAAATCCATAATTTAAAACAAACTCTGTATAATATTTCACAGATAGGTGAAAACGCACCTCTTCTCCACACTCCATAAACAGAAAGGTGCTGTAATATCTGATAGGCAGGATTAGGGCTGGGAGATATGGCCTAAAATTCATATTGCGATATAATTTGAAGCATGTGCGGTAACGATATATATCGTGATATATTCTTTTCTTCTGTATAACGTATTTTCCACACTATAAGGCACACTTAAAATCCTTTAATTTTCTCAAAAATCGAGAGTGTGCCTTATGTATGAATTCTGGTTGTGCTTACTGACCTCGAACCGATTT
This sequence comes from Maylandia zebra, assembly GCF_041146795.1. NCBI lineage: Eukaryota > Metazoa > Chordata > Actinopteri > Cichliformes > Cichlidae > Maylandia > Maylandia zebra. Next base: position 15,158,316 of record NC_135168.1, on the reverse strand, counting down.
GGGCGTGCAGAAATCTGTTAAAAAATGTTTTAGTACAACTTTGGTAAGCCGCACTGCTTGATGGATTGTCAGAGCATTACGGCTGCCGTAGTGAGGAGCTTCGCGGAGTAATGTCGGTCCAAAACTCCGTCCCCTTCAGGTCCCAATGTCAAACGAACACTAAGAGTTAAAAACGGGCTAAATTATTTCATCTTTAATAAAATCATCAGCGTTGCTGCTTTAACGGGTGTAACAATTAAGTTTTACATCCATGCGTCCATGAAAACAGAATTTATTAAATTTAACTGAGTTAGAAGTTAACAGGAAGTTAGCTCGCTAGTTTCCACCTAAACATGACACAGCATGTTCTGACTGAGAGATTTTTGAAACTAATTAAAACGTACAGCTCTGCTACCACTTCCGACATAAATGAAGACAGAAAACTAAACAGCAGTGGCGTTTGCAGGGTTACTGTAGTTGGACTACCTGGTATACGTGTGCTACGTGATTGCTAGCAACACAGCTATGTTAGCATAACATTAGTTATAGTGTTATATTACTATATATATATATATATATATATATATATATATATATATATATATATACATAGTTATATTAGATATAGTCAAAATCTCTATCGTTGGCCAAATTTATATCGTTTCTATCGTATATTGTTTATATCGCCCACCCCTAGGCAGGATTTAATTCCACTTCATTATTAAGAGAGGTATCTATATGATTCCACAGCACAGGAGCCAGCACTTTGTATTCAAAACCATTTTCTGGCCCCATGCAGTTGTATTACTTTCAGTTACAGCTCATGAATAACATCAAACAGACCATGAAGTGCATAGAAATAGAAAATGTGATAACTACGAGGGTGTAACCAGCCACTGTTTGAAGTACCTTTAAGCCTCTGGATCTTGAAATGTGGGTACAAGGAAATGCATATTGGTGTAGTGCTGTATAATAAAAATCACTGTCTAAATTGGTTGATTACAAGATAATGGACAAAGTATGGGAGAAGAAATAGCCAAAGGCATCAGAGTCTGAAGTTTTCTAATGTTGGCTTTAAACCAATATTTATTCAAAATTCACATCAACTTGGCTTCTGCTAAACTTTTGCAAGAATTCTAACATTCATTCTGTTACATTCCATCCCTACCACTTATATAAAGTAAGAGTGATTTGGAATTCTTTTGTGTGGAGGACTATACCTACCTATGATATACCTGAATAGGGCTGGGTATTGTCACTGAGTTCTAGAATCGATTTTATTCCGATTCACAAGGTCCCAAATTGATTCGGTCCAGGATTCGATTCAATTCGATTCAGGGAAATTTTGCCTCAGCAGATGCCTTTCTGTCAAAGTAACAGGATAAAACACAGAAAAACATTAAGGTGACTTTCCTGGCCTGGGATTTTATAAAAATATTCTGCAGTAGATCAAACACGTAAGAAAAACATTAATCAACATATGAACATTACCTGATGCTGCTGAAGCAGAGCAAAGTTACAGAGGTTTTAGAGACACAGCTAAGCGTTTTGCAATTTTGCATAATTTTAAAAAGTTTACATTTTTTCAGTAGCCTATTGAACGGCAGAAATTAGGCTTTTCGGAAGTAAGTAAAAGTAAAAGGAAAAAACAGCGGCCGACAGCGCTGTAAACAACGGTAGACTTGTGCATAACAAGCAAGCAAATAATGCAGAAAACAGAGATTTTTAGATGGGAAACTGTTCTTGAAGTGTACTGAGAAAGAGAGAGAGCTGTGCAGTGTGATTTTATCATGGTGGAACGCAAAACAGCAAAAGTCGGATCAGAATCAACGAGCTGTCGGCTTTCAGCCCTGACAGTGTCCGTGCCGTCGGGTGAGAAAGGCGACGTCTCACTGATTCTGATCCGTCGGCGGGTCCACGCTTTGTGTTTACCTTCTTGTGCAGAATCCGTGTACCTGCTCTCATTTACTGTTTTAGCTGTTTAGTGGTTGTTGAAATTTAGTGAGGTTTAACCTGAGATTCTGGCGTTTCGGGTAAAATAAATTTATATTAACAAATCGATTCAGGATTTTAATGAATCGATATCACGTTATCCAAGCTAGAATAGATTTTAATCGATAATCAAAACCCACCCCTATACCTGAAGCACTGAAGTAAGCCATAATGCTTGTAGAATGCATACTGGCACTTTCTAAAGCTATTCTGCATTTCAACAAAGGGGACGTCAAGTTCATACCTGAACACAAGAGCTATATGTTTGTTCACTGGATTGTTTGAGCTTTGACTGAAGTTAACGCTTTTACATATTCAAGGATAACAGGGCACTGAAGTATTGAGCTCATCTAAGTATTCCCTGTTATACATGAATTGTGAAGGCTTTGGGAAAGAAATGAATGATAACTTTGATCAGATGTATAATTCAACTGCATCACACACATCAGACACTCATTATAGCAACAGCAATGGCATTTCAGTAGTTAATCCACCCACTTTACGCTTCAGGGAGTTCAACCTACGCTACCTACACATGAGATAATTAAAATGCTTCTAGACATTGCAGGAAAACAGCAAAGAAGCACATGTATTGGATAACTTCATAATTTGTTTCCTAGATTTATGTCATTCAGACTCCTGTCACTGCAGCTTGTTGTGATTTGAGCCATTACAGTTAGAGACTGTACCTTCTGTTGTTTCATTCATTAACATCCAATGCAACATATTTGGTAATATTCCTGAGACTTTTAATTTTAACTGGATTGTGTGTGTGTGTGTGTGTGTGTGTGTGTGTGTGTGTGTGTGTGTGTGTGTGTGTGTGTGTGTGTGTTTTAAGTTATAACTGACTGACTGTCACAGTAGTGGACCACTGTCTTAGACCAGTTTGTGTTATAGTTGACCAGTAAACTTGATTCTCATCCTGTTTGTTTACAGGTTGGATAAAGGTATGTCATGGATACTTTCTGAAATTCTGAAAATGTATTTCCACATTTATTGCCCATGTTCTAACACCCCCACACCATTTGAGGTCTTTACTCTTAGTCAGGTCCAACCCAAACAAAGGTTGATTAATCACTACCTCCCATCATTAATACATATTAAATTAGGGCTGAAGGTCAACCTTTTTGAAATGTAATGTTTCTTCAGTTCACAAAGACACTCTGTATTCAACAAACATTGACACCTTTAATATGAAGCACTTTCACAGCCACTTTTTCTTATTGACCACTTTCCAACTTGGCAGGCATACAGTTATTAAGCCATAATAAATAACAGCAGGCTTTTCCCGTAGGCTGTCCTCAGTGCCATTGGTGATGAGAATGCAGTGGAAACAAGAATGCATGTGGGAAATAATGGAGTATTACACATAAAGAACCCAGTGTATATTGTTGTCTTTTCTTTTTTTGGCATATATGTAGGTTCCAATGGGTCACTAAATCAAACAAAGACACAAAGGTAAAGAGTGACTAAAGTGCCTAAGATCTACAGATAGACTGCCTCACAGATGTAATTTTTCATTGTATAAGCTCACTGACAAATGAGCCTAGATGATCGCTGGGAATTTGTGCAAGGCAATTGATCATCTCATGGAGCTACGCCAAACCTGCATGAAAATCATGATCTATTGTCTCAAGTAGTGTGAGGAGAGCAGTTAGTATTTGAGACCCTAATTGGTTATCTAAATCTTCATTGTTCACTTGTTTAGAAGACAATATTTTATGGCACTGCTTGATCCTGTTTGTGCAATCAAAAGTATGAACACAAATAGCAAGATGGCTGTGCATTCATTTAGCTTCTCAGAATAAATAAAAGAAATGAGTAATAGAGATACCTTAGTGCACCACACCACTTTAGCTTCCATAATTGTGGTCATAACTTATTTCAGGCATTTCATCCCACACAGCAACCTACCTGATGGAGTATTACTTCAGTGCTCTGCTTGAGCCACAATAACCCTTATTCACAGTTGTACTCCTGTTGTATCTCATGAATGCTTTTAGTGCACTACTTAATGTACATGCTTATTTTATATGCACGGTCTAGTGTGCATTATACATTTTGTCACCTTGCGATGTGCATGTTTGGCCCCACTGCCCCATTCTATATCTGTATTCTGTGTTACAAGGTGATTTATTGGCTTGTTTGTGCACATTAAAAATATTAGTGTATCATTCTGTAAATGTGTGAATGAGTAATACAGGTTCAAATTTTTGTTACACTGCACACAAAGAAACAGCATTTTTTTTCTTTTACAGATTGTAAAAAGACGTGGAAGATAGAAAGTTTTGCATTAATATTTATAAGCTACTCTAAGCTTGTGTACTGTAATTGAATACCATTTCCCCATATATGTGGCTTTTAGTTTCAGTATGTGTTTTGGGGTAATGAGTTCAAGTGACACATTTTCACATTATGCCCCTCATAAATCTCTCTGTCACAAAGAGCAGTTTTACATTAGTGCCACTTTGATTATTCTGTGCACTTTTGCAGATTTAAATTAACTACCTGCCAGATTTCCAGCAACACTCAGGTACGCTACATAAAAATTCAGCTCATAGTGTTTTGTTGTTATATGAGTGCAAGACAGATATCTTTTGGTTTATCAAAGTGAGCCTAAGATTACTGATTTTATTCTAGTTAATGATTTTGTCATGGTCACCATTATCTAACTTTATTCATATCAGTTCCATCAACAAGTGTAAGAATCTTTTTAGCTTGAAACTTTATCTCCTTCATGAAAATGTGGTAAATGGTAAACGATAAATGGACTGGTTCTTGTATAAGCGCTTTTCTATCCTGCATCAGGACTCAAAGAGCACCATACAATAGAAATGTATGCAAATATAACACGTCTCATTCACACACACACACACACACACACACACACACACACACACACACACACACACACACACACACACACACACAGAGACACACATTCATCCAAGCACTTTCTTCTGTGCTAAGTGCCTTCTATCTGTCTTCTATCTGCGGCATGCATTTGCTGCATCCCAAAGACGAAACTGGTTTAGGTTACTGTAATAGTTGCTAGTGGAACCAATAAGATCACCTTTTAGTTTCCCTATACTTTTCTATGGTGTGCAAAATATTAGTAATCCCCCCCCCCCCCCCCCCCCAAACAACAAAAAACAGTTAACTTTTTTTTTATAATAAAAAGGTTTTTTTGATTTTTTTTTTCATTATTACCATTGTCTGAGTCTCCCTTTAAAGCCAACCCTTTCTGCTTATTTATAACTCATTGTATCATTAAAGTTATTTGAGATCATTTACAATACAAAAAAATCCTTATTTATGTCATAATGCATAATCTTACTCCTACTATACCTACTCCTACCTCTGTCAAAAACAAAACTTTCTTTAGCTTCTGTCTCTTTAAGCTCCTTGATTCTTGCAAAGCCTTTTTTGTCTGATTGGCTGCCCTTGGCACTTTGTTATTATTATTTTATGCACTTTAAGGACTTTATCTACCTTGCATCCACACCTACAGCCGTCTTTTAGAGTCAGCAATTAACATGCATGTCTTTGGGCTGTGGGCAAAAGCTACAGCACCTGGAGGAGAGAGACAGGGGGAAAAAGATCAACTGCTGTCTTGTTGTCTTGTGGGTTCTTGTAAAGGCTAAACGCATTTAACTAAAAACAAAAGCATAACTGCAATGGGGAAAACAATCACTGGGGAATTAGGAGCACTCAGGGGCTGAGTTTTTTTTCTCCCCAGGGACTTGCCTTATTATTTGAGCTGGCCATGTTTAATATGAACATTAATCGCTGTAACAGTTTATAAACCATCACAAGTACACAAGTACACTCTGTATCACACCTCATATCAACTGTCAAAGACAGTCATGGAGGGGTGATGATTTTGGCTTTTTTGTATGTTCATCATGGGGTGTGCTTATATTTCCACACACTGCTTCTGCATTTTAGTTTAGTTTTTTTTTGACGGAACCTTTAAAAACTCATGAGAGAAACTGATCTATCTAAAAGACGTATTTAAAGCCACATACATAATTTTTTTTTTCTTTTGCAAGGTTTAATGACAATATAAGAGACTTCAAAATACAGAATAGACAGTAAGATAAGAGGGTATATGGGGGAAAAAAAACAGTATTTTATTGCATTTGTAGTGGATTCAGATTGCGTCATACTTTTCTAAGCCTCATGAAGATGTTAATTATATCTGCTGGTTGTAGGCTCATTACAAAATGTAAATGAACTGCCACTTTCCCCCCTCTATGTTATGGCAAATAATGTGGTCTGTCTGACATTTTTCAAATAAATCTAATATAAAGAAAGGAGGGTGGGTGAATGGTTGTCAATGGGGTTGAGGGGGTGGGCTGGGTGGAGGTTGCTACCCCTTTTTTCTCTAGTAAACTTTGGTTATTTGCTGATTCCCTCGCCTTATTAAAAATAAAATGAAGATTACTGTAGTTTGGGGCTAGAGTGCACATCACAGTATTTACTTTAAATTTTTAGTTGTAACATCTAGTGTTACATTAGTGAATGAGTATTTAATTGGCATCACTTATATACAGGGAGTGCAGAATTATTAGGCAAATGAGTATTTTGTCCACATCATCCTCTTCTTGCATGTTGTCTTACTCCAAGCTGTATAGGCTCGAAAGCCTACTACCAATGAAGCATATTAGGTGATGTGCATCTCTGTAATGAGAAGGGGTGTGGTCTAATGACATCAACACCCTATATCAGGTGTGCATAATTATTAGGCAACGTCCTTTCCTTTGGCAAAATGGGTCAAAAGAAGGACTTGACAGGCTCAGAAAAGTCAAAAATAGTGAGATATCTTGCAGAGGGATGCAGCAGTCTCAAAATTGCAAAGCTTCTGAAGCGTGATCATCGAACAATCAAGCGTTTCATTCAAAATAGTCAACAGGGTCGCAAGAAGCGTGTGGAGAAACCAAGGCGCAAAATAACTGCCCATGAACTGAGAAAAGTCAAGCGTGCAGCTGCCAAGATGCCACTTGCCACCAGTTTGGCCATATTTCAGAGCTGCAACATCACTGGAGTGCCCAAAAGCACAAGGTGTGCAATACTCAGAGACATGGCCAAGGTAAGAAAGGCTGAAAGACGACCACCACTGAACAAGACACACAAGCTGAAACGTCAAGACTGGGCCAAGAAATATCTCAAGACTGGTTTTTCTAAGGTTTTATGGACTGATGAAATGAGAGTGAGTCTTGATGGGCCAGATGGATGGGCCCGTGGCTGGATTGGAAAGGGCAGAGAGCTCCAGTCCGACTCAGACGCCAGCAAGGTGGAGGTGGAGTACTGGTTTGGGCTGGTATCATCAAAGATGAGCTTGTGGGGCCTTTTCGGGTTGAGGATGGAGTCAAGCTCAACTCCCAGTCCTACTGCCAGTTTCTGGAAGACACCTTCTTCAAGCAGTGGTACAGGAAGAAGTCTGCATCCTTCAAGAAAAACATGATTTTCATGCAGGACAATGCTCCATCACACCCGTCCAAGTACTCCACAGCGTGGCTGGCAAGAAAGGGTATAAAAGAAGAAAAACTAATGACATGGCCTCCTTGTTCACCTGATCTGAACCCCATTGAGAACCTGTGGTCCATCATCAAATGTGAGATTTACAAGGAGGGAAAACAGTACACCTCTCTGAACAGTGTCTGGGAGGCTGTGGTTGCTGCTGCACGCAATGTTGATGGTGAACAGATCAAAACACTGACAGAATCCATGGATGGCAGGCTTTTGAGTGTCCTTGCAAAGAAAGGTGGCTATATTGGTCGCTGATTTGTTTTTGTTTTGTTTTTGAATGTCAGAAATGTATATTTGTGAATGTGGAGATGTTATATTGGTTTCACTGGTAAAAATAAATGATTGAAATGGGTATATATTTGTTTTTTGTTAAGTTGCCTAATAATTCTGCACAGTAATAGTCACCTGCACACACAGATATCCCCCTAAAATAGCTAAAACTAAAAACTACTTCCAAAAACATTCAGCTTTGATATTAATGAGTTTTTTGGGTTCATTGAGAACATGGTTGTTGTTCAATAATAAAATTATTCCTCAAAAATACAACTTGCCTAATAATTCTGCACTCCCTGTACATATAAATGGCCCACCCTGTACAATACCTATTGAACATATTATTGTTGCACTACTGTACGTACTATTCTGTTAGGTACTGTCAGCATTAATAGATTTGTATCTAATAATCCTGAAATCACCCTGTCCTCCTTTACAATCAGTACTCATTTATATACATCATATTATTTATATTGATAAATATATTCATATCAGTCTTTTATGAATTTCTATACCTGTATAATAAATCTATCCATCCATAGGCGTAACTTTGTGTTGAACATTGGGTGGGGGGGGGGGGGGTTAAGATCTCTGTCTTAATAAATAAATAAATAGATTTGTTTTAAACGCCAGAGGACCACCAGCATTTTTGCTTGTCGGCTCTCCACTGCAGTATTCAGAATCAGAATACTTTATTAATCCCTAAGGACATTATTGCACACAGCACATTGCCAACCCCCCTCCACCCAAATGCATTATCCGTCAGCCCCCTTCCCATATATACAGCACAGTGTTAACGTCAAAGTTTGCCGTGATTTATGGTGGCAGAGGCATGAACTGCCCCAGTCAACATAGCTCCTGGGATAACTCAGGCACACAAACCCCTCCACTATGATAAGATTCTGCTGTAAATTTGCTGTAATTTTAGCACACAGGTTTAAGAAAATATTTTCATAATGCAGAGAAATGACATTTCCTCTTTTGTTCACAGAAAAAAAAAACTGCAAAAGGGAGAGCTTCAGATTTAAGGGTGGGAAAAGTTGTGCCTTAGGTTGAGAAGCAAAAACAAATAAATAAATAATTCTGAATATTTCTGAGCTCTAATTTTTCTTCGATCCAATCAGAAAAATAACAGTTGTTTATACATCCTAATGGATAAGTTGTGTCTAAGTGCCATCTTACAAAGCAGTGTTAAATGGACATTATATTAAACAAGTCTATTAATCAGAGATAAATAAAAACAAAATAAATTTAATTATCAGCTTTGTGTTTCATTTATTTTCTTAACCGCTTATCCGATTCAGGGTGAGAGTGCCGGAGCCTACAGCAACTGATGCAGGGCAAGAGACAGCTCAGTGTTGAGTTTTTAAATGATGAAACACTGGAATGCATTTTATTGCCAATATGCAGCTGGTAAGGACCTTATAAGGAGTTTACATTTTTGATACTATGGTCACTGCAAATACTTGGGTCACCAAAAGTATCACTAATATGTGTGCAATGGAAAATCTTATTAGATGAAGATGAGATTGTAATCATAACACGTCCTCTCTGTATCAATATTCAGCACAAAAATTGTATTAACCCCAAGTCATGCAATCACTAATAAACCCTATACAGGATTGAAAGTAGGTAATAGTCTCGATTCACCCATAAAGGGACTTCACGATCACAATTCTGAGGTAAATTTATGCATATTCCTAATACACTGTATGTATTAAATGCCAAAAAAGTCAAAGAGGATTATTGCACTATTAATGTGTGCCTGTGAGCAGACAGCAGGCAGTTGTGAAGGACAGAAGAGTCTTCGGGGCTTACTTGTCCATTCACTTGTAATTTTAAATGTTTAATCCTTAATGACCACCACATTATATTTGTTTTATTATCTGTGAGCATATTATCTTATTGGATAAGTCCTGATTAAAGAAACATACATATGGTATCAAAGCACCCAAAGGTTCTGCATATACTTATTCAGCAATTGTTGACAGCCTAACACAGCACTTCAGGCAGGATCTTATACACAAGAGAATAGGATAACCTCTTTCAAGGTTTGAGAGATAATTATATATTATTATACAGTAGGTCAGGCAGTGGGGTGGGATCCAGACAGTGCCAGGTGGTTAATACTAGGGTCGCAGTTGGGTCATGTTGACTGAATGCCAAGCCAATGTAAGCAAGATGACTTTAAAATACTAAACTCTTAGAATATTTAATAGAAAGCATAAATGAAGTCCAAGGGCATTTATTGTATTTTAGTTGTGATGTTTCAAAAAATCTGCTATTCCCGTACATTTCTGTGTACATTTGTATTTAGAGTATTTGCTTTCTTGTTACATGCTTATCTTGTAACTTTTAATGCATGAAGACATTTTGATGTCTGGATTTGTTCCCTCTATATACTCAGATGTCACTGCTTCATGATACATAGAAAATAAAGATGCAATTAAATATAAAAATATAGATCGATAGGTATTGATGCAAATACAAGCACACATTTTCTGTAAACAGATAGTAATTAACATTGGTTCATATTACATATAAATTTCAGTCAGTTTTTAAATTGACTTAGAAAAAGCTTCATTATTTCTAATACTAGCTGGTATTTGACTATTTTTGTTCTTAATCACAGAATAAATTATTGTCTGGGGGACATATTATCAGATATATACCTTGTATTCATTTTCACTGCCTACACATGTAACTTCTTGATCTGCTTAGAGGATGGAAACAGAAAATAACTGATGCTCTTTACGATTTTAACTTTGTTTAGTGTCATTTTATTTGTGTTATCAAGTAAGGTTTTTATACATGAATCATATTAATAGGTAGAGATATTTTACTAAGGTCAATTAATGTTTATATTGTACTCATTTGTTTGACCTACACAAAAGGCATTGCACCAAAAGGATATATGTTTGAAATGTATAGCACTGGTTTTAGATAACTTAATAACGGCCATAAATTAACTAAATCAAAAATGATATGTTTTAAAACTGCACGTTTAAGCATGTGCACACACAGACACAAACAAAAGAAAGAAATGAACAAGATTTATATTAGAAATGTTTCTTGCAGCAAATCTAGATGTTACTCTGTACTCAGATTGTCTGCCTGTCCCCTAATAATTTCACACTGGTCTTGACTGTGAGCATTGTTAATGACATTATGGATTCTTTTACCCTTTGTCCCGTCACAACTAAAGATTAAATTAAAATCTTTAGCTAAACCTGACCTAATTCCAACCCTTTAACCCCTTGTCCTAACCCTTATCCAGTCACTTGAAGTTGTGAGCACTATGCAAAGTTTACTTACAATGCAAAAATGTTATCACCAAAAAGGACTTCAAACTATGTGTCCAGTCAAATACAGCAAACAATACATACAATACATATAGGCACAAAGAAAAGGAAGGTCATTTATCATTCTGAGTCTTTTTCAAACCTATCACAGTAAAATGGTAAGAACCAAACACCAGTGAAACACCTGTTATCTTTTTTGCTTTAAAAAAAATCCAATTGTTTTGGTGTTTTTCACTTTCATCCATTTTTGCATTCATAAAGCATTTGGAAAGGAAGCATCTGTGGTCTCCACAACACCAGTGATTATTGGATTTATCTTCTTGTACATCCCCCAAATGCTTTTACATTAAATTTGTGCACAACATTCACAGAATAGGAAACAAAAATAACACAGCATACATACTAATCCACAAGAAATAGAAACTTGTTATTGGAAAAGTTTTTTCAAACAACAGTGTCACTTGGATTATGTACCCTCCAAACAAACTGTAGCCTGGAACGAACAGCTTATAAAACAAGCTGTAATATTGACTTCGCCATCATTTAAAAAAAATTCTAGTATCACTTCATCACATTACACATACTGAATCTGAATTAATAGTAGAAAGTACAATTGACCACACATCCACTGTGATATTTGACTGTAATTAAATGTGCTGGTAAGTCAAGCTGAAACTGGTACTCATTGTTGAGATAATGACCAAAGGTACTCTAAGCTGCTCCTTTATTTCCCAAAGGGTCACCACAGTGTATGGATCCACGTATTTGATCTGGCACATATTTTACGCCAGTTGCCTTTTCTGATGCAACCCTCCCATTTTAAGAGTACACTAACTTGTGAATCCTGAGTCTGTTTTTTTTTTGTCTTCTCCTTGTCTCAAAATTGAAAGTCTTTCCCATGTTAGGTAAATGTGTTAACCACAGTGTGAATTTCATCAAATATAGCAAAAATGCAAATGGGCAGACACTGCTGGAATATTTTCTGATTCTGGCAAATAAGTTCAGACCTTTTAGTTAATTTAGTATAATAAAGAAAACAGAATTTGTATTATTTCACAGTAATTTTTAATAATCAGTTTACTCTGGTGTTCAAAGAACACCAAAAACCAACCCTATTTAACCCTCATGCTTTTACTTTAACGTACATGGACTACCAAATGGGGCCCCTGGGGGACCCCAAGGACAAATTACTTCAATAAGCAATCTTTCCCAGCTGTAAACCGTGGCCTCATACTTGTTCTCACCAATTGCCCCAATCTCACCCAGTGCAAAGTAAGTTTGTTGCTCAATAAAGCAAACAGAATCACATTATCTGCATAAAAACAGACGAGATCCTGAGAGATCCTAATTACAGCTGTGCAAGACTGGAAACAACTAAAAATAAAAAAGCTAAACGCACACTACAGACAGTTATAGCACACAGTTTGTCTCATGCACTGCACGGGGGAGCAAAGAGTTGTTAACTTCCTCTCTACGTTTAATGGCCAAAAGTAACACCTTTTTTTAATACAAAAATTACTTTGTAATTAAAAACATTAAATTTTTTCAATGGTTAACTATAAAAAAAACCCTGGATATCTCACTTATTAAACTAAGTATCTTTTGTTTGTTTCTTTTTAACATCGCACAATGTTTTTTGCCATTTTCTGCGTTAAAGAAATCTAAAGTTTACAAGAATAAAATTTCCTTGGACACTATATTTATTTTTGATGTGAACAAGTTTAGTTATTCAACGATAACTGGATGCACTGCTGCAGCAATTTTTCAAAACTTGATCGTAGCAAACGGCTTTTATGTACGAAACCATGATATCAAAAAAATGTTTTCTATTTAAATTACAAATATAATCCTCCTCCATAACCATATCACTCCATGCTACCAACCTAAATGAGTTGATTATAAATTAGGCTGAATCGCAGGCAACTAATTGCACTATGTGATTAAGGTCAGACTTCTAATGAATGATCAAATGACATAATTATTATTCACATTAGTCCTGCCACCGAGTATATCACTCTGTGTGCAGAAGGGCTTTTAAATGTTTGGTCATTGCAGGCACAATGTTTCACTCTAAAGCTGAAATCAACATGATTACATAATCTAACATCAGAGCTGAAGCCACACTGATAAATATGCCTCTTACTTTATTAGATAAATTTAGAAAATCTTTTGCAAACTTGACATTGGGTATACTTGTTCTTCCTATTTAAGTGTAATACATACATGAAGCATTACTAATCTGCTTCATTCAACAATGTCTCCAACGTACGAATGGAGACAACACACACCAGTGTGACTCTTCAGATAAGTGGAAACTGTAATAATTATGGTGCTTTAAAGTTAGGTTAAAAATGGTTATGCAAGCATATTTTCTGACAAAACATTTTACTTAAAGTGTTGCACAGTAATATGTTGGCTAGCACTGTTGCCTCACACCAAGAAGGGCCTTTAAATGCACTGGTTCTCTGGGGCCCTTCTGTGTTAAGCTTTCACAGTCTCACACTGCCGGTGTGGGCTCTCACAGGGTATTACAGTTTTCTACCACAGTCAGAAGACATGCATGTAAGGTTAATTGGCAATTCTAAATTGATTTGTGTAAGTGGAAGAAAATGGATGGGTCTTTAAAAATAAATGTATCAGTGTGTGTGAAGACAGCCCTAATGTGTGCAATGTGTGAGGAGAAATTGTTCCTAGGAGGTTAAAATAAAATTACAACAACATGAAGACATCTACCTCAGAATCAGAGTGGGAATTAATTATCATATTTTGGGTAAATAAAACTTGTAGATCACAGAAATACTGATTGTCTTTCCGATCTTCATTTTAATAAGGCTTAATGATATATGTCCCCCTCAAATCAGTTCTTCCTTAACATGTCAGACTTTAAATTCTGTTGTTGATCAAAGGGGCAGAGACACGCCATTTTATTTATTTATTTTTATAGGCTTTATCCTTCAAGCTCAGGTCTTCTACCAGAGGCCTGGGAGCTTACATGTGCTTTTGCTAGGACTGTGCTCTTTTGGACAGAGCTCTCGGATGTTCTTCCGTGGATCTGGTAAAGCCACTTGCCCGGTTTGTGTGTGACTGCCCCTAGTGCTAAGATTACCAACTGTTGCCTTTACCTTTCACTCTTCTCGAGCTCCTCTCTCTGCCCTTGGTACTTCTCCAGCTTCTTGTGTTCCTTCCTTCTGATGTTGCTATCACTTGGCATAGCTACATCTATCACTAGGGCTGTTTTGCTCTTCTTTTCCACCACTACTATGGCCCGTTGGTTAGCCATCACCAGTTTGTCCATCTATATCAGGATGTCTTACAGGATCTTAGCTTGGTAAATGTCAAGCATTCTCCTGGGGCATTTGACCTCGGGACTTCCAGGCCATACTTAAAACAGATGTTCCTATATAATATGCCAGCCACTTGGTTATGATGTTCCACATATGCCCTGCCTGCTAGCAGCTTCATGCTGTCATTATGTGCTTGATTGTGTCAGGGGCATTTTTGCACAACCTGCTCCTGGGGTCTACCCTAGTTTGGTAGATCCAAGCCTCTGTTGAGCTTGTTCTCAGAGCTTGTTCCTGTGCTGACATGATTAGTGCCTCTGTGCTTTCTTTCAGTCCAGCTTTGTCCAGACATTGGTAGGATTTCTCAATATCAGACACTTCTTCTGCCGGTGGCACATACTCTGCAAGGGCCTGTCCTTCAATGATGGTTCCTCTCCTTGCTCCTCTCTTTTCCTGGCTTTCTTCTGTCTGAGATATTTACTAAGCAAACTACCATTTGTGGCTATCCGTCTGATGTACTCAAGTTGTTGTTTCTTCCTGACACTCACTAATTCTCAGCCTCCCTCCTTCTGCTTAATGTACAGCTTCAGGTGATGTACTTGGGGTGAAATCCACCATGCATGGTACGGAGCTTCCTTCTGTTGATGTCAGTGGCTTCTAGATCCTCCTTTGGCCAGCTTATTATCCAGACATGGTATCTGATGATCTGAGTTTTGACTGCCTTCCCCCTTTTTGTTACCATCCGACAGACTTCTTCTCTAGTGTGAATGACATTCTGATGTCAGTGCTGTTGATTCTATGGGTGTGGTCCTAAAAAGGCTCTTTAGAGTCCTGTCGATCTTGTAGTCCTGTTGATATAATTTTTCTTTTGTGTGCAGAACAACCTGTAAACAGCTTCATTCTGTCAGACTGTATTTGCATCTCCTTGCTGTCTTTGGGTGTGTTTTCTCACTTTGGAGCATTTGTTCCCCATGTGTTCATACTTTTGACAAATTGCATACTTTCATTGTTTTGGTTTTGGTTTTGTTTTGTTTGTTTTCTGGTGTTTTTTTTTCTGGGTTGCTGTGAGCTGACATCTCAGGGCCAGTGAACATTTGTCTTTGATTTAAAAAGTTACAATTTCATGATAATACATGATAGCATGGAAAAACATCAAAGCGTGGCTATATTTCTGATAATAAAATAAATATTTCAATATTTCACAATATTTCCCAAATTGACAGATAATTGTTATGTTGCAAGATGCACACAACCTTTCTGACAGTAAATATAGAAGCCATTCTATTACACATTGCTATCATTCTAGTTGTTGTGCCACAAAAACATTTTTTGTGCCCATATGTCAAGTCCTGTATGCCAAAAAAATCAGGATGTCCTACTGTTTTCGGTCACATTGATAAGCACACAAACCAGCATGCTTTATAGTCACTTAGCCAGGCATACAAACGGCAACAGGGTTAAGTTCAAGGTGCAATGTAGCATATCCCATTTCTGTGCATTATGCATACAATACTACAGGATTTTTAAGCACAGCTGCATTATGTACGGAAAGTAAAAATAAAGACAAGCGAGCAAGGATATTGAAATATACAAAAAGCGCAGGTGTATTACATGACTGTATTGCATGTAGGGTAGGTCCTGCTGTTTAGCATTCTGACTGTCATAACTTCTGAAAACACTTAATGGAAACACTTACTGAGACACTTAATGGAACTAGGCTATTAATAATGCACCTGTGCTTTCCTTATTGTGTCGAGTCAAAATGTCTGCGGTTAAAAAAGGTTGGGGAGGAAAAGATTTCTAGTAAATGTGTAGGTATAGGTAATTCTTACACAGTCCAAACATAAAAGAACAAAACAGAAAGCTCTATAGAGACAGAAGTGCATTCATCACATTTTTAGACCTCAGGGTTGTGCATTTCGGTAGTGCTGCATGTAAATAGAACACTCCACAGGATACCTTTTAAGAAAACATCCAGCAGGTGGTAATAGTCTGCACTGCAAAATATAAATACAGTGGCATTAACTGCATAATTGGAACTTGTTGAATCATGATATCTTATTCTGGAGGCCAAAACATTTGGTGCCTTGTGTGTTTTTTGGATTAATGTGAATACTTCTAGCAATCATCAAAGCTGTGCCTGCATTTACAGCATGGCGCTCCTTTGCTACCTCTAAAGTAATGTTAAACAATGGAGCAATCTTACTATATTTCATAGAGATATCGACCACAGATACACAGGGATAAGAATCCTCCACAAAATCTGCAAATTATTATTTTTAAACAGTTCCAGCATTGAAAAATGTAGTAGTATTGTTAACACCATCAGTTGGAGAGCACAGAAATACACATGCAAGGTTTTCTGATTACAGTTAACAAGCTGCGTCTGTCGTGTTAGTAAATTACCCAAAGCTGAATATCATGTCTTAGTTTGTGACCTTGCACTAAATTGCACATAAACTGAGCATGTCATATTCAGGTGACTGCACCTGTGTTTAGAACAGCACAACTTTTGTCAATCACTTATAAAACTAACCATAACTACAAGGAAGAAGACAGCACAGTGCAGTTGGTGTAGTTGTGAGGTCATACAACAACTTATTTCTTGGTAAAGATTGGTGATTAAATAATCCCTTTGTTCCCTGTGCTACCTACCGGTTGTTGTTGTTTTATTTTGTTTTGTATTTTACATACCTTTTAATGCATAATGGGAAAAATGTACATCAGTTATGTAACTTCATTAGCCTTTTGAGAAGTAAAAAAACAAACAAACAAACAAAAAAAAGCCAAGTGGCAGAGGAAAGGAACATGAGCTGTATTTGCTGGCTTTTTGAAACATGGATCTGGACCATTGACAGGTGGTTGGAAACTGTGCTACCTTGATAATGAGATTCAGGAAGGTCTTTGCTAGTAACTCAGCCAGAGGGTTTACCCAGGCTTATCTGCAAGCTGTACCACACTGAGGGAGAGAGAGAGAAAAATAGAAGGAAAATGGGAATTTTGGGATAGACACTTGTCTTTCACAGTAAACACTTGTGATGAATATTGAACATTGCTTCCAGTTTTAGAACATTAATCACATTTCTAAGTTGAGTAAGTGACAATTTCAGCCTCATGGGACCATCTGGCTGTGGTAAAGCATTGCCTGCAATTATAGAGTAATAAAAAGATAATATGTAGGTGTTGAATTTCTTACTTTTGAATTATTAGTGCATAACCTGGACAAGGCAAGTTCAGTTTATTAAAATTTGTTATATCATATTTTAGATAGATACAGTATTAAAGCATGGTCTGCCAAAACACTGTACTTTCATATTAGCATATCATAGTTGCCAGTTGGTGACAAAAGAAAATGCCAAATTTTCTCACGAAAGGCTCGTAATTATTGGTGGGACAAAACATTGATAAGCTGACCATTATTAATATATGAGACACCATAAATCGTTCCCCTGTGTAATTTAACTTGCTGGAGTCACCAGTTCATGAGTCCTTCTCATGTTGCCCTCAACTGAATGAGGGTAAAGTGCAAGAAAGTAAAGTAACTTTCAGTGACGAAGAGGAAATTCACAGGGGAGAAATGACAGACACTTTGAATACATTGGAAAGCATATCAGAAAGCCCATTAAATACATGGACACAACAAAACTGACCAGTGAAAATAATAAACACACTGGTACCATGCAGTGGAAATACACACACCTGCTTTTGCCTTTTTAGGAGTAATTTTTCTTGTCAGTAAAACATATGCTGTGAGTCATTGATGATTTTCTTGCAGTATATCTTCTTGCAGAATTGCCATTTTCATAGCATTGTTACCAAAGTGTTGTGATAATATGTACTGTGGGGAATTTAAGGTTGTATTACAAAGAGTATTGAGATGACACAAATTTAATAAGAAGACCTGTTCTAGGTTTGAACCTGATGATCTGCTGAGAGTTTGCATATTTGACCTGTGTCTCTGGATACTCCAATTTCTTCCCATAGTCCGAAGATATGCATGTTAGGTTAATTGGTGATTCTAAATTGGCAGGAGGTGCAGAAGTGATCATGAATGATTGTCTCTCTGTGTTAGCTATGGTGATGGACTGGTGCCTTTTCCAGGATGTTCCCTGCCTCTCGTCCAGTGTCAGCCTCAACTCTAATTGGATAAGTGGTTGAGAAAGTGGATGGATGGATGTTTCTGCAAATAACTTTTTGGTTCATTAGGTGTGCACAAACATGAACAATTACACTGTTTCACAAATGTCCATGAAATGGGGTTGTGAGTAGGGCCTCTCCCTGAAAGTCAGAGCTTTAAAGCATCAGTCAAAGCCTCATATGCGTTTAATGAACCTGTTTGTTCTTTGTACTATAGGTGTCTGAGAACTAGCTGCAGCCGCTGCGAAGTGCATGCTGGCATCGGTAACTCTGTGTATGTAATCAGTAATAAAGTGTGTGGATATGCATAAGCTTCAGTATAATGGCTATACAAATGCAAACTTATTTTATGTTTGCATGACATTGCATTAAGTTTGACAAGAAGTGGCTAACAATAATTTCTTAAAGAATGAATTACTGTAATTTATTAATATATGTACACAATATATGCACCTTTTATGGTTTCACTTGTTTGTTTTTATGCATTTACAATAACAACAAATCAAAATGATAAAAATGAAAAGAACAAACGTTTAAATGATCATAGAGAACCACTGAATACAGTTAAGCTGAAAAAGTTCTCATTGACAATAAGCAATGATTTTCACTAAACTGGACAAATGTGAAGTTGTTGACTAAAATATTTCCTGTGATAATGGATTTCCTAGACAAACCCCTGACATTAGATTTTTTTTTCTTTAACTGGACTAAAAAAATGTCCTTGTTGGCATGACTCCCCAGGGAGACCAGAGTGATGGATGGAATTCAGTAGCAAGTGACTCTGCCAAAACCACCTGCTCATAGTTTTGGTGTCAGGTTGTTGATGTGATGTAACCTTGCCTCGATAAAATCAAGGGCACCATCCACTTATAAAGCCCACTTAAAATGTAACCAACCAAGCTACCAAATTTTTTTGTGTTCTACATGACTTGGAAGTTAAATTATAATGCCTGTGTAATCCTAATTGACGAACATATGAGGGGTTGCACATACCATTAAATAGGAAACAAGCTACCTCACTTGGAATGTGAAGTCCAGGCTTAGGAAGATAATTGCCTGGCTTTAGCGATGCTACTTATTCATAATAAGCATGTGAGAGTGGCAGCTCTTTGTATATGACAAATTGGTTACACCATGAATGGTATGTATCGAGAGCATTTACACAAATGTTTTCGAATTGTATTTTTTTTGGTACAATATTTATTATTGCACACAGCTCGTCAAGTATTCACACAATGATAACAGAATTCCTGGCAATTTGTTTAGGTGGCTAATTATATAATTGTACAGCTGCTACTGCTTGGTTCTTGTTTCTATGCAGTGTGCTGCTCTCTTGCTTGCTATTTTTGTCTTCCTCTTCAGTCACACTTGACAGTTGGCCAGCATCAACTACCGAACATCAGAGAAAAAAAAGTTATGACCAAAAAAAAAAGTTAAAAAAAATGTCAGCTCCAGGGATATTTAGTAATCAGGTTACAAGGATGAAGAAAGGAGATTAGATTGCCTCTTGGTTCAGTGCTCTTTTCCATGCTGCTGCTCCTTCTCTTCATATCTATTTAATTTTACATATTTATCAGGCATTATTTGTTACTCTGAGGACTATGGGCGGTGAACCTTTCTGTCTGACATGGCTGGAAATGGCACAGCGGTAATTGTCAAAAGCCAAAGCTAGAGAAGTGCATATCGCAGTGTGTATGTGTGTGTGTAAAGGAAAGGAGAGGAGGAGAGAGAAAACGAAAGGGTGGGGAGGTGCAGTGAGAAACAGGGAGGGTGTATGTGTGAGGGAGGGGTAAGGCGAGAGAGAGAGAGAGAGAGAGAGAGAGACAGCAGGAGAACGAGCGGCTCGCCTCATTCCGCTGCTTTCTCAGCATCTATTCTGTGAGAGTCTATTCTGGAGAGGAGAGCGCTACCGAACAGGCGAATAGGAGAAGGAAAAGAGGACAAAATCCACTGATCAGGGAGCATATCGAGGAAAAGAACACATAATCTAGTCTCACTGGCATGTGTTATCACCATCTATAGCTTTGGTGGAGGTCTGTGAAAGTTTCCATCCTGGGGGGACACCCTCCCCTTGTTGTGGGGACGAACAGCGGATGCTGAATTTCATTCCTGAAGGCAGGGGGAGAGCTGTGAGGACCGGCTGGATTCACTTGCATTGGAGCTGGTAGTGCGCACCAGAAGAGATCCTACAGTCTCTCGTTCTCCCTTGTCTCTCATAAACGCATTTTCCAGTAGAATACCTAACATTGTTTAGCTCTGCCAAGGTGGAATATCAGGGAGAACCAGCCCAAAAGAAATTAATCTAAACCAAGGAACTAAAGGGTAATGGATTATGCACAAATTCACTGAAGGACATCCTGCTCACAAAAAGTAAGTTCAAATCAGAAAAGGCTTTTAATTGGTTTCTGATTTTAAAAGACTTGTGGGATTTTTGCCCTTGTTGTGGAGCAGAACCAATCGTATCTCATGACAGCTTGCGGACTATAGGATTCTGGATAGTATTTCAAGGTAAGAAAACATCCGTGGCTTCTTTTATATTAAAAGCACCCTTCAGGTTTTCTGTGAAAGGGGCAGATTAGGCAGGCGAAAAGCTCAGCATGAAATATGCAGTGACGTGGGAAAGAGAAAGCACTATGAAAAAGACGGATCTTGTCTTTCATTGTATTTAATCAGTTTTACAGAAAGTGCAAAGTTAGAAAAAATGTACAACTACACAATGAGAAGCCCCGTGGCTTTCAGAGAACAAGATTGCTTTTTGTGACGGCTGTGAAAGACTACTCCCCTCTGCAGAGAAGAATGTGTCTATGTGTATCTGCATACTTGTGCATGTGTGTTTGCTGAGAGGGAAGATGCCTGCCTGCAAAGCAATTTATGCTTTGCTTCCTTGCTATATATTGGTTATCACCAGGGGTGGCTGCAAGTGGAAGGGGCATAATTGCAGTGGTTGTTTGTTCGCATCTTTGCAACACCTAGTATCAGTGAGAAGGGAATTACTTTTGTACAGTAGCCGTATTTTATTCATAAACGTGAGGGCCTCAGCATTTTAAAGGCTGCCTTATTCCTTTTATCTGGCCACAGATAAGTGATTCTGTCTGGTATTACACCAGCTCAGATGCTCTACATCACACTTTCACCTTCAGCTTCTATGTATTTCTGAATCTGTTCTAGCAATGCACTTTTGTGTCTCTTTGCTTTTTCCCCAAATGTGAAAGTGATGATAAAGTGTTTTTCTGTTGATGCTCTAACTTTCTTTTTTTTTCCAGATGAAAATTTAGACTCTTTCATTAGGCGGTGTAGGGTCTGACAGAGAGATGATCGTATATGTTTTTTCTTTATTGGAAAGAGTGAATCTGCTGCCCTCTTGATCAATACCAGCCAAGTGCATGGCTATCTCCTTTTGTAAGGCAACGGTTGAAATATTTATTGCTTGAGCATCCTGTCGGTTCCCTGAAATATTTAAAATAATTGAATAATGAATAGCCTGTCTAAGCTGTCAAAGCCCAGTTTTTGGCCTGGGCAGATGATTATAATGCCATCTCCTCATGTAACATGCCAAACAGTGACCATTAAATGCCTTTGCCTCTGGATATAAAATTTTCACAAGAAGTGTTTCTCCTCTTTCAAAACATCCACTGGGGGGGAGTGGAGCCTGATGGGAAGTTGATGACAGCTCCTGTGTATCTGGCATTGACTGCCAATATTGGCTAAAACCTCCAATTGTTCCAGTGAATGTATAGTGTGTTTATTTAGTATAGTGTGTTCTTTGCAAGCTCCTTTGACTACGATGACCTGGATGACTGAGAACCTTCACAGACGTATAGTGTGTTTGTAAGAAACTGCTCTATTGAGTGTTCTATTGAACTCGTATTTAGCGTTCATTATGCATGATGTGTGTTTGTTTACTCTTTAAAGATATGCGACCCTGTTATCTGTTCTCCCTGCTCTATTCATTTAATCCAGTGATCTATATCTGCACTATTTGTTTGTTCAATATGCAACGTCGTGTGTACATATGTGTGTAAGAGAAGGCGTATAAATGAAACGAGTTTTTGTGTGTATCTGGTATCTGTGTGGGTGTGTATTTGTCCAGAGCTCTGAGCTTCATCCCTTTTGATGTTTTATTGAGTGTTAACCATAGTAGGGCTGACGCATTCCCTCTGATATGGAGTAGCATGGTTAAAGGAACACACAGACACTGACTTTGCTCACCTTTGTATTTTCTTTAACTCTGAATTAGCAATGCTATGTCTGCCTCTTTTGGCCCTTTAGAATTGGGAAATGATTTGGTCCAGGTTGGTTCTGTATGCAGGAAGTGTGAAGGTCTGAGCATACATGTCTGGATGTAAGCTAGTAGGGTGTATGTGCGCTGTGGGTATACAGCCTGTATGGTCAGATGAAAGTGCCTGCTTGTGAATTTAGAGTCCGTTAAGGGGCTAGTATAGAGTCAGTCTTTCCTCTATTGCTGATTCTAGCAAATGAGTCAAAGACAAGGCCCTCCATTTGCAGTGATAATCTGTATCCTCTGAATCACAGGATGGACGCAGCAGAAGGACAGAGCCCTCTTCTACACTGGGATTATCCACTGTTGCTGACAGCACAGAGACAACAAGGAAACAATGTTAATGGCAAAAATGTTGGGGTTTTGATTTATTACTCACAGGAGGACAGCTTATATCAGTATGCATGCACGCGGGTAGGCAGCTGATATCTGACACACCTGCTTCCAAATACAATAAATCATTTGCAATCATGTGGATGTGTCAGTCAGATCACATTATAAAATTGTCAAATCATGCTTAATATCTTAATATATAGGTTTTTGACTGCTAGTAGTACAGTAGCTTTTACACTGAATATTTTAATTAATTTTAATAATTAAGGTTCATTAAAATGAATACTGCATGAATATCTATATTATATATTGATAAACCTTTTTAAATTAAAGCATGCCCTGGTCATGTTGCCAATTTTAGGCAGAGTAACCATTCTAGTCACTGTGGTAGTGAAAATGAACCTTTTTAGAATTCAAAAATGCTAAAATGTTGAATTCCAAATTTCCCTTTTGAAAGAAATGTTATTTCATGTGATTTTCAAGAGTTTCAAAGCTTTTTATTATTTTAATATTAGAAAAATATCCTGCATACCAAAATGGCAAAATTCAAAGTGATGGGGAAAAAGGTAAAAAATAATAACTTGCACTGCGACTTGTATAGTATCAATTAGATGTTGTCTGTATTGTTGGTATTGGGAGAGAACAGATGCAAGATTTGTACCCAGAAGCAGCATATTTTTAGCCTGTCCATTAAGGACATGGGAGAAAAATCAATGATCACAGACTGAAACACTGGGTTTCAAATTTAACTTTTTCTTCTATGACCTCTGAATACAGTTGGAAATATGCACTTTGTAAATAACAAAATAAGTTGTTTTTTTTTTCCAGATTTGTTTCAACTAATTTATCCATAGATTTATTTATTATCACTAATGTTGGTAGATTTGCCTTGGTCACATTTGTAGCACACATATTGTGCAGGCCCACCCCCTATATTTCATTACAAGCTGATATGTGTTTAATGGTTAATTGCAGTCAGAAAAACATTAACATAGTCATGTTAGCCCCACATCTGTAGCATATGCACCACCAGCTCTGAAACCAGCTTTTAGAGAGGTATGGTCAAGACCAAAGCATGACAGGATATGGATGATCTGCTGTGAGCTCCTTTGAATCCCTGATGAAGCGAAACACAATATGCTCAAACAGCTGGGTCATTTATGGAAAATGCCGACTCATCACAGTCCCCTCAAAGGAGGGGAAAATAATTCAGTTTTAATAGTGTTTGCCTCACAGAGAAAAAAAAATATATCTTGAATGACTTAGTTCATTACATTGACAGCTTGTTTATTTAAAAAAAGAAGAAAAAGGAAAAGTTAATGGAAGGCATATGGACAAACAGGTTACTGTTTAAACTTTACTTAATATTCTAATTAAAAGTAGCAAAATAATACTAATGTTGTCAATGCTCAAGTGTGCTGAGCAAATGCTTGACAATAAGAGGAGACTATGTTTCATTTGTTGCATTTCTTAAACAAAACAAAAAATCTTTAACATATACTTAAAAATACAGTAAGTGTATAGCTGCAGTTTGGTGATAAATGCTTGGCATTTGTTTTCTTTTGAGTTTATGTGCTAAGTGACTGCTGGTGGCAGTGTAGCCCTTTAGGGATAGTGTAACAGTGAAGGGGCTGAAGACAGTCTGATGCAAGAGAACTGATCTCCGAACAGCCTCTACTGACAGTGACCTTGCTGTATGTGTCAGTTTGAAGAATGACCTTCCTGGACAATCTGCCGTGGGCAATGTATGTCGCATTACCTTTGGAAAGTCCCTTTTTGTGTGTTGTTGACAAGGAGCATTAGCAAGGGTCAAGGGTGATGTAGCTGGCTAAGAATTGGGGGCAGAGCATGTCGCACCGATGTGGCATTTAAGATAAAATAAAGGGGAAAAATGTTTTGGGCTAGTTCCATGACCAAAGTGATGAAATTGGTGTCTTTTTGTTACATAACGTCTTTGGGCATAATGTTTTACACTGAACCCATTTTGTAATAAAAGGAGTTGTGTCTCAGTATGTGTCACTAAGACACATGTAATTCATCTAGTAGCTATCTACCCAATAAGTGATTTATGGTGCAAACATACAAACACACCAATCAAAGCACTTAAGCGCCATTACTGACCAGTGTTGTTTTTTTAAGCTAATTAAGAATCATTAAATATTCACACAGTAGAACAACTTGCCTATATCCTAATGGCACACGAAGATGGATACTAGTTCTCTTTTTAGCAAGGTCACCGTTGGAACTATCCATTTTGTATTTTGCCTCCATCAGCCAATTTAGGATGTCCTTACAGTGACTTTGCCCCCCTTCATCCTTTCTTTGCACCCTCAGTTTTCAGGTCTGAAATAGGGTATTTAGAGTATTGACCACTTTGCTTTTTAGATGGCAACAAAAATGCTTCGTCCCTCCTACCAAAGTGAATGCATATTCTTTCCTTTCATGTTTATAGCCCCATTGAAAGATATATTCACATAACAGATTATTAGTTTATTATAAAGATAAGAAACAAGATTTATTCTGCAAGTGCAAATTGTGTAAAATATATTCAGTAAAAGTCTTATTGTAAAAATAACAAAAACAGAAACCTGCATTTGACAAAACCAAAAATCACTTATGCATTTAAAAGTGGCAGTAAATGATAATAGGGAGCTGTTTAAATTGTATTTTTAAACTGTGAGCTGCCAGGCTTTTGCCCAGAAAGGTTAGGTCATTACGTGCATAACAATATGCCCACTAATGCTTCACAGTTTGATCGGGATATGTCAGAGTGGAGTCTTTTCATTGTAACAATAGTGAAAATGTCAGGACATGGATGCTTTTATGCCTCTGAGGAGACTGTGGACTCTTCAACAGTACTTGTGTTTCTTACACTGGACAAGCTCCCATAACCTCGTTTTTACCAGAGTATGAAAGGCTCTCAGCAGGACAGTCGACCAGTGCTTGTTAGGGCAGGTCCTGGATCCTTGTCTCCTTTGGGCTTACAGCTGATATAGAACAAAGTACAGCTCTGATATTTGTTAGTTTCTAATGCTTTAAGGAGTCTGTGGAGAGGAGGATCCCCTATACACCTTAACACACCTTAAAATCTGGCTAAGAGCTTTTTTTGTGCTCTAGGCTTACAGAAGATTTTGCTGAGTCTTGTGAATGACTTGTGGTTTCTCGTTGGAAGTAAAATGTTACACTTAGCGAGTGCAGTTTAAAGCTGAAACAAAGAATAAAAAAAACCAAAAAACAAATGTAATATGAATCCACAAAAGAGTTATTGGCACAAATATAGTTGTTAATAGTTTCTATAATTCTTGGTCATGTGTTTTATTGGGTTTCAGAGACTAATGTCCATACAGACCATTTAATTGCTACAAAAAACACAAAAAGCCCCAAAATGATGAGATCGATTCATGTAAGGCACAAAGGTCTCATATTACACCTGCCCTGTTCTATTAAGATAGTGACAGTTGGCTGCTGTCCAATAAGCACAACGACCCAATTTCATAATAACCCTGCTCCTGAACTCCCAGAGACTGCAGTTACCTCCTGCTCCATTTCAGACTGTTACGTAAAGTGCCAATAAATCAGGATGGTCCTGTGATTCATTGTTCCCCGTTTAATTTATTCCATTCTTTTTCTCATTTTTGTAAAAACTCAGACAGCTTTAGTTAGTTGAGAGTTGTGAGAACCTTTGTCATGCTGTGACTCTTGGGAGGGATGGAAAACACAGTAAATAGATATGAATTACTCCTGTCCCAGCTTCTCTCCCTCTTTCTTATTTCTCTGGTTCTATTCTTTTTCCCAGCTAACTCTGTGTGTTACCAGAGGTTTGACTGTCCAGTGGAAGCTCTGGAGTGTTTGAGTGAGCTGGATAGAGTTACTGAAGGCTGTACATAATCGCCTCCCTGCTGAGTGTCCTTTCATGTACAGAGGGTTGCTGTCTGGTAAATCAGTTACTTGTCTCGTGCAAATGTAGTAGACTCATATATATGAGTATTGATTTCAGGTTAAATGCTATATAACTTGACTAAGATGGCCACTGTTTCAACATGTACAGGGTGGGCCATTTATATGGATACACCGTAATAACATGGGAATGGTTGGTGATATTAAAGTCCTGTTTGTGGCACATTAGTATATGTGAGGGGCCAAACTCCTCAAGATGGGTGGTGACCATGGTGGCCATTTAGAAGTCGGCCATCTTGGATACAACTTTTGTTTTTTCAATAGGAAGAGGGCCATGTGACACATCAAACTTATTGGTAATGTCACAAGAAAAACAATGGTGTACTTGGTTTCAACGTAACTTTATTCTTTCATGAGTTATTTATAAGTTTCTCTTTGTTCACAGCCATTGACATGTCGAAGAGGTTAACACGTGAGGAGCGGATCGAAATTGTGTTGATATCTGGTGAATGCAGTAACCGGGTCATTGCAGCAGATTTCAATGCAAGACACTCTACGAGACCACCCATCTCCCATGCTACAGTTAGCAAACTGCTTGCTAAGTTTTGTGAAACTGGTTCAGTGTTGGATTTGCCAAAATGTGGACGCAAGAAAACTGTCACTAATGAAGAAACATCAGTGGCTGTCCTAGCTTCATTCAGCAAGAGCCCACAGCGTAGCACTCGCCGCTGTCACTGGAGAGTGGCATTAGTCGAACATCCCTTCGGCGGATATTAGCTACTCACAAATGGCACCCTTACAAACTCCAGCTACTGCAGCATCTCAACGAGGATGACCCAGATCGGCACACAGAATTTGCAGAATGGGCAAAACAAAAATTGGAACAGGACCCTCAGTTCACGCAGAAGATTTTGTTCAGTGATGAGGCAAACTTTTATGTGAATGGTGAAACAAACAAAACCACCACTATTGGTCTGACACTAACCCACATTGGATGGATCCCTCCAAGACTGTTGGAACAACAAAAGTGATGGTTTGGTGTGGTATATGGGGTACAACGATAGTGGGTCTATTCTTCATCAATGGAAACCTCAAGGCCACTGGATATTTGAAATTGCTACATGATGATGTGTTTCCCTCTTTGTGCACTGAAGCTGGCACGTTCCCTGAGTTTTTCCAGCAAGATGGTGCACCACCACATTATGGGTGCCAGGTCCGAGCATTCCTAGATGAACAGTTTCCTGGAAAGTGGATTGGTCGTCGTGGGCCAGTTGAATGGCCCCCAAGGTCTCCCGATCTGACCCCCTTAGACTTTTATCTTTGGGGTCATCTGAAGGTCTATGGTGTGAAGATACGAGATGTGCAGCACCTGAAACTACGGATGCTGGATGCCTGTGCTGGCATTTCTCCTGCGGTGTTGCTATCAGTGAGTGAAGAGTGGGAGAAGAGGGTTGCATTGACAATCCAACACAATGGGCAGCACATTGAACACATTTTATAAGTGGTCAGAAACGTGTAAATAACTCATGAAAGAATAAAGTTACATTGAAACCAAGCACACCATTGTTTTTCTTGTGACATTACCAATAAGTTTGATGTGTCACATGACCCTCTTTCTATTGAAAAAACAAAAGTTGTACCCAAGATGGCAGACTTCTAAATGGTCACCATGGTCACCACCCATCTTGAGGAGTTTGCCCCCTCACATATACTAATGTGCCACAAACAGGACTTTAATATCACCAACCATTCCCATGTTATTACGGTGGATCCATATAAATGGCCCACCCTGTATATATAGACCCATATCTGTTCATTTATTGTACAATTTTAGATCTAGAGATTTAGAATTTTAGATATTTTTGAGAAACTACATCCTGCGAAATATCAAGCTGCTATGAAATGAGAGCAAATGAGAATCTTTGTTTTTACTTAAATTTGTTATCTGTCGGGGCGGTCTGCCTCTCCCCACCGCAGGGAAAAGGGTAACACCACCTGGGTCTGGGTGCAGTTCCCCCCTCCAGGGGCAAGGGTACCTAGACCCGGTTTGTAGAGTACGCTTGGGGAGTGTGATTGTGTGTACAGCGTCTCTTTATGTCTGTCTCCACGTTGGTTGAGTGTGGAGTGAGTGCATATGAGAGCATGAGGGTGGGAATGGATGTTTGTGTCTGTGTGTGCCTGTATGTCTGTGTCTATATGTCAGGTTGGGTATCAGACGCCACCTCTCTGGGGACACCTCAGGCCCTCCAAGGTTTGGAGGCCTATCTCCCCCCACCACCACTTCCCCTGCCAGTGGCGGACTCCCTCAGATATCGGTGCGTTGGTGGTTCTTTGTGTCTGGGGATGGGCGTCCGGGTACACACCGGCTCACTCCTTGGCGGCCGCTTATCGGGGCCTGGAGCCTGGGGCTCGTTCGGGCCACTTCGGAGGTGGGGTGCCCCCGGCCTCTCGGCCTGGGGCTCGGTCACTCAGGTACAGCTGGCTGCCGGCGGAGCTCACGGGCGCGTCACTGCAACTCCCCCTGGCTTCTGCTCCGCGGCTGCTGAGTGAGCCCTCATCTGGGACTCTCCTCAGCTCTTACTGGGACAGTGGCGCGGCTGCCCCTCTGTTGGTCTTCCTTGGTCTCTTGTGTTCTGGGGGCCTCTGGATGTCTGGAGTTTTGATCTCCTCCATACCTGCTTCATACCCTGGAGGACGGGGCTGTGGCTCCCCACACTCCCTAGCAGATCGTTACATGGAGAAACCTTTGGAATGCAAGCATGCTGGTCCACACAGGTATGCTCACAGGTGTACACACGGGTATTCACAGACGCGGACTACAGCTTTCTTGGCTGCTGCCTCAAAGCACATTGTGCGCTGTCTATCTTGCGTGCTGCACAATATTGTTTATTATTTAGTATCTACTGATATCTACTGCTAGCTAGTTTATTGTGATGGTGCCGTTTTTTTTTTATTATGTTGCTCTTTGTTGTTTGCTTTCTCTTCTGTTTTTTTTTCTCCATACAGGTGATCCAGGTGTTTTGTTTTTTTTGCTTGTTTTTCTTTCTTTCTTCTCCCCCTTCTCACCGTCTCTTCTCCCCTTTGGTTTTCTTTCTCTCCCTCTCTTTCTTTCATTCTTTCTCCCTGTCCTATCCCCCAGTCATGTCTGTCCCGTTTGTAGCAACTGAAAATAAAATAAATTCATAATTATAATAAAGGTCAATCAAATGGACCAATATAGCAAGGCCATGATGATCCACTTGGTAAAATAAATCCGCTTGGCATCTTTCTTGGCCTTAAGACAACAATTCTGATGGCTAAAGATCCAAACGGGACACAAAAAGAAAAAAAGAAAAAAAATGTTATCTGTTTTTAGAGTGACTTTATCTGTGAAAACATTGCTTGCCCACTAATGGCTTTATTTACATAATGATTCATCATATTGAAGATGTCCCTCCGCTCTCATATTTGAATGCATGTTGTCATTAGGAACTAATTTTTTTGTGTCATTCTCAAGATTTGTATGTGTTCTGAAAACATAAGTATAATGGCTTAATAAATAAGAATGTGCCAGTCTGACTTGTTGGTCTATGATCATGTTTACTGTCTTTGGATATCATCTGATATAAATTAGTTATCTTACATTAATAACCTGCAAAGAAGCGAATGATTGTATTTCTGTATATTTCAAAATCAGAAGTAAACAGTGTTTGGCATGTATTAATCAATCCAAAAGCATGGCACTACAAAAATTAAATACAAAAAAAAAAGCACCCCAGTCATGGAGGAAGAGGTCTTGAGAGAAATTTTGTTGTTCATGAACCCATCGATTCCATCTAAAGAGCTTGATCGGTGTCTGAATGCTTTAATGAATAAGAAATGCATGTGAATCATATGTACTTTTCAGTAAAACCTGTGGGAATTTTTGATATATTTGACAGCCATCATTCCCCAAACCGAAAATGGAATTTTTATAGAGCAGCGTTCTATCCCGTCAGTCAATTCCATAACTTGTGGAATCAACTGAATGCTGGTGGCTCTAATTTACTAGTTGCCATGTTACATCTAGCATGCATATACCTTTAAGGGATTGTACTAAAAATATATGTACACATTTGCAGTACCGTACTCTACTCTGTGTAAACTAATGCTGTGACGTTTGCAAGTATTTCAGATGCAGCAAATGTGGCCCTGCCAGTGTGTTTCCCTCCCTCTCTGCACAGATTATTTTTGGTCTTCCGCTTGTCTCATCAGATGTGTGACTTGAAATGTTCTTCCTTTATCGACTATGGCCAGCGAGGCATTTAGAGTGTGCTGTAAGCGTGATTGGCTTGAAACTAACTTGGACTGCAACAAAGCACTACAGTTTATTGAGACCCATCAGAGCCACAGGAGTGACCAATCTGGTAAGTGAGTGGGTGAACGAGACACTCAGGGTACCTCTCCAGGCTTCCTGTCG
Source organism: Maylandia zebra (assembly GCF_041146795.1). Lineage (NCBI taxonomy): Eukaryota > Metazoa > Chordata > Actinopteri > Cichliformes > Cichlidae > Maylandia > Maylandia zebra. The sequence goes on along the minus strand of NC_135168.1, from coordinate 15,126,873 downwards.
GTCATGACTGCTGAGCTGGGAGTGGGACTGAAAGTTGAGATGTGCAAGGGGACAGAAGGAATGAGTGAGTGGGTGACTGGAAGAGCGAGAGAGTCAACTAGGCTACCTCTGGGTATGACTGAATAAGCGATTTGTATCTCAGTCACACAACGTATTGGTCTTTCTTAGCTTACTTCTTCTTACTGGTGGTGAACAAGCTTCTTGAACAAATCAGAACAAATTTTCAGGTAAACAGAATCAAAACTACTTCCTTCCAAAAAGAAAGCTTTCCCATCACTGGTAGAAAGGTAGTATAAACAGGTACATGTGCTATATTCCATGTCCAAACATTCAGGGTGTTGAAAATACAAGACAAATAAATAAAAAATGATGAATGTGTGCAACACAGTAAATGCTCATGTCCTGAAAAACACTTCACACACAGGGATTTCAGCTTTCCTGACATGTTAGATATTGCAGGGATTTTTCTTTGATAAGCTGGGAGTTAAAGCTCCAAATTTAAATATTGACCTTTACTTCCAAGTTCACAAGAGCCACTGCTATTGTCAACACGTGTAATTCCCAGCCTTGGATGTTAGCATGCTTTCTGTGAATTACAAATCAATGAACATAAATTAGTGTAAAATCCTCCAGCACTTAGGGCTTTGCTTGCAATGAAAGACTGAATAGGAGGGGAAAAAGGGGCACCTCAGGGGATGTTTGGCTGTCCAACTCTGGGTCTGCTGGTCACAGCCAGGCGCTTATCCATACATATACACAGAGTCAGGGGGCTTATAGCACTGGCTCTGAAAAGAAGTGTGTCTTTGGCTGTGTGTGAATGTGGGAGTTAGCTTTCTTTAGCTTCAGGCTGTTTCAGGAATAGTTTACGGCCTACATACTGAGAAGCTTAGATATTGTTGCATGATAAATGATGTTGAATTAAAAATCCCAATATTTCTGTGTATGTTTATCTAACACTTACACTGACTGTTCAAAATACTGACTTTTTGTTAAAAACAAAAAACAGTAAGGTGTAGTTGTAGGGTTCTAATAGCATTCTATCAAGACGTATAACAACGTACATAAGCTCAGTTCAGTATAAACCTGGTAGCACTGGCACATTATTACTGCCATTGAGTGGATAATGTTGTCTTCAATGCTGTGCTTTTAATGGGTGAGTTTTAAATTAAAGGCTTGTTTGTAGCCACATTGTTGTGAGGCTACCTGTCAGTTTTGACTCATTTAAAGTGAGGGTTTTAGAGTTAATCTGCTTGAAATGCCCAGTCTGATCTGCAGGAGACTGGGAAACTATGTAACATGTGTTATGATCAGAAGTGATTGTAACAGGTTTTATTGTCATCTTGGAACTAAATTCACCATGTGCAGGAAGAAACGGAGCTGCCACAGATGATGAGCTGTGTCCTCAGTGCTGTCAAAAAGACAGAAGGGCTGTGTTACTGTGTGGATTTTTTATTGTTGAATTGGCACTACTGGTTTAATTATCATGGTAGTATTGAAGTCATTGTCAATATGCTGCTCTTCTTTTATTGGACATTTCACACGATTCCTTTTATACTTTACAGAAAATTGCACAGTCATTGTGCAGAATTTGAGAGCTTTATTTGCTTCAGTAAAATTTTGGCCAATTAGGCATGCTTGAATATTTTTTAAAAAGTTGAAAGGATACTAAGGATTTTTTTTCTTGTTCAAGCATATTGAACAAGAATTGTAAAATTATAAATATCATATTAACTGTGAAAATTAGCTAGAAAGCATTAAGCTAGACTGCTTAACCAGTATGGCTTTAAAAGAACAGCTTTTAGTAATGATGTGACCAACACTTATTGTACCAGTATAACACTGTGTGACTTTTCTATCTTTAATACCTCAGAGCTCAGAGTGTTACAGGTACAGTAAGCAACTCAGCTTATATGGCCCACACTCACCACCTATTGTATAAGGAGTCACCAACTATTAATCCTCTTTATGTGGCAAATGTGGAGTGATTCTAATTACAAGGTGATGAAGTGATTAGCCTTTTGGCTAAGCCAGTAAAACAAACTGGCTTTACTGGGAGTTTTGCTGATGTATGAGTGTTTTGTAGGTTGCTCATTGGGTCTACACCTTCAATACTTTTGTATTTTGTTCAATGCATCTGCATGAGTTTACGTCCGTTCTAATAGTTTTTACTTTTGTGACAGCAACTTGCATTAAATCCTTCCTTCTCATTAGCACTAGGCATTATTGTTGAAGCTACATAGTAAAGATGATGGAAATACATATCTTTCTCTGTATTAAATTTGAGATCTGCTCCTACACAACCCTTACTGTTCATTTGAATAATCATTTGTTTGTTTTTTATACCAGCAAGATCTAGAGTACACTGTAGCAAATTGCTAAAGAACAAGATTTTTGTGCAGTAAGGTACCACTTTGAGTGCATTATTATCCTGTTAATTCTGATGCCTTTGAGGAAAAAAAATAATATCAACATACTGCTGCTCTCTGGGTTTTTCAACTGAATAAAAGTTTCTGTTGCTCATTTAAACTTTATCTCTGATCTGGTGTGTTATTTCTTTATTTTAAAGGGTTGCAAAGAATAAATGGCTCTGAACTAAAGTGTGGGGTGCTTCTGTGGATAGGATTTAGGGAAAACATGTTTGGCCTTCTTGGATTTCCAGCACAAATATATCCAACTCTTGTTTTAGTAATATACCTTATAATCCCCAACAATGTTTTATATTAGTAGCACACATAAAAGTGAGGTTGTATTGAGTTTAAGATAACTACACTAAACTAATCTTCTAAAAATTTCACTCAAGCCTAATTCATGCAAACACAAACACGCACAGAGAAATTTAAATAATTTAAATGCTATCAGCATTCTAAGATGCATTATTTCAAGAGCACTCAACGGAAAGTAATTGAATTATCGTACATGGTTGCGTCAGGAAGCTTGTTCAACTTGTTTGTGTTGCTTACAAGAGAAAGTGCTTAGCTTCTTTCAGCTAATTAGCAACTGAATGACCTTAGACACTAAAAATGCTAAAACAAATTTACTACATTTATTGTTTCATGTTTTGCAATTTAGATAGATACAAAGTGAAAGCAGAACTACATAAATGTTCCACATGAGCTAAACAGCTAGATTGCACAGTTTGATTGCACAATTACTTTTTTTGCTCTACAGGAAGAAAAAGAAGGAGGCTTAACCGCTTACTGGAAGGACATACGATCGGCTTGTTGGGTTGTTGAAAGCACTTTCTGTGCTCGTAGTAATGATGACATGGCACCCTGTGTACAGTAGGATTGAGGAGTACATTAACTTGACAATTACTTTTCCTTTAGGAGATGAAAGCCCTCTATCATGGTTTTGTGGGCCTTTAGTCTTCAGGGTTGCCCATATACTCAGCGGCACTGGTTTCCTCTCTTCCGGTGTGACACCCATCTCATCCCATTACCGTTTGTGACTTGCTACTGTCGGGAGAAAAAAGAACATAAATAATGTATTCCTCGGGTGTATCCACCCCCAGATCAATGGCAATTCAGAGACCATCTACAAAGACGGTTGGCTCAAGGCCATATTTGATCACTTCCACTGTGCACGATCACTGCTCCCTTTTTTGTCAGCCCGCTGAGACTCAATTATTTCCAAGTGTTTGTAAGCTATTGTTGAAAGAACATGAAGTGAATATTTAAAGTTGGTGAGGGGAAGAGAAATCTTTGATGAGACATGAAAACAGCAGATGGGAGGGTAATAGTGAACTGTTTAACGGAGAGAGTGGAGGAGAAAAAGAAAGAGGAGAATGGAAAATGATGCGATACTGTATCGTATTCCTCATTGGGATTCTGGGAAGAGAGTTGTATGCATGACAGCAGGCTAGCCTCTGCTGTGTTCATGTAATATAACAGACAAAAAGAAGAAATTACAGAGCACTTGATCACTGAAGGAAGCTGAGCAGGTCATTGCATTCAATCAGTAGTAAATGGAGTGCAACTTGTATGATTTCTCCTACTTTGAAAGGACATAAACAGTTTTTGGCATGGTTCAGTATTATTTCTAAGCTGAACCAGAGGGTATGCCACTAGTTTCAGGAAAGAAAGAAATAGATTTCCAAATAATCCCCAAGGTGTTTGTGGTTATAAATTAATATCTTGAAGAAGATGATGCAGATTTGTGTTACAAGGAACAACAGACAGAAAAGTTTTCCTGCCATGAGCGCGCAGATTTATTTTTCCTATCATATCCCTTGCTGGGCTTTTTCCTTCATAACCCAGATGGCTGGGCCCATAGCCCGAGATTTTCAGCACAAGAAGAATGTATTTATTTTTTTTTTAATTTCAAACTGTGTGAAATCTTCAGCAAGAATTGATGGTACGGATTGGCTGCTACTCTGACTGTGCCACGGATAATGAGTGTTTGTGTGAAGGGCAAGTCACACACCAAAATTAGATCAAAGGTCTGCACTCCATAGGCATCAAACGGTGGGTAGAAGTTATGCTCCAGTACGGGTAGTGCCATTCCTATTCAGTTACTCTGATGTCATACCACTGGTAATGACTGGATATGCTTAAAGAAACGGCTTTTGATGTTTGGTTCCCGAGTGAACATATCTTGGTTTTATCAGTCTAATTTACATTCCAGACAGTATTTGAAGGAGTTGAACTGTGTAGGTAATCATCCAACTCTTGCAGTGCAAGCACTGATCAGTCTTTGTCCAGTGCCATTAGACAAAGACTTCACAGTGTTGTTTTAGCTTCCAATACCTCCACCTGCCACGCATTGTGCCAAGCATGTCCTGAGCCAAATATCTGGGTTTCTGCGTGTGTCTGGTTTTATTAGACATGGAGTGATTTTTGTGTGGAAAATAATGCTAATACACTAGCATCATGGGCAGAACACACTGAGAGTTTTGAGTTCTTTGTTCATTGATGTGGTGCCGTTGAGCAAAGACCTTATGATGGCGTCACACATTCAATGCACTCACATGGGCCAGCTTATATGGCCCACACTCACCACCTATTGTATAAGGAGTCACCAACTATTAATCCTCTTTATGTGGCAAATGTGGAGTGATTCTAATTACAAGGTGATGAAGTGATTAGCCTTTTGGCTAAGCCAGTAAAACAAACTGGCTTTACTGGGGGTTTTGCTGATGTATGAGTGTTTTGTAGGTTGCTCATTGGGTCTACACCTTCAATACTTTTGTATTTTGTTCAATGCATCTGCATGAGTTTACGTCCGTTCTAATAGTTTTTACTTTTGTGACAGCAACTTGCATTAAATCCTTCCTTCTCATTAGCACTAGGCATTATTGTTGAAGCTACATAGTAAAGATGATGGAAATACATATCTTTCTCTGTATTAAATTTGAGATCTGCTCCTACACAACCCTTACTGTTCATTTGAATAATCATTTGTTTGTTTTTTATACCAGCAAGATCTAGAGTACACTGTAGCAAATTGCTAAAGAACAAGATTTTTGTGCAGTAAGGTACCACTTTGAGTGCATTATTATCCTGTTAATTCTGATGCCTTTGAGGAAAAAAATAATATCAACATACTGCTGCTCTCTGGGTTTTTCAACTGAATAAAAGTTTCTGTTGCTCATTTAAACTTTATCTCTGATCTGGTGTGTTATTTCTTTATTTTAAAGGGTTGCAAAGAATAAATGGCTCTGAACTAAAGTGTGGGGTGCTTCTGTGGATAGGATTTAGGGAAAACATGTTCAATTCAGTAGCTATGGAGGGGTTATTTCACTAATATAATAGTTATTTGTTAATTTGGACTTTTTTGTGTGTCAATTAGTTTATTTATTAAATCCAAACTCTTTTAGGTTTTACACAATTTATTTAGCATTACTGTTACACATTGTCTAATTATATCTTTTGACATATATGTCTGTAATATCAACAATAAAAACTGATGGAGATGTTAGTAGTGTGTGCACACTGTATACTGTGTAACTAAGACTGGGATCATGTTGTCTCAAAAAAGAACAAGATGAAATTCTGCACACAGTGTTGCTGAGAGTTTGAGTATGTGAGCTCTAGGCTGAGCACTGAGTGTATACCCTTGGGTTTCAAGACACTGCTCTAAAGATCCTTTGTGAGTTGTATTAGAGACTGTCTGACCCTCTAAAGCAAGAACTCTGATCTCTCAGCTGCTGTGGGAGGTGGTGACATTTGGGTAGTCCCAACCTTATCAACCGTGTTTTTAAATTTAGAAAAAAAAATCAATTATAATAAAAATGAGAAAAGTATATAACTTGCCCTGCTCACCATCAGCAAGGCTTAAAGAATAATTTATGAAGTTATATGTTCACTCAACTTTTACATACCAGAGTCAGTAAATTGCCATCCTTGTTTTATGTCTAACTTTGCTCTAAGGTAACATCTTAGGACATTGCATGTGTTACAGTAACTTTATCTTTTTTATATACAGGCTGTGCTTTTCCATGATCTAATATTCCCATGCTGATTTTCTAGATTTAAATATAATTAATTCTACCTATAATTAGACAAGTACTTCATTTCATATATATTGTCATTCAATCAGGAAAGTGTTATACTAGACTCCAATATTCTCAACATCCAGTTATCCAATGTATTTCCTCAGATGATCACAGACATAAACAGGAAGAGAGATAATTGCATTTGGGTTAAATAGAGGATTGTTTAAATGTAGACAGTGCCTGTTATTTATTTATTTATTTATTTATTTATTTTCTCCTCTGACTCGTCATCTGAGATGAGTTCTTGCGGTTATTTACCAGAAATGAGTCAGCAAATGTAACCATTTCCTTCTTTATAGTAACATGCAGGCATAAAGATGCACTGAGTGCTTCTAGAGTCTATCATCATGATGGAGACGATATCAATATAGTTTCCAAATGGTCCATTCAGATGTTTTAGAAATATATCAAAGGAAGTGTGGGTAGTGTGGATTCCTGTTATTATGCAGTCCTACTAGCTCTGTCTATATCTTGCATGTCAACTGAGAGGAAAAATGTTAACTTGCAATGCAGTTGCAAGTGTTAATACCTTAATATAGATAAATCACAAAGCCATGATTATAGGTTTAATGAAAATTCATATTACAGACTCGAAACACTGTATCGCTTCTGCTTACCAAATTCAAAAAATTAAATAACATTAACATGATTTATGGAAGGTTAAATATGTTTTCTTTCCTTTCAATGTAAGGTCCCTATAAAAATGTATTTTCTTATTCATAATGTTGATGCAAATCAATTTATTGTAATGCCAGTAGAAAAAATGCGCTATTTGTCTACCAACCTACCAACACTTCAGTAAGAGAATGTGAAAATACTGCCTCACGTTCCTTAAGTATAGGTTCAAATGAAAGTCAAAATCTAGAGGGAGGTGACCAAGAAGGCAATGTGTTGTGACTGAGCAAATTGAGCCACATGAGAGAATACACTACATGACAGTCAGCAGTTTTAATAAGGATGTTCTCACTGACAGTAAGCTTTAATGAGCAAGGTGAACCAAGCCATTTTTAATGAAAAAAACTGAATGTTTTCCTTTATCTCAGCAGGTTTTGCAGGATCTAAGCACAATGGTGCTTTTTTAGGACTCTGTAGGACACTATTAAAAATAATATATTACAGAGAATATTGACGCTTTACAAGCAAAAACTGTGGAAATACTGTTTTACATTTTGTAAAGTCGTCCATAGCAATAGCAATAGTAATAACACACTTCAAGTCACTAAGTAATGTTTGAATTAAGAGCTTATACAATCCTCCAAATATATCAATGCTGCTACTAAGAAGAGCAAATTATCTCTCACTCAAAGCAAATGTGGGTTTATTATAACAAAAGACTGAAACACATGGGCAGCGATGATGGAGGATTAGTTAACTCAAGGATTTTAATTGTTTGTCATTGCTGGCTTTTCTTTGACTGTGATATTTCAGACTTAGATCCTTATCCAATGATCATAGTCCTTACCTTTTATTTCTCTTTGGTAAGTATGCTGGCCTTCAGAATTTGCAGTTATGTTTTCCGCTCAATTTCATTTGAACTACATATGAAAATCTAATTTAATAAGAGATATGTGTACTTTATAATCCAGTAATATTGGATATATGCACCGAACTAAATACTATATGATTATATAATTAACAGATTTTTAGGCTGTGTAGTCGGCTCTATTTTCGTAATGACGTATTATCAGTAACTGGCAGTAAATTACTGGTGCTCCTCCAAGGGTAGATGGTGGGTGTTGACAATAACTATACTGTGATTTTGGTGAACTTTTGATTACATTTAAAGTATATAAGAAATGAGATTTTAACACTGCCATCTCCACGCCTTCTCACTTTTTATATGTTGAGCAAGAGAGTTAACAGTTTAAATAGAATTGAATTTAAATGAAAAATGATATGCCTTTATTCAAGTTTTATTTTTTATTAGGTTTTCTTGTTGCTTGTTTTAAAGTCCCTGCACAAGAGTTCAGTGTGACCTGGTCTTAGCCTTGACTCAAGCTATCGTTTTGAGCCATTACTTGGTGGATTTGCCAGTGTTTTAAGGATCATCCATTGTGAAAGGTTCACTTATGGTTCAAATTCATCTTTTGGACAGATGGCCTCAAATTACCTTCAAGCACTCTTTGATATCATGCAGAATTCACAGATGAATCATTTACTGCAAGCTGCCAGTCCCCGAGGCTGCAAAGCAACCCCGAACCTTTCCTTTTTCACCACTAAGCTTCATAGTTGATATGACATTCATGAAAAGCTGTCTTTGGTCTATGCCCATCATATCTACTGTTACTGTGGCCAAACAAGTTCTATCTTTGATGCATCTGTCCGTAGCACATTATGCCATGAGGCCTCTGGCCAGATTGTTAAACTGTTTGCAGATTCTCGAGTAAATCTATAAAGATTCTTTCCTTTAGATTTATGTACTTGTGTTCTTCTTTTATTTATATTATCAAAAACAGTATAAATATACTGTACTTACTTCCACTCACATCTTTAGGCAGGAATAAATGTTGACAGAATAATAAACCATACTATAGTAGTAGTAGTACTACTACTACTACCACTACTACTACTACTACTAATAATAATAATAATAATAATAAGAAGAAGAAGAAGATCTGATCTTTGCCTTATTTGCTGTACAGCATATTATTTAATAAAGACCTCTGTGCTAATTATCTGGTTGGAAAAGGCTTTTCCCTGACAAGCTTCCCATGCAGGTCAAATTTGTGCAAACTTTGCTGTTTGTAGAGATATAGAGATATGCATTTTGACAAAAATAATTACAGTAATGTGATGGGCTTTGCATCAAATACTCCAGTCTTGGGTGAATGTTGGACTCCTTTGAATAAGATTTCGTGAATGTTTCCAGATTCTTAGTTATTTCTAGACAACAGCATGGTAGAACTACACACTTAAGAAGCAACGTGAATGCCAAACATCAGTTAGAGGTTTACATTAAAGAAGACTGGTTGCACCTGTCTCTGCTGAATAGTTTTAACCATAAAGCCTTATGTGGAACACACAATTCTATTTTTATGGACTTTAAGATACAAATGAATGTGAGTCTAATGATGTCATTTTTATATATTGAAATATGTTGAGAAATAAACAACATCCCCTGGGGGCAGAGTGGGTCATGTGTAGCTCACAAGACCCCTTGATACAGACACACACCAGCTTAAAGACAGCAAACTGTGGCATTGGAGTTGCATAAGTGTTGAATGCAAGAAGATGGAGAACAAAGATGGGAAGTGTCAGATTTTGCAGTGGACTTGTCACGGTTGGCAGAGGTAAACGTGCAAATAGGTTCCTTTAAAGAGTCCTCTTGTGCTGATTAACAACATTCAGCATCATCGTTGTTAATCATCAAAGTTCATAGTCAATATTTTTTCTCCATCAATGTTTCTATTGCCTATAGATTTGATCAAAAATTGGAACAAGCCATTTACATTTATTACAAAATAAAATGTTAATATTAGGGATTTTCTTTGCAACCTATCTTATTTAGAAAAGTGAATCACACTTTATTGCTGCTTAAATATGAGGCATGCATAACAATCCATATAGAAAATACCTTAATGGTTTGCCAAGTGTGGCTAATGTTAGTAGTGCTAGCACCAGCAGCCTTCATGTCCATGTATCTGTACTGAATGTGGTTAGGCATAAGTAGTTGCATGCCATTTTATTCTGTCACAGTTAAAAGAATCAAATTTATTTTCATTTTCTGCATCAAAATACTGACAAATAAGCTGTTATAACAAGATTTTTATTGATCATACTGTTCTCATACAACATTCGGGCACAGAGAGATGGGAAGCTGCCATCAGATAGGTCTGCAGGATGGCAGTAAAGCATATTTGACTCAGCATTTTACTCAAGCTTTAAATTAAATATGAATAATTTGTTTATCCAACTAATATTACTTATTTGAACTGGCGTATAGTAGCTACTTTTAGTCATGTGGTTGATGAATCACATCATTCCACAGATAAAACAAAAAAAAAGAAAAACGAAATGATCTCCACTTGGACATGCCTGTTCTATGATCCATTATAGACCTGTGCATGGGCTTGCAATCCAAGCCACACTGATTGACAGTGTAATGGGGAGGATAAAAGTGGTGCAGTCTACAGCGTGGATACAAACTCTAATTTTATTTTTATTGCACAAAAAGATGAGACTGTGATGGTAAAGTCGAAACTGCATCTGGACAGAAACATCTGCATTATGCTGCTAACACAACTTTGGCTATTTGCAAGCATTTGCACAGACAGCATGATAACTCTAAGCTAGCCAAGAAGCCAGAGTGATGATAAAGCTGAGTGGGATTTGTGTTGTTGTGTCAAACTGTAGAAAGTAATGTTCTCTTGGAAGTAATTAAGTAACGTACTACATTACTTTACTTAAGTATTTTGTGTAATATGTGTAATACATTGCTTTTTTGAGTAACGAACCCAACATTTACAGTAAAGTGAGGAAATATCGCCACAGTGCACAAACATTTGACCACACAGCATGCAGTTAATTCGCACAAATGTGATATCTTTGATATGCTGCTTAGCCGATGAGAACCAAATGAGAATCAATACCAGAATCGATAATGGAATCATAATTACTAAATTCTTATCAGTTCCTATCCCTAATTGTTCATTACAGTAGAGCTAGTACACTACATCTCATTGGATGTTTACTATGCGGGTACAGTGCAAATACAGTATCTTTACAACTGTCTTCTCCTCATTTAAAATCTGCTGAAGTTGCATAATTAACAAACTATAATTTGTTGAAATAACTGTTAATTTTGCTTTAACTGATATGTTTGGCTTATTAGCATCTTAGGGATCCTGTCTGTCCTGTCTGTGGTTTTAGGTAGTCACCATGTGATAAAGTAGTGACTGTGCACAAAGCTGCCTGGTGTGCACTCAGTCGTACCAAGAAGCTAATGCATGTCAAGAGTACAGAAACAACAGAACCTATCTAATTAGCTGTGCAACAGAGCAGCAGCTCAGTAAATGCCTTTTGTAAGACTGGACAGCAGTTACAGCGAAAAACCTAATGGTTCAATGAGAGTGAGTGATTTTGGATCTTGAGTCTTTGGCAATCAAATCTTTACTTTAAAGGGATCTGAGAAGCACAGAGTAGAATATAAGAGTTACCATAACCGACCACATTATGGATCCAGTCTGCCTTCCGGTGGTTTAATATTACACAGTAAGTGAGTTCAGTTGCTAGTCTAGTTGCAAGTCTGTGCTATTCATAGGAAGACTAAGAAAGTTGGAATAAATATCCTCAGCATCCTTTGTCTCTTTGAAAAATTTGCACTTTTGCATTGATTTACATGTTACAGCCCAGTTTCCCCCAAAAACTCATTGTTACTTAATTCAGTTTTTCAAGATCTACTTTTCTTGGAAAGTGGATCTTGTTTTGATTTTTTGTTTGTTTGTTTTGTTTTTTACATAAAATTTTAACCTTTTTTTTGTACATCTCTTTTTTTTTCTTTCCTATTATTACATACTAAGGTTTTGAACATCCAATCTCACATAATGTGTTTGTGTATTGTAAATAGCTGATAAAAAGTTAAAATGTCAACCAACACTGTGAAAAAGCCCTGTTTCTGTGACAACAACTTACCCAGCTGTCTAATTACCTCAAGAAGAAGCTCTCAACATCTAATGGAAGGTTTCGCAATCATCATCCTTGTATTCAACTTCTTATTTGCTGGCAACAGATGTGCTAAAGTTAGCAAGTTTTTTGTACATCTCTGATTGCAGTGATGAATGCTGCTCACTGACAATAGTTTTGAGAAGTGCCCTCAAGCCTATTGAGCTCCAAGATCACGGACATTCAGTATCAGTTTTTGTCCTTGTCCCTTTCACACAAATATTTCTCTGAAGTCTTTGACTATTTTAATTACAATATGTACTGCATGATGATGAATTTCCTCAATTATTTACAATTTCATTTTAAGAAATGCTTTACTTAAATTGTTGAACTGTTTGCCCCATTCAGCCGTTGACAGTGGTTAACCCATACCCATCTTTACCTCTGAAAGACTGTGCCCATCTGGACTATTCAATATATATATTCATTAGTTGTGGTTATGAAAGCATATAAAATAATGTTATAATCACACTTAACTGTAAGTAAATATATGTTTTATTTAGATTTTCAAATAGTTGCATTCTGTTTTTATTTAGATTTTAACAGCACACAATTGTTTTCCAGCAGGTGGGTTGTGAATAATCCTATTTGTTGCTGACTTTGCTTACTTGCATTTCAAGGCATATATGAAGAATATGGCATTCTGGTTGTAGAATTACATCTGTTCATAGTTGAAAAGCAGTTTTTCAACAAATTAATTCAACACCTGAAGTTTAACAACAGTTGAATTCTGCTCTATCATCTCAGGCATAGATAATAGATAAGGGTTGCCATCATCAACTTTTATTGATGAGCTGTGATTTTCACAGAAGAATATATAATATTTTATGTGAAACTTTAACTTAAGAACGGTACATATGCATCTGAAGGTAAATAAACATCCATCCACTTCTGGGGTCGGTGGGTGGGGGTGGGTCAGGCTGGGGGCTGGAGCCTATCCCAGCTGTCTTAGGGCGAGAGGCAGGGTGCACCCTGGACAGTTTGCCAGTCTGTTGCAGGGCTAACACACATAGACGCAGACAACCATTCGCACTCACATTCACACCTATGGGAAATTTAGAGTTAACCTAGAGTTAACAATTAACCTATCACCACTAGATGCATGTCTGTGGACTGTGGGAGGAAGCCGGAGTACCCGGAGAGAACCCACGTAAACATGGAGAGAACATGCAAACTCCACACAGAAAGACCCCGGCCTGATGGTGGATTTGAACTCAGAGCCTTCTTGCTGTGAGGCAACAGTACTAACCACCGTGCCACCCTAAATAAAATATATAAATAAACCTATATATTTTATTTATGTTATTTTATTTATAAAATAACATAGACTTCATCTAAGTCCATCAATTCACATGTATGGGCTTTCCATATGGCTTGAAACAACTACATCCACCAAACATACTTTAAAAAGGTTCAGTTTGGCAAAAGATAACAACTGCAGGCGCGTGCAGAGGGGGGGGGGCTAGAGGGGTTTGAGCACCCGCCCCTTTCCTGATGGGTGCCCAAAGTGCCCTTTTGTTGAGGCAACTTTTCAAAAAAAAGTTATTATTATTATTTTTTATGTGTGTGTGCGGAGTCCTGTCTGTGCCCCTCAACAATAATATTTAACTATTAATCACAGTTTTGCTAAATAAAAGGATCTGGCTTGCATCAGTCACATGATCACATTTAACCAATGATCGCCCTTGACGGCAGAACGCGCTGGTTACGAGCCGGGAACGAGCTCACAAAGAGCACGCGCATTTTAGCGGTCCGGAGCTGTAGGAGAAACACAAGTTAACTCAGAGACACAGACTGATGCGACAAAACCAGTAAGTAGGTGTACAGCGCACACTGTAGTGTGTAGCACACAGGAGTATTAGCTTATTACGTACATGTTGTCTTGTTGCAGCTGACGAACTGAAACAAACGAGCATGCTGTGTGTGCAACAGCGTGACAAACATTACCTGTCCTTTTTTATTTTATTAATGTGTGTGTTTTATTTAGATGGGTTTTTAAAAAAAATATTACTCATGATATAACATTGTCCAGACATGGCTGGTAAGGACATGAGGAGGAAACAGCAGGAGCTGTGTGAGGCTACTAAAGGCAGTGCTATAACATTTTTCTGTCATCATTTAGATTAAGTGCAAGAGTTGTTAGTTGTGGATAATTAAATTATAGTTTATTGCAATAGCAAGTTGTGCCTTGTTCTCAGATAGACAGCAAGTGGAGAGTGATATATGAAATGATGGGATGGAAGGAAGAAGAGAAGCAAAGAGTGATTCACAGGCAGAGCCTAATTTATTTCTCACAGTTTTTTGTGTCCTTATGGTTCCAAGCGCTGTCACCAATCTTTGCATTTTGTTATTATCTCATGACACTTGTTTAATCAGCTACCATCTCTCCCGTGGACTTTTTAATGTCTACAGTCTCAGATCAACACAGCCCTGCCCTCCAGCACTATCTACAGCAACCCCTCAACAGCAACATTGTACCCATCGGATAAAGCATCGGCTACGTTTGCTTTGCCTTGTTGCCCATATTAGATTCTTGATGAATGTGTGTTGTTGTTATTCAGCCTGGCTCAATGTGCCCCTTTTTAACTTTGAGCACCCGCCCCTTTAAACCTCTCTGCACGGCCCTGAACAACTGGTTGATAAGATTGGCGTCTTACCATGAACACTGACCTTCAGTTATCACCATGGTTGTTAGACTGTGGTTCTACTGTACTTTGTTGCCATTTAAGAATAAATATGACTTTTTTAAATACAATGATGTAATATAAATGATATAGTACATAAAGGCAGAAAAATTAAAGGAATCTAAAATGGAATAGTAAGCAAGACAGTCTTGGTGGACACCATTTATTTCAGTAGATTTGCATAACTAGCTTGTGTTTATTCAGTTTTTATTCTGTATGGAATAGCAATACAGCCATCATAGTGATTTTTATTTATTCATAAAAATTGTGCACAGCTCATTGATTTACTGCTCATTGCCTTAGGCCTGTCTCTTTCACACAACAGTTTTCTTCTATTTTCCTGTGTCTGATAATCTGTGATAAGTTGTGAATTTAAAAAAAAAAGAAAAAAAAAGTTGTCATTTCTAACATTCAGAATTTCAAATTGCTATAAGTATTTTCTTTCCCTTTTCTATACTGGATACTGGAAAATAATATCATTACTATTTCGATTCAAATTAGTTGATTTTGAGTCAAAGTAACTGTTTGTGACAGATATAGTAAAATGATCTCCACATCTCTGAGATACTCTATTTATTCAAGACTGGAAAAAATCAGAGTAGTGCTGTGGTATGACTAAAAATGTGTATGTTTACAGTGCAAATCAAAAGACTGTGACATCCATGTGTATGACTTGGTACGCTCTCTCTGGAGGAGCTAAGCAATGCCCACAATAACACTTTGAAACAGAGAGTACCGTAGGTGAAAAAGATTATGCGTGCCATTGGTTAAAGCAAAACAAATTAACAACTATTAAAAAATAAAACCTGCACTCACAGCTCATTTTAAGCAGAATTTCTTCTGGTGCATCTTTGGTCCATCTTCATACTTTCCTGTTCACTCTTGTGCTACCTAGCTTGCTAGATGTATCTGGTTTGCTCTTTAGTTGTAATTGACCTGGTTCTTGGGTATCTGTTGCTTGTAGTGTTCCCCTCTCAAGTAAATTTTACCCAGCTTTCTATGTGGAAATTTTTTTTAATAATTTACACTTACTTAGTTTACAGCAAACGTTCAAGTCACTGGTACTGTGATATATGGAAACAAATCTTTTTAAAGGAAACTTAAACCAGCACTTGGTAACATTTAACCATCAAAATCTAACCAGTTATTTCAAGACCAATTAAATTTTTGTGCCAAATTTGAGGAAACAGTGAGCCAAACACATAAAGCCTCTGACCATAGTTGTCTTTGTTTAATACCCACACTTTCTGATTACAGGAACTGTGAAAAATAAGTTATCATCTTTGTCAGATGCTGTCCATAAAGTGGTCCACTTAACAAGATTACAATTATAGATGTTTTAAGGCTGTTAAACCCCTCACTACACACTTTATACACTTTTCTCGGACAGGCATTAACATTTTCACATTTCTCTCTCTTGTTTAAACATTCTCAAAGTTCTCAAAGTTCAAAAGAAAAATAAGTCCATAGAATGAAACCAGAGATCAAAACCTGTTTTCAGGCCCAAACATTTGTTTGAGAAATAAAAATATGAACATTTTCCTATAAATAATAATGATGGATTTTAGAACTAACAAATTTAATTTCACTTTGATGGTGCAAAACATTTCAACGACATTGTTGGGTTTGTTGGGGAGAGAACTTACAAACATACAGTACAGCACTTTAGAGTCACAGAAGACACAGAACAATGCGCCGTTAAAAAAAACAGAAAAAAGCATGCAAAATTGTGCTAAGAAAAATCTGCGACACTGTGAGGCCGCGAAAGGTGAACCGTGTTATAACGAGGGACCACTGTATAAGGCTGATGCGGTGTCTCAGATTCTTACAGTTCTTTCTGTCCTTAACTCATTACCCTATACTGAGTTTTAAAAATATTCAGATCCACAAGCAGCAGATATCAGTCTGCTCAGTGATCCACACTGTAGCTTCGAGTGCTGACAGAAAGACAAAATACAACATTTTAGATATGCTTACTCATAAATGGGCATCAGACTGTCCAGGTGTGACCACTATGAAAGGAAGAGCTTACACGTTGAAGCAGGATGAGAAATACATGTCACAATGAGAGCCAGCACATTAAGTCATCACTCCATCATCACGTAGAAATGTTAATCAGGTTGGAGTAGTAGGCAGGATATTGTGCAGGGGAGGTGGTGTGGCAGAGGTGACAGAAGGCTTTCTGTCTCTGACAAGGCCTTTGCAAAATCTCTTGGGCAGCTTGGCTGTGGGCATAGTTTAGCTCCGGGCTTCTTCTCTGTTTTTCTCGGTTCCATAAATAACAAGGGGCAGACGGAGGCAAAGACAATGAGCAAGTGAGGACAATGTGGCAAGGAGGCTGAGCGCCTGAAAAAGAAACAGACAGTTAGTTGTCCTGAAGACAAAAAGAACCAAACAGTGATTTGTTGTTCAGAACAGAGTCAGATTGGGGATGAATAGTAGCATAACATTGGGAGAACAAAAACGCAAAACACTGCAGAAGAGAGATAAGGTTCACCCTACAAAGGTATGGGGGAAAAGGCAAGATGCTCTTTCTCACCCTGAGAAATGCTTTAAGGAAATGTACTTGCTACTGGACTGCAATTAATGCTGTACTGTGCAAGGAATGATTCAGTGTACTGAAACGTAGAATAATTACATACTGTATTATCATATATTAAATACATTTTTAATCTTAGCGTAGTATACCAGTCTTAGTGAGTCAGTTAGTAACATGGACACTGTGCCCCATACATATAGTGTTTTTAACTATGTTTCACTTGGTGCTGTAGGTTATTTTACTGTGGGAATGTTTAGCTTCTTTATATATTCTGTTGACATTTCAATAATAAGTAAATACGCTAGCGAAGTAAAAAGGAAAGCAAATTGTAATATTGTAGATAGGAGTAAATAGAGCCCCAGTCATCAGGCACTTTACATACTACTTTCTATAAATTTTAACCAGGATTTCTCTTTTTATTGTGTATATAATGGTCACCCTGACAAGTAAGAAGGTCAGACTTTTCCACAGGTCACCATAGGGGAAGCTGAACGGTAGTTTGCATGGTAAAGTGGCACTGCTTTACTTCTACAGCTTCTGCACAAGGATATTGGACAAATGAGGGCTGAGTAGAATAAAGGTAAAGCAGACTCACCATGCATATACATGTATAAAGTCATTTGCTGTCCTACAGCAATGGCATTTCACCATATATGGAAATTTTTTAAGTGCAATGCTTCTGTTTTAACAAAAAGGCTTAACTGTGCATTAACATAATTAACTATTTAGCTAATTATGTCACAATATTTTTTTTGTTTTGTTTTTAAGTCGTACTAAATACCATTAGACTGGATCATTTTCTACAATGTTACTGCTCAGTAATTTGAAGAGGTGTTACGATTACTCTGTTTTGCATTAACACTGAAATATCTCCAATTTTCTTCCAGTAATGATGGTTGTTTCTCTCTCCAGCAGCCATTTTCTGTGATTCTGCTGGTTACGACTGTCTATCTTGAGATTCAACGGCTACAACCCACATTATCCTCCATTTTTTGCATAAACAGCTGGAGGCCACCAAATCTGAATACTGCCCTGCAAGGCTCAGGGACAACAAACAAATAATTGTCATATTGCTAGTGTAACAGTGTAAAAGGACTGCTTTTTGAATTTCCTGTTCCTTTCATTTACAGAGATTAGGAGGGCACCTTGTTGTATATGGACATAATGCCTGAGTACACTGTATCATTCTACTTTCCAACTCCTTGGGGTCAATAATTTTGTTTTGGTGGCTGACATATATAATATATTAGTATATATTAATAATAATAATAATAATAGTCTTGACAAGCCTAATGGGGTAATCGTGCGCATTATCAGTATAATGTCTCCCTTAAGTTTTAAGTAGATTAAAAAAAATACCACTTCACAACAATTGATCATTCTTCTACATATTGGAAGATGCTTTCTATTCTCTTAAGTCAGCATTTTGTCCCAAGTCTTCTCAGTTCTAGTTTAGTCATTGAATTCTCCTTCAAATTCGTGAGGAATGGTGATAGACAGCAGCTAATGTTTGACTGCACGTGGAGACGAGCTATTCCGTTGGCATATTCCGTTCAGCACACTTAGGAAATGAGGAAAGCTTGTTAGTTCAAAATCTAATCATTTATACAGGAAATTGTAAAACCAAAGGTGTTTGAGTGTAGCATTGGGCAGCATGGTAGTACGGTGGTTAACCGTACTACCATCAGGCCGGGGTCTTTCTGCGTGGAATTTGTATGTTCTCTCCATGTTTGCATGGGTTCTGTCCGGGTATTCTGGCTTCCTCCCACAGTCCACAGACATGCAATTGTCTGGAAACACTAAATTGCCACATAGGTGTGAATGTGACTCTTGTCTATGTGTTAGACTGGCGACCTGTCCAGGGTGTACTTTGTCTCTTGCCTTAAGACAGCTGGGATAGGCTGCAGTGCCCCCTGCGACTCTGAAAAGGATAAGCAGAAGTGAATGGATGTATGTTTGAATGGAAAAGCGCTTTAGCAGTTGTACTTGAGCTGCTAGTGGTTTGTGGTCTAGCTACATTGCCATCACAGTCTGATTTTTTTTAAACTCTAGTAGTACTCCTTTTATTTATTCATGGTGGTGGCATGGCCTTTTGAGTTCTTGGCTTGATTTCTTATGATGCCATTTCCTGTCATCTGTTTGTATGTTGTGGTCTGGGTCTAATCACCCGATTAATCTACCTTCACCTGTTCATGACATGATTTAAGCTTTCTTGTGTTTGTTTGTGTGATGATGATAATAATAATGATATATTTTATTATAATTGCTGTTTAATGTCTATTTTATACAATATAAAATTACTGCAGAAAAAAATAACATAAAGTTTAGATCATTAACTACGCAGTGCACAATACTCTCTGAGATAGAATAGTATAGTACCATGAGATTTTAAAATTTTGGACAGATTTTATGAATTTTGGCAGAAGATTTATGGTAACCACTTCTGCAGGATGACAGATGGCAGAAATGTTGTTGCTGATTGGTGATCTCACAGGGGGCGATAGGAACATTGGAATATAGAGCACATCACCCAACCCCAATAGAGAAGCTAGCGTTTATTTTAATGCTTGTTTTAAAAGATGTTGCTTCAAAGTTTCATGGCAGCTGTGAGAATGAAGCACTTGCTGAAGTGCTGACGTACCACATTTTACACTGCTCAGAATGAATATTAATTTCACACACAGGTGGAATAAATAACATTAACCAACTTCCACCCATCTCTTATTCAATTCAGGGTGGCAGGGGAGCTGGAGCCTATCCGAGCTGTCATAGGGTGAAAGGTGGGACACCCTCTGGATAGGTCATCAGTCTGTCACAGGGCTAACACAGAGATATACAACCATTCATGTTCACATTTATATCTACAGCTAATTTAGAATAACCAGATTAACATAAGAAGAATGTCTTCAGAGTGTGAGGAAGACAGAGTGCCAACAGAGAACCCATGTAAGCACTGGGAGAACAGGCAAACTGCACACATAGGACCCACGCCACTCGGTGGGTTTGAACCACGACCTTGTTTGTAAGGCAACAGTGCTAACAACTGTATCACCATGCTGCACCATTGACCAACTTATTGAAATATTTTGTTGAAGGCACTGGGTTGTTGAACTCATGTAAGTGACCCAGCTTTCCACCCAACAACCCAAAGAACTGCTGGCAGGTGTCCTAGTTCCAGACACCACAAATCACAGCCAGAAGGCCCCAATAGGTCAGAGCTGTTTTGACAGCTAGAGGGGGATCTACACAATATTTGGCAAATCTTGTGGCTGACTGATCTACATCACATTATCAGATATAGACCTGGTAATTTGACATTACCAGGTCTGATCCAGAGCAATAGGTATAGTGTCATGTCGCCAATTCCAAGTGCTTGTAATCTGAAAATATGTGCATGCATATTCAAAATGTGATTTATAGTTTCTCTCTTTTTTTTTTTTTTTTTTTTTTAAAGGTGAATCAAATGGACCATTACGGCAAGGCTGGGATGGTCAGTTTGGTAAAGTAAATCCGTTGGGCATCTTTCTTTGCCTTTAGACAACAATTCTGATGGCAAAAGAGCCAAACGGGACATGCAAAAAAAAAAAAAAAAAAAAAAAAAATTTATAGTTTCTCAGCCACAACCCACAGCACTGTAAATTATGAGAGGTACAACAATTGAAAGGCATTTCTGTAATTATGGTTGACTTCTTTTGATAAAAGTAATAAAAAGATGTGAATCACAATATGTAGGTTTTTATTATTTCTACTAGGGGCACATACACAGCATAATTTTAGTCAGAGACATTGTCATCCTTTCTTTTTATGACAAATACAGTTGACTTGCTCAGAGCAATTTTCCTGCCTAATCTAAAAACCATCTTTAGTTGAAATGAACAACCAATCCCCCTTATCCCCACCTCCTCATTCACCCCCTGTAAATTGTGTTAACAAAGACCAGGCTATTTATAGTTGTTCGCTATTATCTTTTCTCATAAGAAAAAAATACTGAATGTGCTGTACTAGATGTACAACATGTACTGTGGACATATCTATTTTAAATGCACATGCAAAGTTTGATGAATTATGGAAATGGTTTTTGATCAAGTGTCTTTAAGATAAGATAAGATAAGATAAGATAACTCTTTATTGTCATTGCACAGTCATACATAGTACAGTAGTACAATGAAATTGGAAAAACTGTCCTACTGTTCCTTTGTGGAACTGTGAGAGAATATTTGATGTAGTAGAAGAATCAAGGAATGTTCTGCATGCCTTCCTAGAAACCATTTGAAAGTAATGATATCCCCAAAATGAGGAATGCATAGGGCCATCTGCTCTGTGATATGACTATGCAAATGGTAGTTCAAAATACAAGTGAGCTTAGTAATCAAAGATTGTTGATATTCTTGAAGCACTTTGAAGTTAATTTTTGAAGTATCCTAAACAGAAACAACTCACAATGTAAAACAGCCAAGACCTCTTGGTGAGTTTAATTAGTATTTTTAGAGGGCCTATCGTCATGAGCAATTACTCCTTAACAAAGTGTTACCTTTATTTTCAGGAAGCACACAGTTGAAGTGTTCCTTGAATTATTGGAGACAAGAGTGGGTGGTTCCAAGAAATTGTTGTCTGAAGCCATTAAATTGTCAAGCAACATCTTTAATTGCATGTGATTGTAGATGGGGGGGAATATTCATTTGTTTTTAACCATTTAAACACGTGTTTCTACTGTGCGCAACATCATATTTATTACAGGACAGAATAATAATATAGGGGCAGTCATGATGATGTAAATGATGAATCATTTTATGTAAGATAGGAATGTAGAAATCTGTTATACCACATAAAATGACTCTATAATGCTTTTCTTACATCTAATGATGTAAATGCAGAATTTCCCAGATGCATAAAGCATATCTGTTTTTATTTATTCATATTTCCCTGTAAAAATGTATTTGTTCTAGTCTTTCAACTCCGTCTCCATGAATCAATTACATGAAGTCCAATGGAAATACTCAAAAGAATTAAATGAAATTAATAAGTTCAAACTTTGGACTCTACATATTTCTTTATCTGTATACATTTCTTGGGACATTAAAGAGATAAACTCCAACAAAGCTCATTAAAATGAAAGATCTTCACAAAAGCAAATGGGAAATATAATCATTTACAGTGTTTTTGTCACAGCACATGATGATTCTGATTAAACTTTATGCTCTGATGACTCTGCGGATCTGCTGTGTATTAATATTGTAATGGCAGCATTGCCATTTCAACACATCCTCTTCAAACATTAACTTGGCTAATATAAAGGTTGAATGATTATCATCTGACAGACAACCATACAGAACTGCAAACATAACAATATTCTTCATTTCATGGTTCAGTTGTTAGCACATTAGTATGAGAAAATACTAATTGTTACTGGTTCCACAGATCTTTTACAGTGCAGCTAATGTTTTTTGTTACATAAGCTACACCCTTTCCTGACGCGAGGTTGAGTGTGCATTTATCCTCGAATGAAACATATACACAACTGAGTGGAATGATCCTTGACATACACAAGATGCTGAGTTGCACTGTGCTTTACTGAGCAAAAACAATTTCCTTAAGCAGTATGCAAACCTCTCTGACGATATCTGGGTCTAGTATGGCTTTTAAAAATTTGGACTTAGTTTTTGTACTGGGGCTACATACAGTACCGATGTTTTGTGTTTAAAACACCCTGGACATGTTATGCAAACGTGCCTGTGGAAAGGGTGATTGTGACCCTGATTGTGTACTGTTTTAATGTGAAGGTATTTGTTAGTTATTTGCCTGATCTTAATACAATTACGCATATATATTACAGAACTTAATGTTATCTAAAATTTTATTTACAAGTTTTATATTTTGCAAGAGAAAGGAAATAATATGAACAGACATATTGATGTTGTAGTGTAAGGGTTTTTTTTTTTTTGGTTTTTTTTTTTCAAGAGACAACTAGGGACTGTTTTTGTAATGTTTACAGGCCCCTAATACTGCACAGACTTTTTTAATGACCTCAGTGAACTGCTGTCTGTGATCTGTGTTGATTTCGACTGTGTAATTATTATTGGGGATTTTAACATCCATGTGGACAACCCTCAGGACAAAGGGACTAAAGACCTGAGTAACACTCTGGGCAACTTTGGGCTGACTCAGCACGTAACAGAGGCCACACATAATAGAGGACACACTCTTGACTTACTAATCTCCAAGGGCCTGAGCATTTCAAAGGTTACTGTGTCTGATGTGGGCCTGTCTGATCATTACTGTCTTTTCTTTGATAGTAAAATTTCAGCGCACACAAATATGTCAACAGCAGTGATCACAAAAGTAGTGAGATCTTTAACCAGATCTTCCCATTAACACCTGGCCTGTCCAGAGGTTCAGTCAATGAGCTCGTCAATAGCTTCAATGCTAAAATGTTAAATGTCATGGACACTATTGCTCCCATTAAGGTGAAGGTTATCTCTGGAAGGAAGAAGTTTCCATGGAGAAACTCCACACTGGTGAAAAAACGAAAAAAGAGAGTGTCGGAAAGCTGAGCGCAGATGGAGAAAAACAAACCTCCAGGTTCATTATGACATCTGTAAAGAGAAACTTCACAATTATAATTTACAACTGCGGAGTGCAAGGAGGTGCTACTTCTCTGACATCATCACTAAAAACAGTCATAATGCTCGGGTCTTATTTGCTACAGTTGACAGGCTAACAAACCCTCCTGTGTCAGTGGCAGCTGAATATGGGCAGAAATCTGTGCCATCAGAAACTGAATATGAATAAGTTAAATTTGAATTTGAATTGCTCAGATTGAATCTGAATGCATGCTTAAATTTTTTTTTTTAACACACTACTCCATTGCTGTTTGACAGGCTGAAGTTGTCGGGTCACCTCCTAAATCAACCATCTATTACAGGTGTTTTGTGCCAGAAATGGAGTGTCCACTGAAGACTGAAGATACGGAATCTCTATGCCTTGCCATTGATCCCTCTTGTGCCTACATGTAGACAAGAGACATTAACTTAACTTTGCTAGACCCGCCCCTGCACAGTTACCAGCTGTCAGCTACATAAAAAAGGATCCTGGCATTATTTGTCTCTCAGAAACAGTTCATAACTTCCCTTCAACTCATTCATGTCACCTAAAAGGTAAACCTGTTTCTCCATCACCTGTTCAGCTCTGATGATTCAGTAAGGACATCTCCTGGTTTCATCTTCATGTTTCCCTCTCACCACATATCCAAACTGACATCATGACCAGCAGCTTTTTTACAGCTGTGGCTCCAGCAAACAAACATCAGCTGATACTAGAAATTAATATTAAATAAATTCTAACAACAGCTGATCAAGCTTAAACGTGCTGCTGTTGTCTAGCGCGACATGCGCCGGTTTCTTCTTTCTGGCGCAAAGTGGGCGATAAACAAACAAGAGAGAAAAGCCGATCAGCTGATCATTGATCCGTTTCATGATTGAAGTAGAAACAGGAGATGGAGGGGGAGAGACTGAGAGAAGAAGAGGCAGCTGTGCAGCGATGACACAGAATAAATCCAGCTTTGTGTATTTTTCATTGTAGCTGAAGTCCGAGACAAACTGTTCCTTTTCACCTCAATACCAGACGATTCAGTTTTTTACGGGATGGTTGGAAACTCTAATAACTAATCTTATAAATAAAATAAGATAAAACAAGTTCAACATCAATAATATCATAGCACCCGCCCAGCTGTATATTACGTTACGGAAAAAAACCGAAAAAAAACCCATCGGCCCATAAAAACGAAAAATCACCATCGGGCATACTGGTGTTCATGGTGTTTCATGACTTTGTCCATGAAACACCATGAAACAGTGTTTCAAAACATCAGAACTGCTGAAACACTCAGTTTTTAAAAAAAAAAAAATCCAGGTTGAAGACTCACCTGTTCTTAGCTGCACTTGAATAAAGCACCAAATCCACACTGTTTTACTTTTAAGCTTAACTTTTCAAAACTTACATTTTAACTACTGATTTTATCTACTGTTCCTTTCTCTTTTTTCCATTTTATTTGGTTTTGTTTTTTAATGACTCTGTAAAGCACTTTGAATCACCTTGCTGTTGAATTGTGCTAATAAACTTGCCTTACCTTGATCATTGAGATTCTCTTACTAATATGTTTGTCTTTATCTGAAACGAATGTTACTGTATATCTTGCTATAATTCATACAATGTTTTCATGAATTCAACAACAAACTCGTCTAATACGAGGAGGAGTTGAACAACCAAAACCTTCGTTTTTGCCTTATTTGAGATATTATGACACCATCATGTTGCCTAGCAACCAACTATAAATGAGCTATATATATCCCATTATATGGGCTTAAATGACATTAAGAAAGCAGTATATAATTTCAGTTTCATGACAATGATCTGAATATTTTCAACAAACTTGCTGTTTTATAAAAGATATGTTCATGTTTCTAAATTCTGTGAAAAAAAAATTTGTTTAATTTTAGATTGGACATCTACTTCAAGGTACATAAAAAAAATATTATTCATTTTCACTTTTTAAGATCCTTAAACATCCTTACTTTTAGAATGGTAAGTAGTTCTCTTTGAAATTAGTCTCAGCTGTATCGTTATCTCTTGATTGTCTTGGTTAACTGAGGCCTAAACAAACCAGATCTTTGATGTCTCTGCCTGCAAGGCTACCGCACTGTAATGAAACTGTATTGCATTGTCTCAGCACTAAATGTTTGGCATGACGGAACACAGAAGTAATTTCTGCGGCTTGCTGGCTTCCGCTGGTTTCAAAGCGGCTGTTGCCTTTTTCTCTCACGAGAGACTTGCAAGCACTCCCTCACAGAGCCAAACAGCTTTCAGGCTTTCATCAATTATTTAGCACCTGTTGCCTTCAGGGAAGTCCTGATAAATTATGGTGATGAATGCAATCAGAATATGGGAAATATACAGTTATAAACCTATATAACACTTTTAATATCTCTTGATCAGGAAATGAAAATCAGAGTGATTTAAATGCTGGCATAAACTCTGAATTTTCTGCACACCTTCTCGTCCACACTGTAGGAATCAATCAAAATCACAAAAACACTTTACTAGTTAAGAAACCTTTGAAAGGATTACAAAAGTCGCTCTGTTTATACTGCGTAAATACCCATGTGATGTGGAAATGTTTCGCCTGTTCTCCCTGAAGTCTGAAATGACTTTTTTTTTATTATGAATAAGCATGAATGTTTTAAGACTGATAACTTGTTTAACACACAGCCAAACATTATATTTTTCTCTCTCTCATTGAAATTTTTACGAGGACTAAAAGATTACTCTTCAGCAAACTACAGAAAGTGTATTGGAACATTAAATATCAAATCAAATCAAATCACTTTTTATTGTCACATCACATGTGCAGGCACACTGGCACAGCACATGCGAGTGAAATTCTTGTGTGCGAGCCCCACAAGCAACAGAGATGTGCAAACACAACAACACAAACGAGCAAAATACAAGAATGGCCAACCTGAAACTAATAAATATATGTACAATATATAATAGTGTATGCATTTCTGGATGTGTATACTAAATATTTTCCTACGTGTGTGTGTGTGTGTGTGTGTGTGTATACACATTTTTACAAATTAAATAGTAAAAAAATAAAATAAAATAATAATAATAATAATAAAATATATAAAATATACAGAGTTGAATATGTGCAAAACAGTGGCATTTATATACAGTATGGAGTGCATAATGTTAAAGTTCCAGTAGTGAAGCTGAGGTGTCTATGAAGTGTTCAGCAGTCTGATGGCCTGATGGAAGAAGCTGTCTCTCAGTCTGCTGGTACGGGACCGGATGCTGCAGAACCTCCTTCCTGATGGAAGCAGTCTGAACAGTTTATGGCTGGGGTGACTGGAGTCCTTGATGATCCTCCCCACTTTCCTCAGGCACCGCTTCCTGTAGATGTCTTGGAGGGAGGGAAGCTCACCTCCAATTATCCGTTCAGAGCACCGCAGTACTCGCTGGAGAGCTTTGCAGTTGTAGGCGGTGCTGTTGCCATACCAGGTGGTGATGCATCCAGTGAGGATGCTCTCAATGGCACAGTGATAGAAGGTCCTGAGGATGCGGGGGCTCATGCCGAATCTTTTCAGTCTCCTGAGAAAGAAGAGGCGCTGCTGCGCCTTCTTCACTGTTTTGTTTGTGTGTACTGACCACGTAAGATCCTCAGCCAGGTGTACGCCAAGGAACCGGAAGCTGCTCACTCTCTCCACAGCAGCGCCGTTGATGGTGATGGGGGTGTGTACTTCTCTGCACCTCCGGAAGTCCACTATCAACTCCTTTGTCTTTGCGACGTTGAGGGTGAGATGGTTGTCTTGACACCAGTGGGTCAGGGCGCTGACCTCCTCCCTGTAAGCCGTCTCATCACCGTTGGTGATAAGACCCACCACTGTAGTGTCGTCCGCAAACTTCACAATGATGTTGGAGCTGTTAGTGGCTGTGCAGTCGTAGGTGTAGAGTGAGTACAGGAGAGGGCTCAGTACACACCCCTGTGGAGCACCAGTGTTCAGTGTGATGGGGGATGAGGTGATGCTGCCCAGTCTGACCACCTGGCGTCTGTCAGACAGGAAGCTAAGGATCCAGCTGCAGAGGGAGCTGCTCAGTCCTAGATCCTGCAGTTTCCTGTCCAGCTTCGAGGGAACGATGGTATTGAATGCTGAGCTGTAATCTACAAACAGCATCCTCACATACGTGTCTCTCTTCTCCAGGTGTGACAGGGCAGTGTGTAGTGTCAGGGCTATGGCATCATCAGATCATCAAATCATCAAATAATCCTTAGAACAGAGGATATTCCTTTGAGTGTATCCACACACAGTGTATGAGATAGTATATGTGTGTGTTTACAACATAGTACTCATCCTAAATGGTCAAAATCGGTCTTATAAAAGAAGTACTATGAGGTTCATGTGGGTCATACTTATTGCACTCGTTATAGCAATATGTGAGTTTCAAACTCACTCATTTACTTAATCTCTATTCTTTAATATTGGCAGGCAGCTTTTTCTATAAAAAAAAAAACAAAAAAAGAAAAGAAAAAAGCTTAATTGAAAACAATGCGAAAATGTGCAACTGAACTTGTACATAAGTATCAGTACAGCAAGGCAAGAAAGGCAGCAAGACACCAATGTAATGACAAAGAAGCAAAACATCCTCATACTTAAATGGCAGATTGATAGCTTGAATGGCTTCTTTAACTACACCTGAACTTTATTGTCTTTTCATAATTGCAATCCCATGTGAAAACGTTGGTTTTAGGTGTAAGCAGCCCCTTTCACATGTTAAAATTTAAACTTCTCCCATTTTTATTGTTACTCCTACGGTCGCAAGAGGTTGCCTAAATAAACAACTTTCCAATTAACCTTAAAAAATCCACAGTTATTGTCTATCTTAATGTGAGGTCAGGCTGTGCAAAACTTGAAACAATCATAAAAAAATGAATTGTGTCTTCGGTTCTGAAAAGTACCTTCAATCTGCATTTATTAGTGGTGTGTAGAATGTGGAGTCTCTGCTCCTCCTATCACCTCCACCTCCCTTCTTCCACTTTGGGATTGCTGTGCATAGCTGTGGTTGACTTGCAGTTTGCTATATAGTGTAGTCTCTTTTGGTTCTCAGTCATTGCTTGCCATTTGTGGCTATGAGGAAGGCCAAAAACCAAACTCAATCCCTCAAAACAACAGTCCACAAACCAGAGGGTGACATCATGGTAGCTGCTATGTCTACTTGTTTCATACAAGAGTCTTTAGACATGGGGGCGTGCTGGTGTGCATAGATATAATGGTGCCACAAAGCCAAGTGTGAGCCCAGTGGCAATTTAACAATTCTCAGCAGGTTGTGTTCAGGGAAGAGCTAAGATGGGGCAGTGAGTTGCTACTTGTGTGTGTGTGTGTGTGTGTGTGTGAGTGAGTGTTTGTCTGTTAGGTCTATCCTTTTGTGTGTGTTTGGCAGTGTTTGATTTCATAGTGAGAGTTCTGCTGACCTTGGCATACTCAAGACTACATCCCAGTGGTGTCTCATCCCTCTCTTCTCCTTCTCTTTCTCCTCGCCCTCTCATTCTTCCTCCGCACAAATCCCCTCCCAGGACCGTGCCTTTCTCCTTCCCTTTGTGAAAAAGAGAAAAAAAATAGCTAGCAGTTCCAGAAAAAGATGCCAGCATCTGTCTCACTTTAACTTGAATAATTTGAGAAAAGGGTGTGATTAAAACCGAGAAAATGTTTGAGTGCGAAGAATACAACAACAGGCAGCCAAGAAAAAATCATTTGGAAGTCTATGTCTTTAAAATAAATATATAATTAGTGTGGCTCTTTGACTTTTCCTGTCATCTCCATTTTTGCTGGCTCATACCTTTCAGAGTAAACCAGGCTCGAGATCTCATTAATTCTAAACATTGCTGTCAGAGAGGAAGAAATGCAGTGAATGGCAGATTGAGGTTTCTCTGTGCTTGTTATACTTCTCTTCACGTCAAATGCAATTCCATCAAATATATTAGTGATATTCAAGTGAAAAATATTGATGTGTTAGCATTTAGAAATTAAAACCATAAAGCTGCATTTTAACATTACTTCAAGTTGTTTGTTTGTTTCTTTTTTGGTTTACTGATCAAAATGTCAAAATTCCACAGTGAGAATGGCGTGTTTTTTAAAGTATTAAAATGACAGGGAGATGTATTTGATGCTGCAACACACAGACATATTTCTTGTGTTTAAAGTTCTTGGTTGACAGAAGTAGAAGTCAACCAGTGCTGCTTATGGGAAAACAACTGGCATAGCAATTCAACTGAAATGACAAAAATGGTTGTTTGTGTTGTTTGCAAACTGTCTCGCAGTGGAGGTACATTTGTATACTGAATGTATACAAAATATCAGCAGAACACAGGTTTTTTATGAAGCCTGTAACATAGTGGTTGGTGGAGCTAGGCAAAAAGGATGCTCTTTTTACTCGTGGAATATGTAATTTAACTGGTCTTTTTAAGTAACCCAGTAGTGAAAAAGTATTTTATCACACTGATTGAAAACCCTGTCTTATATTACAGTGATGCAGAACTGCTCATGAATACTAATTATTGGACGTCAATTACACCTTGTATAAATATTTGCTCCAAATCTAAGCAGTTTGTAAATCTTTATTGTTTCATGGAATAGACTGTTTAGAATGATCTCATTTAATTCTAATTCAACAGTGTGGATTCTGCTGCACAATGTAATATTAAAGTTTTACAAATTGAAATGAGTAATTCAGAAATACTGAGCTTCTATCTCAGTGTATACAAGGCTTTAACTTCACTGTAATTTTTTTTAAAATGAATTAACTACTAATCTCACATTTTGCAAAGTTGTTTAATGCATTTCCGTTTATGTTATCTTTCCCTTGACATGCACAGAAATAACCCAGTGACTTGTATAAAGTCAAGGATCTTTCTGTACCGCGCATCTTTGTGTTAGGGATTCAGTGTTTGCTCTTATTAAATGTGACATTGAGTACAGTGAGTGGATGACACAAGCTTCTTGCATGCTGACATTTCAAATGTTTCTGATGTGTCTGTCCTGTGTAATAACATAAGTCATTTATATTGCGTGTCCTTACAGAAGTCTTTCCTTTTTATGTTTCAGACTGAATCTGTGTAGGCACCTTTCCACTATCCTGCCAGCAAGCAGAAATGTTCTTTGCCTCTATTCCAGTATGGTAAGTTAATCTTTTGTGTCTCTGCTAGCATGAATAAATGTGTTCCACAGGGGAAAATAGCAGGGCTTCATGCATGACTTGTTATGGATTTGGGAAACCAGGTGTTAGCTATGAATATTCTTATGAATACTCTTAGTGTTATGAATAGACACAGGTCAAAGATTTCCAGACTTACTGCTTAAAAGAAAATTAAAACAAGAATAACTTTAATTTTGTGAAACTGGTGTGCAAAACAAAGCTCTGAAACCTGACTCTTTGGTATTCTCATATTGCTTGTTTATGTTTTTCTTTTGTTAATAAGAGAACCAATTTTGACAGTAAGAAACCTGTGACAAAATGGAACACATACATACACACAAAGTCACCCGTAGGTGTACTGATAGCGGTTGAATCCGTGGGTGGCTTTTTAAAATAGGCCAGCAGAACACACTGTTATTTCACAGTAATCTGTCAGTAATCTGCTGACAGTCAGAGCAAATCTTGAAAAACCACATTGACTTTTACATTTCTCAGCACTGTAAAATGTTGCAATGAAGAACTAATGAGCGTCTGAAAATCGTTTTTTTTTTAAAAGACATGCTTTAATGCATCAATGTAAAGCATGTCAGCATTTTCTGCTATTTTCAGTTATTCTTTATTAAAATAGTGCGATTGTGGTGAAAAAATAAATAAATAAAAAGGTGCTTGTGGCTTGGGTTAAACAAGGGCTGATCACCGTGACTGAAACCCGAGGGCAAAAATACAGAACCATGAAGTCATTCTCTCCTACCAATCCCTGTCATTGTGCTAAGCATGATAATTCCATGCTCAAAGGTCCATGCCAACTATTGTGCCAATCTGGCAGTACCAAATTATACTGGCAACGTTAGGGGGGAGAACACAGTGCGGTGGAACGGAAAGCAATAAAGCATGATGTTGCCAATTACACCAGAATCTCTTGGTAATTATATGTTTTGCTTAAACAACACATGTGGTAACCACTTTGATATTGTTTTGATATTGGATTTTAATTGCCAATGCAACTAATCAAACATGTTGCTTGCGGTTTGTGGGGATCTAGTAAAACTGTGATCGCTCTGGGGAGATTGACAAAATGGAACAAGTCATTGCTGTTTCTAGCCTGCAGCTACTGGCAGTGTGATGACAGTAAAAATGATCTATACCAACTGAAGCTTTTCAGACTGCTTGCCAGGCTTCAAATAAACACGACTGTATAACATAGAATGAAGGCGCAAATCATATTGTGTCTTCTTACTTTAAAAGAAAATCACATTTGGAATATTTGTTTTGCTGCTACTTTGTTGGATATTATCAAAGGAAATGCCAAAAGAGTGATGCCATCTTTGTTTATTTGTTTGTTCTTTTGTTCAGTAGCAGATATGACAAACAAATCCAATACAAAAAAGAAAATTGAAGTGAGTTTTACTAAAAGCTAAAGTTCTACTTGATTTGATTGATTATGAAGAAACACTTTTTCATTTGTTTGTGAATGGGTGAAGAGAAACTATTCAGCCATAGCTGGTGTGTATTCTCATAGCTTCCATTATTATTTTACAGGGATGTGACGTTTATCAAGCCAGTGACTTTATCGAAGGAAATTTAAAGTGCCAGCTCAAACAATATGTCAGTGGCTAAGGTAAATTAATAGTACTGCATTCTAACTTCTGTGCTTTTCAGTAGTATATGTATATTGCAAACAAAAGGCTATTTAGTTAAAATCCCATTTGAAATTGACAGGAAATCTAAACAGTTTTTCCTGCATAAATAGTTTGGGCAAAGAAGTGTAAATTTAATAATCTATGTTATGTATATACACTTAAAACATGTTTTCCCTGCAGGGTTACTTTACTAGTTAAAAGGCAACTTTATTAAGTAAGTTCACGATTTAACGTGTTCCCTAGTTAGTGGACTGGATTCCTTGTCCAACCGTATTTTTCTAAGCATTGCATTAATACTTTACTTTTCTGTGATTGGAAATGAATGCCTAGGAATGATCATTACTAAGACAGCATTTGTAAAGTTTTCTTTAGAGAAGAAAATTTAAAAAACAGAATTCTTATATGTTATTAGTGTTTCCTAGACTGAACAATCTTTCAAGTAGAAGCAATATGCAACATGTGGTGAAGTTCAAATAAATTCAAGAGACTATGAATTTATATGAAACTGACTTCAAAGCTGAGAGCCGGAAGCCCTGGAGTTAAAAGGTTCTTTTCCTAATTGGCAATTCTGCTCTTTGAGTTTCTTCTGCTGAACACCTGCACTGCATTGTTTCATAAGCGACTAGAATACACTGATGTCAAACAGCATTTGAAAAATATAGCGCTCCCGTTGGTATGTTTGTACAATGAAAATAATACTAAACTGTCTGAACTAATGAAAAAGCAATAAAAATACTTCAAAAATACTTTCTTTCGAAAGATCAAAGTCAGGATTATGTATGGCTGTGATTTATTTTATGCACAGTCTCACAGGCCCACAGAAATGAAAATGAAAAGAATTACGCTGCATTTGAGATGTTTTGATAAACCTAAAATCTTGGAGCTTGCCCTTGAGGTCAACACTAACATTAAATGTGTTTAATGCCACCTGCTGCATACCCGCTCATGCAAACCTAACTCTCTCTCTCTCAAAACATCATCATCACTTTCCAACTTTATTGC
This sequence comes from Maylandia zebra, assembly GCF_041146795.1. NCBI lineage: Eukaryota > Metazoa > Chordata > Actinopteri > Cichliformes > Cichlidae > Maylandia > Maylandia zebra. The sequence continues at coordinate 15,093,108 of NC_135168.1, read as the reverse complement.
CACCAGGGGCCCAGCAGTAGCAATGGAGCATAGGTTGCCATATCAGAGCCTCTTACAGAGAACAGACAGTCAGCAGCACCATACTGTTGAGTGAGGAGGTGGCAGAGCATGAAAGGATGCATCAGATGTTATGTAGATCAACAAATAAACCTGAATAGTGTGAGTCGGGTTAGGCTTTATATTCCCACCTGGCTTCATCTATTGGAAATAAGGACAAATATGTGACATATGAGATAGAAACATAGTGAGAAGGCATGTGTAAAACAAAAACGGGGCAGTTAAATATACAATACATATTAATATTTAAATTCCCATTTAAAAAGTAGTGAAATACTTTTTTTGGGCTTTTTTAATGCACTCCTCTTGTGCATAATCAGTCACCTGATAACAGTGTTTCCCAAAACAGATTTAACACACAAGTGTAGTTTGTTGGTTGGAACCACTGACTATTGGGCAATTGTTCTCAGCTCTGACTTAGAAGTGAATGTGCAAGAGAAGTGATTATCGACCGTATCGATCTGACACAGTGAAATTTACGACTCATGCTTGCTGTGGTGTTATCTCAGATGTTAGTCTCCATCCTGGTGCTGCAGTGTCTCTGTATGTCTCTCCACTGACAGTGGAGCTGAACTATGTTGCCTGCTGGAATAGACATGAATGTGTAGATAGCAAATAAAGCATAAATTTGAGCTCATGTGATAACTGAGTGCAGCCCCATGATGACAATATACGGACGTCGTGACAACATGATCAATCACGGACGAGAGTTGCAGCGGACATCAAGATTATGCATTGTTGGAACGTCTGAAATCACCGTCAGAGGCACATTTCAGCTCTGTGTCTGTTAAAACTGTATCAATCATCTGAAACCCCCCCAAAAAACATCTATTCATCAGATTGAGGCAGACTAGGTCAACGTTTGCATCCTAGCGTCTTCATATTGCATCAATTTAAGTTGGAACTAGAAACTGATAGATTGTGGGCCATTTGTCACAAGTAATTTGTGATACTTTTATCTCTGACTCTTTTATTGCCAAGTCCCTCCTCTGTCATTCTTATGCCAGTCGATTTGAATTCCCAGTACACTTGTCTTTTTCTGTTGCCAAGGCAATAGGAATGGGGGCTGTTGACGGCAGTGGTCGAATACTGACATTTGATTGGCAGTGCAATGTTCCAGGAAAGAGACAAGGAAGTTATTTGAATATTAAACATAAGGATTAATCCTCATCATGTACTCCTGAATATCTTCAGCTGTGAATAGGAGCCAGAAAAGGTGTTTAAACGTTATGATGGAAGTTTGACTTAATTGAAGCGCATAGTTGAGAATCTATATACAAAAACTTGAGGGCAAATTAAATAGAGTCTGTGACACACAATTGGCTAAATCAAAAGTGTACTCAAAGGTTTTATACTGTCTATATAGTGAGGGGAAAAAAAACAGTGTAATGTGAAATAATTGAATTTGTGGTTATTCTAGTTGATATTCAGTTTAAATATATTATCATTTTATATATATTTTATGTTATCATTTTTAAGAACAATTTCACAAATATTGTAGTGTTCGTAATTGCACAAATAACATACAGTTGATTAAACAGGAGTAGGAAAACTGCCTTACTTTGCTACCTTTTGACTGGACCTCTCTTGCAGGTTGATCTTTTAGCAAGAAAGAAAGCACTTCACTCAATGATTTCTGCTACACTAAGCAGCAACGCCTTAAATAAGATGTAAGGGCATCTCGGTCAGGCGTCTAACTTCTCAGTCTTTGAAGCCATTGCTCTGTGTCTCATTTCCTGAAGTATTGATGTCTTTAAGTGAGCTTCCCAAGTGCCTGGAGGAAGTGGATGCTATATAGATTGCTTTGAGGAGATTGGGACACAGCTGACTGCTGTAGTTTAACAGTAGGTCCATGGTCGTTCTTTCGTGAAGCACATAAAAGATTTTTGGTGGCAAGGATACGGGGTTGTTTGAATAAAACTGAACTCAAAAAATAAGTAAATTTAAAAAAGCTTGGACGAAACGCAATATGGTTTAATCCCCACAACTAAAGATTTCTTGGGATTTGATTGAGCATGCATCAAAGACAATATAGTTTAATACTACGCATTCATAAAACAAAAATGTTTATAGAATTGTGTACAAAACTGTCACTGATGATACAAGGTCATCTTAAAGAAGATGTATACATAAAAAGTTGATTTTATACTCAAGGTGCTTTTTCAAACAGATAGCAAAAAATGAACAGGAATATTGGATAGCTGCAGGTACATCATAAAGAAACATTAAAACCTGGAAACAAAGGAAGAATCAATACTGCTCTACAACATGCCATGCAGGGAATTGCACAGAGAGCCTGTGTGGATAGTTTTAAAGAGTCACTACAACAAGGAATAAATTGTGTGATGCTGGGCCCTTCTTAAAGGCTGGAGTGAAGATACTGTACCTCTCTTTTCAAAATAGCAGTTTTTTGTTCTTTGATGTGACTGGTATTTATATTGAATATTACTCCAAAATGGGTCCAGTATACTAAACCCATTTTTGAGCAGTACTCAAGATTCCGGCTATAGGTTTAGATCAAAACAAAATTGGTACAGTGCACACTATACATTAACTTAATATTGGCCCAGAGTACAGCATGTAGCCTGTTAAATCTATTTAAATTAGCGCCATGTTTAGGCGTGTTTTAAAGATGCCTTTATTTTGTATGCTCCACAAATAAGGTGATATAATTAGGATTTTCAAAATGAACTGAACCTCAATGCTTTTTTGTTTCTTTTATCATTTGTAAATGCATTTTCTATTTATTCCCCTTAGATTGGTTGGATTTTCTCGTTGTAGTTTATTAATTATTTTTGGAGGATTAATTTAACGGGCATAGATATAAGCTAGAGAATGGAGTAAAATCCAAACAACTCGTAAGGAGAAGAAAATGAAACGTACTGAATGATTATTCACATTTCTATGTATTGTATTACCATTTGGTATTGCTATTATTGGCTCAGAACGGCAATCCTTGGAAACAAACTGTGGTTGATATTTCATAGAAAATAGTATAAACAATACCAATCTTATCAGATATGTATAAAACAAAAAATAGTGTTTATTGGAACGCAACATTCACATTTTTTTCTCTTTTCCATATGGGAACTACATTCAACTGTCAGAATCTAAGGGCAACATAATGGTCTTACCCAACTGGATAAGGACTGACGTGATTACAGAAGAGACTAGAAAATAAGTGCTGGGTGAGTGCTCCAGAGAGTGTAGGCAGCTGGAGTGCAGTAATTAGTCACCGAAGCTCTTTCTGGTTAAGGGGCAGCTGACCAATGGCCTTGCTTGCTTAGAAGAACGGCAGAGGGTTCTTCCCACTCTCAAATATGACTGTGATTAACATAAGCAATTACCTGCAGAAATCGCACCCCCTAGCTTCTTTTACACAAAGAAAAATGAATTGCCTGCAAGGCGTACAGAGTTTCAACCATTGTTTTCCTTTTTCTTAATAGCTTCCCAAGGCTACTGTCGAACATATCATTTGTTTAAAATGTATCATCACCTTACCTCTTCCATAGTTCCTTTATATGCTCTTTTTAATTAATCATGGCAATTAATGGTTGTTTTTTTGAAATGAGAACCATTGACTCAAACAATCCTGAAACATGTTTTCTTCTTCTTTCTTTTTTTTTTTTAACTGTTTCACTAGGACACGTGATCAGAGACAAAGCCCTTTGTGGATGCAAGCGGTACACTAAGTACAGCAGGAAGCCTGTATTACTTGCATAAATAAAAACAAGACAACAAAGCTTCCAGGTGATATGCAAAATCATTAAGAGCAGTATTTCTTAAAAATAGTCTCTACAATAAATAATCTTTACACCTATCAGGGCTTTGTGAGGGAATAATAATAAAAAAATTAAATGATCTCTTCCCTTGTTTCCTGTCACTTTGGTTGAGATAATGAGGCAACTCCTTGATTCTGTCAAAATTTGTTTATGTTCACCTCCTCAGAATTGGAAAAGTTTGAGTAGGGGGTGTAACGTGCACATTAATGAGCATGTTGTGAGGATAACTAATGAGAACTATTTCTAGGATATAATGACACTCAAACTATTATTCATGCTACACTGTTTTTTAATCACCCATTTGTTCAGTTTTACACCTACATCAGCCTATGTATTTATACATGACTGTGAATTTTTGTGTTCTGTGTAAAACATATTTGCACACTGCTTTTGATGGGTG